>NW_017537490.1:437129-448760 GCF_001853355.1 Bactrocera latifrons | reverse complement strand
CCATTTATATCAACATTTGGCTGCTTGTTTCGTTGCTRTTGCTGCTGACGGCCTGAATAAATAGTCGCCTAATGGCTTGGCGAACAAATCCAAATACAAATATACGCACACACGTACACGCACACACACATGTAGTAAAAATGAGAACAAAGCAATGCAATGATTAAATGTGTGCACGAGTTTGCAATTGTTAATGACTTGTGAAATTGGATAAGAACTGTTTTTGCCATTAACTTTGTAATTTTTTCGCCATTTGCAAAGAAAACTGTAAAAAAATGCGCAACAACAAATTGCGAGCATATTTTCACGTTTAGTACAGTTTTCTAAATAAATGCGCACACAAATATATTTTTGYAAATATTTGCCGATTTACAAACGTATTTTCAATTACACAGTGAAATTTAATTGAATGAAACTAAAATATATTTACAGATATGTATATTTCTGTTATCAGACGARAAAAAACGTGAACGTCGGCTGTACGAAAGCTATAGTACTACGGATACTCACAGCTGCATTTTTAAGGCATAAAATGRTATGAAAAGATCTTTTCATTGATTTTGATCGCTCAGTTTGTATGGCAAGTATGGGTAGTCCTATCGAAATAATTTGTTTGAAGATTTTCATATTGTCTTAGGGAATATTCCTTGTCAAATTTCGTGCAGMTATCTTGTCAAATAAAAAGGTTCTACATACAAAAACTTGTTTTCCAACGGTCGGTTTGCATGACAGCAAATTGATATAGTGAGCCGATCACAAAAAATATAATCGGAGATTATAACATTGCCGTAGCGCAAAATCTGTGTCAAATTCCGTGCAGCTATCTTGTCAAATGAAAGAAAATTCCATACAAGAACTTACTTTCGAGAGATAAGTTTGTATGACAGCTACAGGTTATAGTGTTCCGATCTAAAAAAAAAAAATTTTGGTGATTAAATTATTGCTTTAGACTATAATCCGTGCCAAATTTCGTGCAGCTATCTTGTCAACTGTAAAAGTTTTCCGTTGAAGCACTTGTGTCCGATCGTTCAGTTTATACGACAGCTATATGTKAAAGTGGTCCGATAAYGACGATTCAAACAAACAAGCAGCTCTTTGAGCAGAAAAGAACATATGCAAAATTTCAGTGCSWTATCTCAAAAACAAAGCGACTAGTTTGCGCATACATAGATAGACGTATATGGCTCAAGCGACTCTACTCTTCACGCTGATCATTTATGCAGCCATTCAATAGTGTCTCCTGTTCAGGGTTAATAAAAGTCTTTAAAATTAAAAAAAAAAAAAATAATAAAAAATAAAAAATAAAAACTAAAAGCATTTCTTGTTAATTTTCCTATTGTAGACAGCATTAGGCTTTCTCTTTTTGTGTCTGTACTTTCTTTGAGGCGCAAGACAAAGGGAAACTAAGCAATTTCTTTTAATCCTTAAAGACGTAAAAGSGCATTCGAATAAGATTTAATATGGTCGGCATGATTTTATTTGCTTATTTTTTGATGAACGTGTTTCTTTGTTTATGGCTTGCAGCATCTTTGTTGCCTGAGMTTTTCATAATCTTTTGATTTTGCTGCCATGCCACTCGTATATATGTGTTTGCCTTGCGGTCGTTTGAAATTATGTTCAGTACTTTTGTGTTGTAATATTTTTTTGTATATATACATATATGCATAATGTTTTCAACTCAAATATCTTTTTATAAAATTTCAATACATTTGGAAACCACTAAGCCATTGGAAGTTGGATATGAAGGAAGAAAATGACTGTAGAATGCGGGTAATGATTACTAAAGCAAGCTTTAGCATATAAATTCATTGAAAAAATTTTAAGAATATCTGGGAGAAGTGCATTTAAGAGACCACTTGGAGTCCTTATTGATATTATATACCAAGTCAACCATAGCTGTGAAACGAAAGAGAAAAGTTAACCCAGTCTGCCTTAAGTTTGTCGTTCTCTTGCATAAACACAACTGTGTAGGTAGTTCTGACTGCATTCCGGTTACGAAAAACAGACTCTGGTGGGTACAATTCTGCTATGTACTCGTTTACAAACATTCCACCACAACGAGACAAAATTATTAGCCCTACGCTTGGAAACTGTTGGAATACATTCACACTGATTTTTTGCAATACCTATTTTGTTGTTGAGATAGGCTTTCTACCGCACAACAGTTTCCCCGGCATCATATGACGATAAGACGCCGTTAAATAGGATTCAAGAGCTGCCATTTCATCCCGAAAAAACAACGGTTTGGTGTGGCTTGTTAGCCGGTGGAAAAATCAGCCCATATTTTTTCAAAAATGACGCCGGCGAGAATGTAACCATCAATGGCGAACGTTATCGCGCCATGATAGTCGACTACTTGAGGCCTGAAATTGAAGCTCTTGATCGCCTAGACAATTGGTTTCAACAAGACGGTGCCCCTTCCCATATAACACATCAATAAATGGTTTTATTGRGAGAACACATCGGTATTGACATAATTTCACTTTTTGGGCCGGTCGATTGACCACCAAGAGCTTCTGTTATTACACTATTAGACTTTTCCCATTTAGAATATGTATAATTCCGCTTCGTTTCAGGCATTGTAGCAAAACATCACGCATGTTGTTCGCCAATTATCACGCGAAATGCTCGAACGGATCGTCGAAAATTGTACTCGACGGATGGACCATCTGAAACATAGCCGCAGCCAACAATTGGAAGAGATAATTTTTAAAAAATAAATGCCAAGGAATGTTCTTTCGAATGATAATAAATRTTCTCGATTAAATTTGAAGTTTCTGTGTCTAYTGTTTAAAAAAGTAGGAAACCTTGAAATCAATCATTTAATGAAATGGATGTATGTATATGTTATAGTGAATAAACTCACAATCCTCTACACTGGACTGCAGCCATGAAAAAGCAGCACAAAATTCTTTTCTGCGTAAACTTTTTTGTTGAAAAAAACTGTTAGATTAGGCCGCTTCTGTTAGAAGTTAAAAATATATTCTGRTTCTGATTTCCAAACATTGTTGTTCTCTTCACCTTTCACTGCAAACTACTTTGRCACTTTATATTCTCGTAAGTCGGTTTAACGCTGGAAACACAACCACATTCGCTTCAAGGTTCGTGCTCCATTTTCCAGCGAACTTTGGAGAGCACAACAATTTCGCAACATTTGCGCCCCCTACTTTACCACACATCSCTTTTTGCCACTCAATTTTGCATAAATCAATCAAGTCCATGGCGTCATAGTATCAATATTTTAACATCAAAGACATTGAAGCGTTCACTTGGCGCTGCAAGTAGCTTGAATATTTAACAACGTTGGCGAGACACCGCGGCGTCGCTACTTTTGCAGCTGCTTTACATCTCCAGGAAGTTTCGYCGTTTCTACTTCGTTCGTTGTTGTAATTTGCATTTGTTGTTGTTAGTGGTTTTTGCACTTATTGTTTATGTAAGCGTTTCCTCATTGCATGCCCTGCCTTTGGCATATTTCGTCTATGTTATCCCTGGCTTGCGTATGAACAGTTATGCGTGGACTCCGGCGTGCCAACAACGCGCAACCGACAATATGCTGTCGCCGAAGCGAAGCCAAGCAACATCTGCTGTCACTTCATTATCCTCTACTCCACTGTGGTAAGCCACTTTCAAGGATACTTTTAGTAAAATTTGGCGAAATACCTTCGCCTTACAGCGTCCTMGCTGTAAATTGCCAACTCGTTGGCTTCTAAAATGTGTTACGATGGCTCTAATTTCCTTCCGCTATTTTGTTAAAAATAAATTTTAGTTGTCTAAAGCTAAAAGTAGCTAACTTTTAAAAACGCGCAGTTGACAGTGGAGATCAGCAAGTTTCTTGTTTTAAATGAAGTTCTCTTTACCTCGCGCAATAAAGAGAGCATATGAAAATACAACAGTGGTAGAGACGGTAACTTAATTTGGCCAAAGTGTCTATAACATAGATAGAAAGYATTACCGACATATCAAATTAGTTGGCAGCATGAACCTGCCATAAAAATTTGTAGATCCTAATATTAGGTTGTCAAAAAAGTCTTGCGGTATTGCTTGCGGTATTTCTTGCGGTATTTTTATTGAATTTTCAATTGTTCATAAAATTTTTTTTGATGACTCATGCCTAGCTCTTGACCGATGCTACTATGCCGGTCTCTTTCGACCAATTCAGCGATTTTATCGCAATTTTCGACGACAGRCCTTCCGGAGCGTGGCGCAYCTTCGACCACCTCTACACCAGAACGAAAACGTTGAAACCATCGTTGTGCGRTGGAAATGGAAACTGTATCGGGTCCATAAACTGCACAAATTTTATTGGCGGCTTGAGATGCATTTTTGCCTTTATCGTAGTAGTACTGTAAAATAAGCCGTATTTACTCTTTACTTTGCTCTATGTTTGCGACGCTATAACTCACGAACGACCTAGAGAAAAAGGACAATCAATCGAACACTCGTTAGCGCATGAAATGAGCTTTCCAAAAAGGTATAGCATGACCCGATGCGACGAATAAAACTAGAACTACGCGCTCTCACCTCAAACTAGCGAAAATACCGCAAGACTTTTTTGACAACCAATATACGAAGGATACATAAGTGCAGGTTACATTTTATAACGTTTTTCAAGAAGCAGTTACATGAGAAATTAAGTGAAATTACTTCGTTTAATGTCCAACTATTCTCGAAGCTAATTGCGGTGCTGAATTGTTGAAATAATTCCGTGAAATTATTGGCCTTTTTACAAATTATGTTACGAGGATGTTTAATCAGGGATTAAACTCGAGTTGAAACACTATTTGAAGAATTCTTATATGTCTGATCTATCACTATGTGGCATTTTTGTAATTTCGAAACTGATATTAGCCGTAAACGAGGTGCTGAAAAACATTCCTACATAAGTCGTCTTTTATATTTCATGATTTGGCAGTCCTAKTGTTGCATTCTTGTAACTCACACCTTTATCGTAAAGTTTGACCCTTTCGATGTAATACATACTCAGAACGTTTTGACATAGGAGTGTTATTTATGTTGTTTACAGTAACTTTAAATACTCATCTATGTTAAGGAACGAATTACAGTGCAAACATTTGTACTCGTTTACTTTGTACAACTTTCGGCATGGATTAACTCAGGTAGAAAGCATCGAGCTCCATCAAAAATCAGTGTTTATCGATGGTATGGTGAATTTAATAGACCATTCCACGACAAATTTCATCCAAAGGTTAAGGTCATCCAAAATCAGTTCTTATTCCGAAAACTATTAATTCTGTGCTGAAACTGATATTGCAAGATTGCAATGTCGTGAGTAAACAATAAACTATAGCATTTTACTAATATAAGTATCTCACACAACTGAGTGGGTGTCTTTGTTTTTTTTTTTTTTTTTTTTTTTTTTTTTTTTTTTTTTTTTTTTTTGTATTCGTAACCATAGCATTACAGTAATAAATTCTTAGTGGCAAAAACCGTTTGATTGCTAGTTGTCTTTCAATAAATAAGCGACAATGCGAACTCCCACAAGTCGACTGAAACAAACGAATTTTTTACCGCTCAAAGCATCGATTTAATGAGTCTACTACTGTACAGTTCTGACTTGACACGGAATAACTTCTTTTTCGTCCTGCACATAAAAAATAAACAGGCACTTAAAATAACAGGTCAACGTTTTTCGACACTTGAAGAGTTGGTCGATGCCTTCAGAATTCATGTTTTGGTGATACCTCAATYAGAGTGGCAAAATTGCTTCGACAATTGATCCAAACGCATATAAAAGTGTGTCGATTTATTAATGGAGAATATTTTGAGAAACAGTAAACTGATTTTCTATATTCAATATTTGTATTTATTCTTTGATCCCGAAATATAAAGGAAATGCAATCTATTTTAAATAAATAACACCTTTTAAAGATAATGTGAAATTCTATTTAATGTCTATATCCAGAAAGTTGCGTTGTTATTAGTACACACCTTGCATGAGCTCGCTTGGAAGCTTATAAAGTGGAAGATGGTATTATTAGGGTTGACCTTAAATATTACCAAATTTCCCTTTTATGAAAACGTTGACGATAAAAGTCATCTATAGTGTTATTGGTTCATACAAGGAGCCTTAGGAATCCAAWAAGTTAGAGTTATCTAAAAGATATGCACTTTGCAATTTAAGATTTCAGCGGCTAATGCCCGGAAGTAAGACAGAATTTATATAATATGGTTACCTAAATATAATATATACTGATATAAGCACATCCCTCATGCTGAGCGGTTGTGGTCTGAGCTAAGATAAATCAAAAAAAAACTTTGAGTCTAAGCAGAAGACAAAATTTTTAATCCAAAGCAGCTGTAACATTTTCTGAAGTGTTTGCTAAAGTATTCAAAGTCAAGATTATATTGTTTTGTAGAACTTAGTTTTACAAATTTCACATCTACTCTAGTCAATTCGTCGGRTTCGTAGCAGGTATGAAAACCAAGCTGCTTTAACCTTAGCCTGGCGAAGTTCGAGGCGAGTTCTCCACTACAACTTTAACAAGTTGCATCCACTAAAATCTGAATGACAATGGAACAGCATCCAGTTAGAAAATATAACATTGCGGTCATGTGAACCTTGCTAATAGCTTCATGSATTCATTCCACTCTGCAACAGAGAGTTTCCGTAACCCTGCTGGCCRACTGTTAATGAACTCGCGCGGGTGCTATACATCCAGTGCCCGAATGCACGAAGGCAGAGAGAGTCATTCTTGTTCTCTTCCTGTTGGTATTTGAGTAAGGCTTTACTGTTTTCGACGATCCTGCTGTAAGCAGGCATCTTGACATGTCTACAATTTTACTTTACGCACACTGTCAATGAGCTCAGAGGCTGGGGGAAAAGATGCCGCACTTCGTTGAAGCATATTTGCTGCTACCTTAATGGTGGCCACTTCTGCATATGCGGTTTTGTTCTGCTACAGTGGTCTGGCAGCATATTGAGAGCTTCCGACAGAAGATTCCCACTCCAATCAACCCCTCGAGCTTTGATCCATACGCGAAAAACTCACTGTGTCTCCCTGTGGTCAAAGTGGACGGGGATGCATTCGAAGTGAGAAAGGATTTCRGAAAGTCCCCCTCAGGGGCCAATAATGTGTCCGATTTCCCGGAGTCTGCTAGCATTTTGCATTTGCCAGCTCTATGTAGAATGACATTAAGTGAACGCACCCTAATATAAAAAAGTAGAAATAACTATATATTAGAAGCAGCTCAGCTGTTGCAGACTAAACTTTTACAAATTGTCACTTTTGATTAATACAAATGTTGCATGACAACTGCAATGACAAAACAGTGATGCGATGCGTTGCAAGAGCGACTAGARTACAAAATAACGCAATGTGAATTAGAAAGCGGCAAGCGGTATATGCAAAACTATGCTCCAAATGTGGAGCCACACATACACACACACCAATACCACAAACAGCGCCAATACATGCCAGTCAGTCGGCAAGCAAGCAACTCGTGCAACGTGCGGCAACCGCGTGAGTGCAAATACTCATTATGACATGTTGTGACACCTTGCAGCGCTGCGTCAACCAACACACAAGCACACATACCGAGCACAGCAGAGTAAGCGGCTTCTTACCACTTTTCCCCACACACACACACATTTGTTGTTATTGTTGTTTACGATTTTACTGTCGCACCAACGCGCACTGAAACTACGCCGTCTACGCGTGCGGATACGCAAAAGTTTTCCCAATGCAACATATTCGCCTTGCAACGTCGCGAACTGCAGCGTTGCCGCACATCGTGTGGCAGCCACAACATCTTGAAAATATGTGCATGGAAATTTTGCACTTTGCAACAGCTGTGCTGTCATCTTCGCGGTGTGACATCGCCTTTCTTTGTGTGTGTGTGTGTGCGTGTATATGTGCTTTTATGCTTTTTGCTGTTGTTGTGCCAGTTTTCTGGCTGCTGACAGTCAAACTTGTTTGCTATCGCGTAATATGTAGATTTCACATGTGATCGCTTGACATGTTGACAATATCATGTTTACTACATGTTGTTGTTGTTGTAACACCAGAATTAAAATGTTGCAACTTTTTRAGTTTCCGCTATACATACATAGTTGCGTGCATAAATATACCTTCGATGAGTGAGTAAACTTTAAAGAAAGCAAGTTTTCTGCCTACACCGAGAAAAAACCGAAGTCGAAGCCGATGCCGATGCCGACGCCGACGCATTCAAATGAACAAAATACTTTTATACGATGACATTGAATTGAATAAACTAAAAAATATAAGAAGAAAAAAAGTTCCTCATACAAAAACTTTAGACCGAWCCTTTAGTCGATACGACAATTGTATGCCATAGTGGTCCGRTATCGGCGATTTCGACAAATGYGCAGCTTCTGGTGTAGAAAAAGACAAGTGAAAAATTTCAACACATCCTGCTGATCATTTATATATACATATACATATTTTCTTYTTTTGCGTCCCATAATAACTCCAACTCTTGTTTTCGAACTTAAATAATAGCTTCCTCTCAAGATTATGGTTTACGAAGCTTTTCAATATCGTGCTTTTATCTCTAAGTAAGAAACCGAGAACCGTGGAATCAATTGCTTATTGAAATTATATGCCACCAGCTCGCATTCATGCAGGASCCGCTGGTAGGTACAATGGAGCGAGAGTGTTCTGTAAGGAGCTCTCCGTTAATCCAAGCTTTTGCTGCCGAACCACTCTAGCGCTTGCCTGCTAACAAGGTGACGGTAGACGCACATTCTTTCAGAAAGGCTGCAAAGCCGATGAGCGAGCCAAAGGGGGCAATCTTGCTCCCTCATATCCTAATGGGACCGATTAGGATCCCCATTGGCGTCTAACCTTTTAGCACTGACTATTGTTAACAAATATAGTATTTGCCAAGAGCAAAGTCATCTTGCCGCAATCATAGGSGTAAGACTAAAATTCCTATCGGACGCTAGTTACAACGCTAATTTTATTGAGGACCGTAAGATTTGGCCACTTTTTTTCCATTATCCAGCCTTTGCACGACTGGGCCTCTAATACCTCGGCAGTCTTACCTTCGGCGAACCAAAACGCATAGCCGAATTACACTCTCCTTATCAGAAGTCTCCCCAGTCAATAATTTAATAGCTTAGACAGCTTCTTTTGTACATAGCCAGATAGACTGGATGTCTAGCGACACGTCTAGGCCTTTAGGGGGCTCACTGTGATACTAATGGCACTAAAATCCTCTCAATCTATTATCTCCTCTCTGAACCACCTCGTGGTTCTGATGAAGTTCATCAGTTCGAGAGGTCGTCAAACAACCCTCCACCGATAGTTCCGATTATTTAACTATTTAGAGATTAACATCGCACAGAAGATGTTTTATAGTCTTCTTCTCTTGTAGCTTCTGATGGCTTCGACAATAGTTTTTATGTGGTATACATAGTCTACTCGCATGTCTGCCTATTGACAGTGACTTGTTAGCGTTGCTGCTAAAGTTCTTATATTATTTCTTTTAAATTGAATTATCGATATCGGCGGCCCATATTCCATTCATGCCACATTTGCCTGCTGAATTTTATGACATGTTGGTCGATGAGATAGATAGRTGAGAAATAGACCAGGCAAATATATGTACTGCTTCTTTTCCGAAGTCTAATTGTAGAGTTATGGCATTTCTGGCTAACTCATCTACTTCACAGTTCCTTGGGATATCACTATGTCCTGAAACCCACTCGGTTATCTAGTTTTTCACAACCCGTGTAGATACCTATCCCTGCATCCCTGTCCACCTCGCCCCTTTCACACTCTTTACTGGCAGACAAGGCAATATTGAGGACCGAATTTAAGTTCAATTCTATAGGATTTCGAAAGTCCGAGGCAATGAGTAGAAATGGGAATATTTAATTATCGTAGAATATCCTTTGTTACTGTTGGCAGTAAGTAAAAATACGTTAATTGCTTGTTTTTGCATTGTTCGGAGAGCTCCACTGATGCAAATACTGGCAGCTCATTTTATGCCTTCCTTACRTCTAACCCTGTATTAATTTTCCATTATTGATTGTCATTAACAAAATATCGTACGGCATAATCGGTCCTACAATCACTGTGTAGAACCAGCGAGCTAACCAATGCGATAATCCGCATTAGGCTCCCTTACGTTACTGAGTTACTCAGCTGACTTGGTCAAAAGCTTGAGTATAGACACATTCTATAATAATTTATAATTCTTCCCCTTCTTCACTGGCAATTGAACTCAGGAATCTTTGTATGTGAACTCCAGGTACTTTACCAAAATATCAAACTTTTTCGCTTATTTTCCTAAGCTTGAAATAGCTGTCTTCTTTGTTATTAAGGCCTGCGATGTCAATATCATTTGCGTACCTTAGTATATACGTTTAGAGTAGAGTAGATAATGCCTCTGCGGTTTAGATTAGCGGCACACATCACTTTTTCCAGCATTGTATGAAAATATATGCACGAGAGGGAAACCCCGCCTGATGTGGAACGGCTTGGAGAGACCCTTCCGATTTTGACCGAGTTCGCAGAGATATCAAATTTAGGCATGGCGTCGAATAGGCAGCTGTTAACAGCTCTTTGAAATCGACAAAAAAAGTCAAATATGTTGATTAGTTAAGATTACTACTCTCTCTTCATGATTTAAATCTTCATCTAATTTAATTATCAATCAGCATGGCGAAGATGTTACTCATTTCTCTCATTGTTCCTTCTTCTCTCTTCCATCACATTTATTACATATACATGCATATAATATTTAACTGTAAATACACTTCCAAGGAAGACTTTTAAGCCACTTTCTGAAATTACTTTACCACTTTATAACAGTCACTGGTTTTATAACTGTAGAACGTGTGTAAACTCCACAAGAAGGTCTCCAAATACGCATTAGCTGCACATTCTTTTGACACTATCACAGTACAGTTATTAGTGGCGAACGCAATTTAAGTTTTCCRTTGCAGCTTATTTCTTAAATCTATTTGGCTTGAGTTTACCAGCTCAACTCTCTGCCGCTGCTCGCAAATTGTTGGGGCCAACAATGTCTCTGCTGTAGAAGAGAGCGGATTGTCTTCGTACCGAATTTGCTTCTTGACCAACTTTTCGCTAATTAATTCATGCAAATGAACAAATGAAATTTTTGTCAACGCCTCTGGCAGTCGAGTGTGCTGCCTAATTATGCCGCTTGCAGCTAAATTGTATTTGTGTAGTCGCAGCAGCGCAGAATCCCGGGTCAACATTTACCATAATGCTTAGAGTGCCGAAAGTAGTTCGCGGTCACCAGCAGCAACAGCAGAAGCAGCAGCAGCAGCAGTGTTGCAACCGCTTCGGCAGCCAGTACTATTAACGTTACGCTTACTGTGTTATTGTTGTTGTTATTATTTTTGCCTCTTCGCTGCCGTTTTTTTTTTTATCCCGCGCCGCTTTTGCCTTTTGAGAAAATTTAGTTTTATTATTGTTTTTATTGTTGTTGTTGCCGCTGTTTCGTCGACTTCATTTCATTTAAGCAAAATTAATTAAACAGAAGACAAGACAGAGCAAAATGCGAGCATCACGGGACCAGCGAAATAATAAGTTCGCTTCGGCAGCTTACATTGAACTGCAGCTGTTGTTGTTATTTACTGTTTTTTTTTTTCCTTACTAGCGGTCTTAGGACCTCTTA
>NW_017537490.1:424574-435770 GCF_001853355.1 Bactrocera latifrons | reverse complement strand
CATATACTACACATAATAATTTTTCTTTATGTGACAAACCTTTTGTCGAATCCTTTTGTCGGTCAGTGTATGAGTCATATATAGCATATATATAAACAAAATTGCTTGGATTCCGATCAACTRGWTGTCGTTTTACAYCTTAYKKTATTTCCCTGGATGATTCCTTGAARTTGCAAGAGTATATAGTAAAATTTTCGATTGCACCGTACCTAGCCCTTCATTACTTGTTTYAATATGATATTTTAAAGTAAGAATTTTTGATTGRAAATTAAAYATKTYTTTATATTGAATCAAACGAACGGTGACAAATGCAGACGGATCACTTTTTACCACGGAAATGCAAACTCCCGCTCATCGACTAAAACAACTAAACTATGTAGCGCTCATAACAACAATGCGATGAGTCATCCACTATRCCGTATAGTCTTGATTTGGCAATTTTCTATTCCTGTACGTAAAAAACAAACTCAGAGGTCGATGTTTCATGATACCTGAAGTGACGGTTTATAAGTTCCGATCGCCTGGTTGGAAGATGCRTCAATCAGGGTGGCAAAAGTGACTSTKTTTGGAYCGCTGTGWGGAAAGACTTATAAAGTGCTAGTCTTGCTGTCATCCTTTAGTKTTAATTTCACTACGCTGAATGAATGATAGATTGAGTATGATATATTCTGTTAAAAAATTCATTTCTATTACAGTTTCAAYGATCACCTYTTCATTCAACGAAAATTTCTTCACAAGTAGCATTCTTTTGAGATCTGAGAACTGAAAATAGTCGCTGGGGGTCAGATAACCAAAAATTAATAGATTTTTGTCATCGCTCCTCACTGACTTGTGACACGGTGCATTGTCTTGGGTGAACGGCACTTTCYTTTTCTTCAAAACCGGCCGWTWTTCGTCGATTTCGTCCTTCGAAAGGTCTATGTAATAGTCACCAYCGAAATTATCCTTTCTTATTCAAGATAGTCAATACAAATTATTTTATGCGCATCCAAACATACAAGCCGACTCTTGTGTTTTTTCATGCTTTGAAGCGGGTGAATTCCGTGCAGTTCACTCGGTGATGGTCATTTGTACTTCAGAGTGAAACGATGGAGCCATACTTCATCCATTGTCGCATACCGATGCAAAAACTTGAGAGAGCCCGCACGGCATCCAAATATTCATGAATGATATGATGTAAACGTTCAGTTTATAGACCAAAATATATTTTATAACATATTTTGAGCACTTTTGAACTACTATTCGTGTCTTCTCCTTAATCTCTCGCTTTAAACCGCTTTAGAGGAAGACGAATTCTGCCACATGCCTCATTTGTATGCAACACATTTCGTAGTTAGAATAATATTGAGAAAAGCAAGTACAACAAACACATTAGAAAAAAACATAAAAATAAATTTAGGCAACAAGAACAAACAGAAGTAACTTGAGAAAAAATTTGCTGAAGTGGGAAAAGGTAAATACGTGAAAAATGCACACGCAACGTTTGTTTGGTTAGTGGGCCAACACGCCTAAAACTCCACTACAATTACCAGGAGTGTTGTTGGAAAAGTTGTTGCGCCCACTTGGTAATGTAAACTTTGCGCTTTTGAGGTTTTACAGACATTTTGCAGCGGCCTTTTGTGTTGTTTTTGTATAAATATATAAAAATACTGGGTGTTTCATGCGTTGCAAATTGAAATTGAGTATACAGTGGCAGAGCCTATAAAAGCATTGGTAAACATTTGCTTAATATCCGCGAATACTCAGCTCTTGAGTTGCTTATTTTAAGTAATTTCAGAAAATAAATTAGAACGTATACGCCTAAAGGTAGGCAAGATATTTTATGTATATGTATTACGCCTAAATGTAGGCAACTATTTTTTTTTTTATATTTGTAAAATTTTGAAAATTTTTTTTTCGAAAGAAAATCGATTTTTTGTACGAAAATCAACAACTGATAATGAACACCGAAACGTTATATGGGAATTATATAACGAAAACATACCCATAATATTTTTACAAATAATACCTGCTGTAGCAGCTTCTATCATATCACTGTTTTTTCCGTAAATACATTATCTATTCAATTTACCTTGCGTATATATTTCTGTTCAAAATTCTAACTAATTTACTATTCAAATGCTGTGCCATTCATGTTTGACTTCTTAGTCCGGCGTATACCGCCTTGCTAGTTACCTTTTACAGCCACCACCCGTACTCAAATAGCACAGGCAGCACGTGTTTTCTTTTATCTCGTACAGATGCGTAGTCATTCGGCTGCACAAGCTCATTTAACATTTATTTGTAGCAACAAATTCAAATTTCACTTGATTTAACTGGCAAAAGTTAAATTAGCTTTGGCACACGTATAATTGTATGGCAACTTGTCGGCATTGTGTCTGTCGGTGTTCGTGTCTGGCTACGTCCTTTATGTATTTGTGTGTGTATTTCACTTTTTCCTGGTATATTTTCATTTCACTTTTCGTTATTATTCTATTACTGGTTTGCTATTATTGCAATGATTTTCTTGTTTCCCACATTTCACCCGCTTAACCCAAATTTGCGGCTACGTTTTTGCCAAAATCAGTGAGCTTGTAACTCAAATTGAAAACAATTGAATATACGAATACGATTTATTTTGTTAATTAATTAAGAAAATTGTAGCTATCAACACACAAAGCACTTGACGGAACGATGGGCTCTCAGTATCGCAAGCCGAAGTTAAAGGTGTGAACTCAKCAACTCGTTTGGGGTTTGCGAGCTTTCTGAATTTTAATGACCATCTTCAGTCACCAATATATTGAGTTTAGGTTTCCCCAACTGGTTTCATTGGCGGAACTAACTACGCTGATAAAGAGTATTTCTAAGTTCGCAACTTCGAATTTTATTGAATATTTGTTTGCCTGCTAGGCCTTCTTGGCTAAGGCTTGACCCCTAAGGAAGCGAAATCTACAATGACATCTACCTAAATCTAAATGAAAATATTTTGTATAAAAACTAATATTAAAGCCGAAGCCTACAACATTTTTGAGGCTAATTACAAACAGATGCATTTCTTAAAATTTTCTGTTTTATAACCATATTTCTTAGTAAGCAAGTCAGGTATTGGCAAGCTCTTGATCTCGCAAAGCCAGTTGATACTTTCTCCATCATTTTCGTTCTTTGAGTACATCACAAGAGTGCGATTACATTTACAGGCGCTCTAGACAACTGTATACTTCTGTTTGAAGGTCTGAAGCCACAAAAAATGCTGCAAAAGCTTACTCATTCTCAGTTGACATTTGAGAACCCGAAAGGTAATAGATTTCAGCTCGAATATAGCTTACAATGTCAAATGCAAAATATTTAACTAATTTATATTATCAAAGAAATTCCCACTTCAATACACTTTTCATAAGCACTTTTTGAGATAGCTTTTAGATCTTTCAATGAATTTTGTTTCATCTCYTCGATCGACTGAAAACGAGTTCCACGGAGTGGCAATTTCAGTTTGGGGAACAAGAAAAAATCACACAGAGCCAAATCTGCTGAATACGGCRGTTGATCGATGGTATTCATTGCGTTTTTGGCTTTAAATTCGGTCATAATCGTGGCTCGATGTGATAGTTTACTATCATCGTACAAAATCCCAGAATTTWTCCTCCACAATTCCGGCCTTTTTCGATGGATGTTCTCACGCAAATGCCTCAATACGACCAAATTTRACTCCTTACTGACGTCTGTCTCTACGAAACAAATTCATGTTGGATCAAACTACGAATGTCAAAAAAAAAAAAAACAATGACCTCGATTTTTGAGCGGCTTTGGCTTGTCTTTTTTTTCGGTTTCGGCTCGTTTTTTCCCTGCATGTCAAACTTAAATAAATAAATCGGCAGTTATAATTTCTCCAGGAATGTGGGATCGGAATTCGCACGATGAAACATGTCCAAAAAGACCTGTTTATGGCACTCTTTGTGAAAAACACTCAACTTTATCGGAACAAGTCGAACACTAATGCATTTCATACCCAAAAGTATCCACCAAAATCATTAGAACAGGCTCGCGAGTGGTCTCACGCTCTCTTATCAACTCTCTTACACCTACCTGTCGACTTTCAAACACCAATCTTTCACACCTTATTCTGATGAAAAGGTCGAAGGTCGTGCAGAATGAATGTTATTTTCGGAGGATGACGACATAAAGCTGCAGGGCCTCTAATTCACKGATAAGACTAAGAGACTATAAATTGTCTAGTGAAACAAGTTGTCTTAAACGCCAGAAGGAACCAGAAAACTTTCAAGAAACTGTGTGAGACTTTATCCGACTAAGTTTTGCGGAACTGTACAACGTTATGCCATACATATCAAGAAGTCCTAGCAAGACTGTTTCAACAAAAAAAAAAGAAAATAAAATAGAATTGCTATCAACTTCTCAACGAAACATTATATCTTGCTAGATGAAAGAACAAATGTAGAAGCCGATARAACTTCGACGCACATTTGTAGTTCCTTTGCGACATCTTAACATGCTTTGTTGGAAATYACACTTGGTTTTGAATAATACCTCATCTGCACTATTGTATGTTACTACTAGTTAAAGAAATGACTAAACAAACCGTTTGGTCATCTCTKAACACATTTTGCATGAATATTGAAAAAGCACGCTCGATACTGCAGACTAACATTCCTTAAGTTGAGCGTAACTCTGAGTCACAACTGTAATCCCTACTCCCTACATCACTCATCGCAGTGACAACTTACGCACCTGATTAGCATATTAATTGTGTGTGAAATGAGGATTTAATAAAGTGACAGTGACAAGTGTGCTACTTCTACTGGCAGCTGATGTTGACACATAGCTCCTYGTGACAAAAAATATTCCTAGGTAAAAGAATAAAAATAAGAACAAAAGCATAGAGGGAGAATCATGAAAAAATGTCCGAAGTCAAAAAATATTGCGGAAGTGACAAGAAAATCTTCAATATGACAAGTTATTAACATAACAGCAGCTGAAATTATGTCCGAATTGACCGAGGCATAGCATGAGCCATCAAGGTCTGATCAGTCAGTCGGGTGAACAGCAGATGGCATTTTGAGGTTAAGTGGTGAGCACGGATGCCCTCTTCGCATATTGCTTAATTAGCTTTATGTATAAAAGCGCTAATTGATTGGTAATGTCAATATTTATGTACATAATTATGAGAGTGTGCTGGTGAAGGTTAACTTCAGAGTGGAATATGTAGTTAGTATGTAGCCTAACTTGAAATTGGCAGTACGGGTAGAAGAGCTAGCTTAATAAGAAACTCATTGGCGAGCATTAGTACGAAATTCTTTTATGTATTTAAATCGAAATCAAAGCTTTAGAAGAATTCAGCGCTTATCTTATCGCTAAATTATACTAGTAATTCAGTTAGATAAAGGAATATGCTAAGTACATCGAATATATTATTTTCATTCATATAAAAATTTTCGAACAACTTTAAACCGTATATTCACTGCTGTCATTGTGTACTTACTTTCAATACGCTTACTCTCATTCAACCCGTTTAAATAATATTTAAAATTTATCAAATATTTTTTCGGCATCAAACAGGAAACCGACATATGTGGCAGCTGTATAACAAATTGCTGGCAAGCAGCGCTGACACCTGTGAGCGCATGTGGCGCACAGATTTGAAGGCAAATAAAGCTTTTTGTATAGAAATGGCAATTTTTTTTCTCCTGGTTAGGGTAAAATTATTTGCAGAAAACTTGCACAAGCAAAACAGAAAAAAAAGAGGAGGTAATCCAAAAAAGTCATGAAATTTCTCGCATTGCAAAGTTAATGTGTGAAGCGAATGAATTTTATTGCAAAATTTTGTTGTTGTATGGTTGATATTTATTTATGAGACACATTAAAGTGGTCCTCAGGCTTGTGATCTCACATAGGGGGCTGGAAACATAACTTTGCATCAACATTTTCAAAGTTTGYAACCTCCATAATTGTACTACCCGAGTTTGTTGCTTGCCACTGGTTTTAAGGGGTTACCTGGGAACTATGGAAATTTCAAAAAATCGTTCTTATTTTTTTTTTTTTAATACTTTAATTTTTAGAATATTTTTCCAAAGTTGCAAGGCAATCGCAATAAAAGTGTAGGAGAAAGAGCCTTTAGGAGAGCAGCGCGTCAGGCTAGATTTCTTCAACTAACTACTTCGGCTGCTTCAAATTTTGATCGTGTTTTCTCGAAACATCGTTTCGAAGTCGATGGTCATAATTCTCATAAACAAGTGAAACGATCTTATTGAAATTGTATACAGTTTTTCTAAATACCATGACCTCTGGATTGATCGAAGGATTTTTTCGATTATAACTAATTTTTTCAAGGCACTTTGTGGTAAAAATTTGACCTAAAGTCGTACTGTTTCGTTTGTACCTCTGGCAAAAAAAATTCTTTTCCTCATAACTTGCATTATTCGATGCATATTTTTTTGTTTTACATAATTGTTCGTCTGCTATGCTGATCACCCTGAAGAGACGTTTTTGGGCGGTGCCTCCGGAAGCCAGCTGCTATTGGAGGCAGCTATTTTTCAAATTTTTCTATTAAAAATTCACGAAATATTATTTAAAAGTTGATCTTTGATTTGCCCAAAAGTCGTAATAAATTCATTAATTTATTATAGTGAAAAAAAAACTTGGTGAAAATATGAATTTTTTCCTTTCAAACTTAGTTTCCTAATGGCAGAAGATGGGAGCAATCTGCACATTGACCTTTGCACGCCACATTGATTGATCTGCGACTTGGTTAAAAATCAATGTTTCTCATGTTGAACTGTGTCGTTGCRRTTTAATATGACACMAYCGAAAAAWACCAATTTTTAAGWGCCACCCTAATATATAGCACATAAACATAACATTTGCTCATAATTTTTATAAGTTTTTGTAGCTGGTCATTCGTGTAAGTAAATTGTTGTCAATTCATTCATTTTTTACTCTTTTCATATTTGCATTTTTTTTTATTTATTTATTAATTTTTTTTTTTTTTTGAATAATTCCTGAAATTTAGCTCGTATTTCATTAAATAGGATTAATTTTTTCAATTGACTTTTTTTGGTAAGAAAGCGGTTAGCTGGAAATTTGTTGCCAGAATTTTAATAACTTTTAGTCTGTGCTCTAATTTATTTATTGTATTTGTATAGCTGCAGAAAGCTGGATACGCAAAAAGGCTTGATGTTTGGGTGTCGCATAATTTGACGCAAAAAAACCTGCTGGAGCGAATCAACGCCTGCGATATGCTGCYGAAATGAAACGATCTCGACCCATTTTTGAAGCGGTTGGTGACTGCCGACGAAAAGTGGACCACATACGATAATACCAAGCGAAAACGGTTGCCGAAGGCCGCTGAATTGTCGCAAAACAGTGGCCAAGCCGGTAGCTGGACAGGAAGCTTTTGCTGCGCGTTTAGTGGGATTGGAAGGGCAACATCCACTATAAGCTGCTACCATATGGCCAGAGGCTTAATTCTACCAGCTACTGCGAACAACTGGACCGCTTGAAGCAGGCGATCGACCAGAAGCGGCCAGACTTGGCCAACAGGAAGGATGTAGTGTTCCACCCGGACAACGCCAGACCACACACTGCGTTGATGACTCGTCAGAAGCTACGGGTGAAGCTCGCATGGGACATTTCATCGCCGACCGTTCAAATCAGGTTCTTGCAAAGAATCATTTGTTTTTGTGGAGGGTATTATAGCTTCGGTTAAAGCTAGACAACATTTTTGCTTGTTTTGTTTAAAAAAAAAATCAACAATTTAAGTAAAAACTAAAAGTTTTTAAACTATAATAGTAAGAATTATAGGCCATATGGCAGCAGTGCTAAAAAATTAGTTGAAAATTGTAAATCCTTCCGCTAATTGCTGCGGTTCATAAGAGTCAACGTTTATAAGAGCCAACGCTRTGTTGCATTTTTACCTATAATAACGTAATCCGAACTGTTTTCTGGTTTTTGTTGGCTCTTCTTGCAATTCCATTAGGCATACATATGAGCGCGCAAGTAGTCGTTCAACGCAAACGCCTGTAAGTATGCAAAGCCTACAGTGAGCGCAGCTAAGCGCCGCAGGATTTTCAATTCGTTCTGCTTGGCTGCGGCATATAACYGGACGCTGCAGGCGGTTAATGAATCGCCAGTAACATTAATGCTAAACCAACCGCGAATGCGCAATGTAAACAAGCGCACAAACCAACACACACGCACAATGGTTTTCGCTGTGGTGCGAAGTTGCAAGTGTTGGCTGTTGTGGATGTGGGTGAGAGCGCAACACAGTAAACACATTAAAGCGAAAGTGCACGGCAATGCCGTTTTATACACATATGTACATATCTACATACACACATATATATGCCGCCCTGTATGTATGTTGTGTTGAATTGTTTGCGAACATGCCTTCGCTGTCGTGTTGCAATTACCAGCGTAAATCCCCCGCAAATGCGCGTGTTGCAACAACCGTGTTTTTGTTTTTGTTGCACCACTCAAACTATACATGGTAATTATTGTTGTAACACGCGYGCATATATGTAAATATGCGCTAAAATCAAATCGACCTGTTTGCATAACCGCCTACTTGAGTCGACTGCACCAGTAAACGGCGATCCGCACCAAATACCAGGCTATAGATATTGTGTGGACAGCACCTCGCATACATATAAATTACATATCACACCAGTAAGAGGCTTAGTGGTAATTGTCAATCGATTCTTTGTAACAAGAAGAATATGGAATATAGAAGGAACAGTTGAAGAATATGCTSAAAGTTCGCTTGCTAACCCCTAATAATAGTGTGAAATTAGCGTAATGCGCTGTAGAAGCTCCTAGCAGATAGCTCTTAAATCAACATAAAACCGATGCCCTAAAAAGATCTTCTCACAACAGCCGAATAGCTCAGCCGACCTAAATTTTATTCGGCAAAGCACTGGTATTTCGGCGATCTAACCCTATTTAGATCGTTGAGTCTTAGGTTTCCGTAAACTAATCGCATTTGGATCGGTGAGTTTTAAGTTAGGAATCTTCCATAAATCTAACTGAAAGTCCAAAGAATATGCACACATTATGAAGGACAGTTGTTAGGAACCCATTATATAGGCTTAAGTTAAGTTATGTTCGTTAGCTGATCCTCAAGATGGAGATCCTCCGACTGGTTCCCAAGTCGACTGTCGTCTTAGCAACCGTAACGAACCCGGATTATTATYYGGCCAAGATATGACAACTCGGCACCATTTCTYAAAATGACTTCAGGAAGGTTTTCTGTCAGTATAGCAGCAACAGCAACATGGAGATCGAACTTGGAGACAGTCATTTTGTGAAGCTCTTGAAAACGATATTTTAAGTTAACAAATCGCCTAGAGGCCAATGCAAATCTGCTTAGGCATTAAATTTACATTACCAMCAKCACASTGAGARTTMTGAAAGTGTGACAACCCAACCTTKAACTCGCAAAKGCAGAACARTCAAGAGGAAAGTGTTAAGATATTTCTACCTCAACTTCTTTAATAAAATTCTACCGCAGCTATACGAAAAATCTCTCAACCTAACAGCAATGATCAGTTAGAACTACCACAACTGTATAAAGGCTAGGATTCCACTGAATCTCGTGCGATCAGTCTCGGACCAAGCAGATCTTGCAACTGCGCAAAAATGGAATTATAGAAACTAAGCGGTTGTCAAGTTCCTGCGAAGCCTAGCTATGCAATAGTAGAATGCACGATGAGAGCGGAACGACGATTAGTCTCCATTCAACAGATAGTTGGACGAGGGTGGTTTTCCTTGACGGATCGGCATCTTTACAGATAGCTGTAGTGCGACTGTGGCCCGACAGCCAGATTAGTCTTGTCACAAAATGCTTAGATGCCATAGATAAAAAGGTTAGGCGTTCCTTAACCAACTTAAAATGCATAGTTTGTGAGCTCAAGACTAGTATTGCCGCCCTGCAAACTGGCAGCAACCTTCGTGGATTTGAAAAACGCTTATAGAGAAATACTCCTTATCACGCACCACAGAACAATCACTCTGAAGATCTGAAGCAATGCTTAAGTTTAGATCACGTAGAACTTTCTTTGACTAGAAGCGAGGGCGATGGGCTGCTTATCAAACGGAGCTCCTTCGATAACTTCATATATAGCTTTGTTATGTAGACTGTCGTAAGTACTTGCGTTACCAGCATTGATTTGCTCGTTGGAAAATTAACAAAAAAWAATTTTGGACCCGTAGTAYTATTAAGCAACTGAGAGAGAAGTCGATACATACAAAGTTTATTAAATCACACCATCTTATCTTATCCAGACGAGACAAGAGATCCCGAAGCTCTTTGCAGAACGAAAAAGCTCTCATTTAATATAAGTAAAATCGAAAATCTTTTTACACTCGTGAAACCAGTTTGAACTGCTTTTGAGTCATAAATTGTTTTAGTACAAAATTACTTRATGCTCTCAAGGTGAGAGCAGTAACCAAACACACTCTCATATTGCAGACATTTTTGTGAAAACGCTCTAAGCCAACTATTTTGAAGCTCGTGTCTTGTCTTTACAGTTTCGCGTCGTGCGTTTGGTCATTTAGTTGCTCATACGCCTCGTTGCACTAACGCCCTTGCTTTTGTGGATTGTGAGGACGTGTTGGGGCGCAATGTATTTACACTTACATACATGTACATACGAGTATTTGTTTATCCCAACATAATTTTCTCATTTGTTATGGGATTATTTCCGGCAATTATGCGCAGACTTGATTAGGTTAAACCCTACCAAGACACACACATATACATGTTCTTAATGACGGCGATATTAAGCTAAAGTGAATTGTTGTAAGGTGTAGAAGAAATCTTAAAAATTCAYTTGAAAATCAGAATTTCTTTATTTTCGCCAACTTTAATTTTACATTCCACTTTCCGAATCAATTTTCCGCAAAACGAGGGATGAAAGTAGAGACCGCAACTGCGCAGCGCCTTGATTGAATCGTAAAGGTGGTAAAGTGATTGTATTTGCACACACATACAYACATATACTTGTGTGCCGTTATWCCAGTTATACAGGAATGCACAAACATTTCGAAAGCAAGAATTTCGAAAACCAAATGAGTAAACGATGGCATGAAGCAAGTGCGAGAGCTAACGAAGCCATTAAGGGAATCAGCAAGTCGCTACCGCGTCGACTAACTGCTAGTGCTAAAACTTTCCGGAATGAAAGCGTTTTCGATTGTATTTGTTTGCTTGCT
>NW_017537490.1:421017-424150 GCF_001853355.1 Bactrocera latifrons | reverse complement strand
CAAGACAATAAACATACGTTTTGTTTAAAGTATCTCCATTTGGGTATAGCAAAGCTCGATTTTTATTAACCCAGGTGCATATCTTCAAGAGTATAAAGACGAAATGGAAGTTTATAAAGTGCTTTCATATCGGGTATACAGCTTTCAATTGTGAAAGCTTTTTGGAAACACTAAGCTTTTAAACTTTTTTCGTGCTTTTTTCAACTTTTATACGCATGACTTTGGAAGTTTACTAAACTTCGTTTTTTTAAGCCAAAATATACAGTTTCGAGACAAAAAATATAAGTTTTGATCTCAAGTATCTTCATCCATATATGTAAGTGCTTTAATATATATTAAAGCTTTTGCAATTGTTTTAACAAACCATATTACATTATGCAAGCTTTTTTGTGTTTCTAGGCTTTCCAGCTTTCACARAACTTTCTCTTTTCCTACTAAATTAATGACTTTTAAAAGCTTATAACCTTTGAAAAAATGCTGACTTTTTAAGCTCACGCAGCGAACCTTCGTAGCTCCTCTCCCATATATGACGGCGGAAGCAACTAAGCGAACACTAATCGAAATTTTACGAATGCAAATGGCTTTGTAAAAGGAATACTAAAAGAGGTATTGAAAAGCAAACAGACACGAAACAAAAGTATAGAGTGTGGGTTGTTCAGATGAAATAATATTGGAAACGGAAAGATACACTTGAATGTACGAATATTTAATGTGCTTACTGTACTTACAAATGTTAACAGGTTAGTGCAGTATTAGGTTTCGGACCTAAAAATTTTTTCTCTGTATTTTACATACGTAAACTGTATAGAGGTAACGAGTTCTTAAGATTGCTTCATAAAATAAATGTATACACCTTGTATTTATTGCACTCGRCACCAGTTGATACCTTCTTATAGAATAAAATAAAACAGACTTCCTTCAGTTCCTATCACTTTTAMGCAATTTGCATCACACAGTTACATACATATATAAATACGTTCGCACGGCAGAAAGCTCTATGGAAATAAGTCAAAAGTTGCAGTGCACACCGCCGCAATCGCCACAGGTTGCGATATCCTGTAAAACTTGTTACCATTTCGTTGCCATATTTGTTGTCAGACTACTTGCTTGTTTTTGCTGTTTTCCATATTAGAAGTTTTTTGGCTGCCACCAAGCGTTTTATTCCATAAATATTCATGAATTCCTATTTCTCTGTTTTAATTTAAATGCAAAAAATCTTGCATATATTGCTGGCAATCCAAAATGAACAAACAAACTGGACAGAGAGTTGGGAAAAGTCAGAAATGTAATTAAAAAGCGAAAGATTTATTAAAAATAACGAATGCGGCAACATATTGATTCCATAAAATCAATAAATTTTAAACGTAAAAGGATTTTCTAGAACCAAACGTATCTGAAGGTGTTAATAACGAAACCAAAACAAACTAGAAACGCTAAGATTTCATTGTTTATAAATTAGAAACGAAATGGTCTCATAAAATTTTTTTCCAAAATTAGAATACAAGGGTCATGTGTGCCCATTTTCAAACTATGTACTCTAGCTAAAGATCTTGATTTTGGTCTAAAGAGCTCTCGAAACCTTTCCAAAAAGTATGCAAAGAGCTCATTTTACAACTGATATCCGTACTGAATCAAAGCATAAAGGAATCGTTTGTAGCTTTTGGCTTTTGTCCAGAGTTAACGAAGTGCGAAGTCCGACTGTAACGTTTTTTTAGACCATGGTCAAGAGAATACTGAGATCCGAATGTTACTAAACTCTGTTTACGATTTTATTTAGATCTAAATTTCAATCTGACTTAATTGAATGGAACCCTAATTGTCAAATTCAGACTGACTAGTTAGATTAGTTGTTGCCAATATCTCTCTGCCTACTACTATTTCTTAGCGGAACGGCTGCTTTATGGTATGGAGATGTATGGTTCAGGTCCCACCATTCTAGTAGAAGCTGCATAGTGGGCAAGCTGTTTTCGAACCGTCAGCCTTGCTRTTAAAGATAACCTTGAACTTCWTGGTTAAGTTYTCCTTTTTGRTRAYGCTGTCYCTTGGGAGAAGAGCCAAGTGGTGTAATACACTTAACTCTTTCATCCACTTGGATTAGATTATKTACTTTACCTCTGCCACATCCTACTGTTATCATTAGTAGCAATGTGTCTTTGGCTACTCGATCGTTTACTTTGTGAAGTAGTGTGAGCTCAAGCATGACTTAAATGCTGCCGTCGGACAAGTGCTCATTGCACTCGACAAGCAGACGCATGCGAGTCGTTGCAGCTTCGATAGCTGAATCCTGSAGACTGCTAAGCTTTTGAGGCACAAGCCTCGGTCAAACCTAACTATCCTTGGCTTACAGCCCCAGGATTTACCAGCTAGTCGATTACACACCATTAGCGCCTTAGTCGCTTTGACCATGGGCAGACTAATTAAAGCCTTTTCAAAAACAGTGAACATCTCGTGCCTCAATGCGTTTCCAATCGGAATCCAGGTTCAATGTTTCTTCATAGCATAAATGCGGCGAAACTTTTGCAATTTCAATAAATCGATTGTGACACTTCCTGTGTGATTCTTGTAAGAATGTAGGACAAAACTATTTTGCAAAATTTGCAGTAACGACGTCACAAAGATGTCTACCGCTTGAGAACGACGTGTGAGACACTGATTTGGGTCTTCCTCAACTGATGCGCTAGCGCCAGAAATATTCTCGGAACTAGCGGCATTTCTTTATCTCACTGGCACGTGACTATTTTTTGTCGTGCCTGTGGATTACATTTTTCCCACTAGACGCTCAATTGTTGATCTGACAGGACGRCTAAGACGGCCACTAATTGGACATAGCGATCTTAAACTTGAGGCCACTGACTCCGAATTTCGGTAGTAAATTTTGATAATTTCGACTCATTGTTGGGTCGTATCCATGACGAAATGACAATCCTTAGTGAAGAGAAATTTCAAAAGAGCAAGAAAAAATATGGCGTCGTTTCCTATCCCGATCGGTTAACTTTTGTAGCGTCCCTACGAAAATATCCGATATTTGTTCTGAACAGAACATATAAGATTCCACAAAAAGTTTTAACAAACGTTGTCGATGTAATCGTTCTTAATCGGATGGTAAACCCGCACTGTTTCAATAGTAAAATTC
>NW_017537490.1:414454-420432 GCF_001853355.1 Bactrocera latifrons | reverse complement strand
CAGTTTATGGACCCGATACAGTTTCCATTTCCACCGCACAACGATGGTTTCAACGTTTTCGTTCTGGTGTAGAGGTGGTCGAAGTTGCGCCACGCTCCGGAAGGCATGTCGTCGAAAATTGCGATAAAATCGCTGAATTGTTCGAAAGAGACCGGCAYAGTAGCAGCCGTAGCATTTTGTGAACAATTGAAAATTCAATAAAAAATACCGCAAGACTTTTTTGACAAGCTAATATTATTCTCCAAATATTTTCTTCACCAAAAGCAGACACTTAACCTACGAGTGAACTATCTAAAGATCTAAGAAACTTAGCAAACTTATCTCCCGCTGTTATATAAAATGTAAGCGCGCATTAAAAAGCGAGCACCCGCCAACATTACTCTCAGTCAGAGTRCAAATCAATTAGTGAGTTAGGGACGCAAACGAGGCATGTTATATGGCTAACAAAATGTTTAAGACAAATTAGAGCAGAACGTTGTCAATATAAGGARAGTTCTTATGGCTGCACAGTTAATTAAGAATAAAGCGAAGAAAATGTGTGCACATTTAAGGCCGATAAAAGAGAATGAGCCGGAATAAATCGCTGAAACTGTCAACAAATGGTTAAAAGATTAGTTCCCCTCACACGTTGGAATGCTCTCCTTAGTAGCTAATATGTAGATGGACTAATGACCGGAG
Source organism: Bactrocera latifrons (assembly GCF_001853355.1). Classification (NCBI taxonomy): domain Eukaryota; kingdom Metazoa; phylum Arthropoda; class Insecta; order Diptera; family Tephritidae; genus Bactrocera; species Bactrocera latifrons. Next base: position 419,754 of record NW_017537490.1, on the reverse strand, counting down.
CAAAAACCCGCGCTGAGATGAAAATCGCGTTTTGCGTTACGATCCAAAGCGTTCTTTTATGGCTCGTAACGCACAAAAACTGTCAATTAAGCGACTAATGTGTTTCGAATGACCAACGCGAATAGCACATGCGTGCGCTGATGCAGCGGTAAGCGTAAATACAACGCTGTTGCGATAGACAAATATGACATGTGAGTGTGCAGGACATGTGGTTTGCTGAAAAATCATGAAATTCAGGTTCATATTTAGATGCATTAGTTGCTTATTGAGTGGTAACTAAAAATATTTTGAATTAAGAAACAGTTTGAATTTTACTGGCAACAACATGAGCAATTTACATTCCAATATATATACACATATATTTATAAAGAAAGTAATATAAGCGAGCATTCGACAGCAAAATTTCCGAAAATGCAAACAACACTTGACCAAAACTGCCGAAGTGGAATCATTATTGTAATTACTTTGCCCAAACTGAAAACTTAACTACTGAAATACTTGAAATTTCGCAACAACATAACGCAATGTTGTTGCTGTAAAATAATGAAAGTGAAATTGTTAGCGCCAATTTGCAGTAAAAGCAATTATTTGGGAATTTTTAGTGAACTTGAAGATATTAAAATTTTGCCAGCCTTAAATTATTGTTAATTGTAMTGTAAATATTTGCGGTTTTTGGTGAAAATGAGTTGAGTGTGAGTTGTAATTAAAAATAGTGCGATAGAAAGTGGAAAGTGGAACGCAAGACAGCAATTGATTTTTAAAAAGTGTGTTAGCGACAAAAGCGACAAAAGCATTAGCAATATGAAAAGCATTGAAGCGAGTGTGGACATTAAATGTAATAGGAAATGCCCTGAAATATTTTTTTGTTGTGTTTAATTGAGTGTGCTCTTTTTTAGAAGTACTCAATACATAAGTAAGGGAAAGCTAAGCCAAGGAAATACCTTCAGATGATGGCAAAACTTTTAAAGCAATAAAAGAAGGACAAAATTCGAGTATAACCGAACTCTTGCAACTTGTTAGGCTTAAGAGATTCCATGGGTTTTCTCGGGAAAAAATAGCCTTTTTTAAACAATTGTTTTCTCATATAAAAAATTAAATATTTTATTAGATTTTTTTTTTTTGTTTGGTTACCAACATGAAGTATTATCGAAAAAATTCTGAAAATTTTGGGAAAACCTTCTTTGAGCTCAGCCATTGCGACGCCATTTCCGGTGACCACTCGGAAAATATATGCGCCCACGTTGGAAGGATAATCTCTTACAAGATCTAATCTAAAGTAAAAAATACGTGATTTAGTTAAAATCTTAACTAATAACTTGGACGAAGGAAAAAAATTGAAAGTTGGATTTTTGGCAAATATTTTTACAAAAAAAAAAATTTGTTTTGACAACCTAATATTAAGATAACTCACATATTGACCGATATATGTGTTGTAAAACTACCCGGAAGTTCGAAATATTTTTTTTTTTTTACAAATCGTTGTAATCGAAAAAAAATTTTCGTGAAAGTGTTCAAAAACTGTATACCAAAGACCTGTGTAAAATTTTATGAAGATCGGTTGAGTAGTTCTCGAGAAATCTTGCCAACCTACTTCAAAAACACAGTTTCTAAAAAAACGAGTTTTAAGGCTTAGCCTAGCTAAGCTCGAGCGCACAAGCACTCCAGGCTGTATCTCCGAAACTATTACTCGAATCAACTTGAAAATTTAGAACAATATTCCACAGGTATCGGATAATTTATAAAAAAAAAATAAAAAAGTTCGAAGTTCGAAATATTTTTTTTTTTTTATTGCAAAATATTAAACTTATTCAACCCATTATCGACGTACAGGCAAACTATTTTTGACAAAGGTTTCTATCTTTCTAAGTTTGACGAATATTCTCGATAAAAAGTTCGCGATTGGGACTGRGGTTCACATAATCTGTACTTTTGAAAATGTTTTGCCCTAAAGGAGCCCTACTTCTAAGKCACTATTTGTGCCAAGTTTTATGCGGATAAATTTATTGCTTCTTCATTTCTATAAAGGAAAGTGAAAGAATCAGTGTGGTGTTCGGAAAGTAGGCGTAGTTTTTGTTTGATCTGTTACACATGAGAATGCACGAATATCAGGATTATATTAATGACCACATTTAGTTGAAATCGGTCAAGTAAGTTCCCAGACATGTCACACAATTTTAATCTTTATACTTCCATCTCGTGCCATTTCGGATGTAAATTTGTATATCTATGGCGCATTTTTTTTTTTTTTTTTTTTTTTTTTTTTTTTTTTTTTTTTTTTTTTTGGTATAAATTCATCGCACTTTTAGTAGTTTTTAACAAAACTGGTGTGTGGTAAGTGGGCACTCATAGTATATGATAATAGAAGGCGGCGCCACGCCAACTTAAAATAATATTTTAACCGTAAATGTACGGTAGGTTTTAGTTTAACGGCGTGAAAATGCTCCAATTCCGTACGTCATACGGATATATATATCAGCCATACCAACATTTCTCGGGTGCTTTGGATTTCCTCATTCATCCGTTCTTCATCAGCGACCTTTTCTGGCCCTCCAACAAGTCCTGATGCCACTGAAACACTCCTCTATTTGCTAAAGCGACATCATCTGCTTGATTATATCAAACGTATCTATCGCAGATTTACCGAGTTGCAYACAGAATTTAATCGCGCACCTTTGCTCTAACGAACGTTGCATTTTYGGCTTGCACCACTCACAGAAACATGTCGCGCGGAAATGTTTGTACTGACTCTCCAAGTGCTCGGAGACAATTGAGCAGCCGCTTGTTCATTAGCTAGCAACGCCATCTACCAAATGCAGTGCACGCTGCGCAGTATAGACGCAGCAGAAGAAAATCAGTCCTATTACCTTCCGGACAAACCTTGCATGATCACTTCTCGTTGAGAGGATATTCGTATTTGCTTTCAAAAATAGTTAGATGGCCGTTTAAATTACAGAAAAGAACTGAAAATAAAATAACAGCTTTTTTGGCGTCTTATCGCTTCGTTGCAGTTACAGATTTGGATATACTATAAACTATAAAAGAAAACAACAAAAAAAGAGACATGCTAAAATATTCATACATTAAGCTGCTCTTTTGCTCCTTCTATCGAAAATCAGTGTTCCAAAACTTAATCTTCGAGTGCAAGCAACTAATAGAGTGGAAAAAAAGCAAAGACAGACTTGATCAAAATGTAGCTACAATGAAATCACTACAAAAAGCACAGAAAATTTGGCAMTGCCAAATGCAATACACATTTGCAACACTTAATACACACTACAAATAAACATACTTGCCGCATTCAATCATTCGCACAACAAACGTGCCACATTTTTATTCGATTCACTCCACTTTTTAATTTCGGTGCTACAACGACAGCACCCACTTGGCAATCCATCAATGCCAATGGCACAGCAATCAAGGGCATGATGGGCGGTGGTGGCGCCACAAACACGTGCAACTGCCACAAATCACAAAGGGGGGGCATGCAACTGTGGCCGCAACATGCCCTCCACTATTACCCATTACAAGTACTACAAATCCCACTACAACCAGAGAGCAGAGCAAATGTCAACACATTTGAGGGAAGATTTTATTTGGAGTGCGCTTTCGGAATGAGATTGCAAAGAAATTTTACTTTTCATTCACACTTTAACGACATTTTAATGGCGCAACAATAATGATGCCTTCCGTCACGCTGTTGACATGCCACATCCGGCTAGTGGACGCTTAACAAACACACACACACACATATATATATAGTGTATATATAGACACAAAAAAACAACGCCGATTGGCACTTGGGCACTTGTCACTGCAACACGTGATAAATGTGCATGTTGCATGCCACACAAATGCATGTTTGGCAAATTGAATGATTGTGCAACGCGCAGCAATCGCAGGAATATGAAATTTTGCATTTAGCAAATTTAAAATCAGTGTTTTGGAAATAGTGTTACAATAAGAATTTTATTTGGAGATCGTGTCGAACGCGCYACCAGCCGCAAGAGAAAGCGCAGCTGATGGCGCGTTGCATGCATTTTTTATGTTTCCTACCGCGTTTAAGTGACAACTTTAAATGGCACTACCTGTCGCCGGTTCCCGTTGTGCAAATATATATRTGTGGCAACGTAATTTATGCAGCCTACTTCCGGTGGCAAGCGGAGCTGTCGACATTTTCAGCCACAGTCGTGACACAMAAAGCCGTTTCCCGCTGATAGGCACTCACTTACTGTTATAATTTTGCATGTTCACGCTCAATTATGCGTACATATGAATATATGTATTTCCATACATACAATATATCTGAGTTTCTACGTATATATGTATATGTATATATGATCTACTTGGCCAAGCGAGTGTTGCATATATTGACAAAAGGCTTGTTGGAATTTCTTTCGAAACTTATTATATTTTTGGAAAAATTTGCTTGTGTTTTGGTTCAACATAATTCCTTACAAGGGTGATACGCTAGTATATAGTGATCCTCCCTTTTTTCCATATCAMTTTTGGTGTACGATTTGTTCTTGGCTTCAAAATAGGCCTCACTTTCGGTGATCACCTTTTCATATGACGGAAATTTCTTCCCATCAAGCATTCTTTCGAAATCGGTAAACAAAAAATARTCACTGGGGCTAGATTTGGAGAATKCRTTRGATACGGAAGCAATTCGAAGTTCAGTTCATGGATTTTGCATTGTTTTAGTGAAACAACAGTTTCATTTTCTTCTAATTTGATCGATTTTCGGCGATATCGTATTTCTAACGATCCAATATCACTCTGTTWTTGTCGCTGTTGCTGATTCTTCCTTTTTCATATTACACAATAAAAATAATTCCATGTGCATCCCAAAATACAGACGCCATTATCCAGCCAGCCGACTGTTGGATTTTTCCATGTTTTAAAGCGGGTTCATCGTGTGAAGTGCACTCTGATGACTGTCGTTTGGACGTCGATAATGAGGTGCCATATTTCGTCTATTTTCACATATCAACGCAAAAATTCAATTCGTTGTWGTTTTGGTCAAAATTTAACTCGCGCGACTCCCACTTTRCCCAGAGCTTTCTCATACCCAAATATTCTTGAATGATATGAYATACACGATCACTTGATATCTTTAGAGTTCTTAGTAGCTCAAACAACTTCACTTAACSGTCATTTAAAATWATTTKTTGGGMCTTTTTTGATATTTCGGCACATAGTGTCATCGGGCTGAATCAGTAAGTGTTATTCCGTTTTAAACCCGATTGAGAATCTTTGGCATGCCATGGCATGGCATTGGCAAGGTAGCTTAGCATGCGACA
>NW_017537490.1:407882-413728 GCF_001853355.1 Bactrocera latifrons | reverse complement strand
GAAGGACTTGGCTTCTCTTGGAATATCTAATTGGCGCCACGTAGCGAAAAGAGGAAACGACTGGCGCGCGGTTGTTAACTCGGCTATAATCGCGTAAGCGGTGATTACSCCAATCAGGAAGAAGAAGAAGAATCGAAAGACCCATTTGGTTTCATCGAAAATATAGTATTTATAAAAACAAAACAAAGTAGAAAACTTATTCCATTCGTAAGTTTCAACGCCAGTGTAGCTTRTATTTTCACGGTACAAACGTCTCTCCAATTTAGGTGTTGAATTTCCTACAGGTAACTTCCCGTTAGCATATTATTAGCTAAAAGAAAAACTCAACCATTTCTTCCTCCATTTTTTTTACCACGACCCACCCATCGCCCATCGTAGTCTTTTCAGACTTTGTCTATAAAAGTCTGTGCGTTAACTAAGGCCATGAGAATGATCAACGCTGGCGGCTGTGTGTTAAAACTTTAACGAAAATCTTGGCACTTCAATTTCGCTTAAATGCGAGAAGTACACACTTGTGCACTTAACTATAYACTTGGAGTAAGACTTAACACGCAGACACATACAAAACTACGAGTACTCACCTGTTAAATGGAATGCAGCGGCTTCACGTCGCTTGCATTTAGCCGCCACGGAAACGCCTAGGTCAGGTGAGAYGCATACAAGATATTCAAACTATATTTGACGTAGAAAAATGTGCCGCCAGGCTCTGAGAAATCCGCGTCTTTTCGGCGCCGGCTGAGAGATAAATTGTGCTCTCGTGACTCCTTGCGTTGCATATCAAAAAGTTGCTGGTTTGGAGGTTGCCTAATACAAAAAGTGTGTTTGAAGAGTTAAAATTGTTTTTTATTTTATTTTTTCTTTTGTGTGAAAGAAGTAGTAAAAAGTTAGAATTGTGTGTAATAAAAATGAGAAGTGGCACGAAAACTTGTAAGTTGCCGGAAACGTTGCACATTTCTTGAGKGTTCGAGGAAGCTGAAAAGTTTGCCTTTTTCATAGGAAATGTGAATGTAGTGGCAAATCTCTTAATTGTGCATATGTATATTCTTCTTGTTCTATCACTCCGCGGCTATTCACARAAACGTGTTGGGAAACTGTGTGCCACTTAAGTTGAATGTGCAATACTTTTGGTAGTTCGGGTTTATAAATTTGATATTTCGCTGATTCCGYTGAAATAATGTTGTAGAATTATCAGTTGGAGCTTACAAAAGGAATCAGCATATTTTGGTCTCTATTTTCTTGCATGAGCGCATATACTTTAGTGGAGTTTTCTTGCCTTCAAGTYTTATACCCAGAACAGGGTATATTAAGTGTGCCATAAGTTTGCAACAACTAGCAAGAAACGTCAGAGTCCCTACATACATATTCCAAACAGATCGTCATGATGAGCGGAAGCGATTTATTCTTTGTCAAATCACTTATAACAGTTCATATAAGTTATGCCAGTTTTTTATTCGATTCTGTGCGCTCAAAGGTAGYCAAGCAATGTCKGTCCTCACCAGAAATYGCATAAAGCTACTTAATTGGCGCACACTTGGCTGGTCATAATGGAATCGCTGACAACTGCAAAGTCATGGAGCTAGCCAGAAGTGGCGCACTTGCTCCGCTCACTACCGAACGKGACCATGTGGAATCTCCTTTAACGCCTTGCGTAAACGCAATTAACCAATGGACCCTTCTCGTGCGCTTAGTAGGTCAACGATCAGTCTCTGTGTGACGGCGAGACTCTTTTTGCCTAAAGTAGAACGCAGAAAATTTACTGAACGACTTGTCTTTATATAAGTTCATCTTGCCGCAAAACCAGGTCACTGTCCAATAGGCATTTATGAGATAAAGTCTCCTCAATTGTTTAGCCTTTACCAGACTGAGCTTCAATGACTCGGCAGTCGTACCGAAACTGATATTTGCTGCCTTAACTAATTTTTGATACGCTCAAAGWCTTTGTCTTTGGTTTATGTTCTTTGATCTTGGTCTTTATCCTTTGGTATTTGTCTTCGTCTTTGCCTTTGATTTTTGGTCTTTGGTCTTTGCTGTTTGGTGTTAGGTCTTTGGTCTTTAATCTTTGATCTTTGGTATTTGTCTTCGTCTTTATCTTTAGTATTTGGCTTTGGTCTTTGGTATCTGACCTTTGGTCTCTGGCCTGCGGTCTCTGGCCTTTGGTCTTTGGTATTTGCCTTCGTTTTTGTCTTTGGTCTTTGGTCTTTGGTCTCTGGCCTTTGTGTTTGGTGTCTGGTCTTTGGTGTTTGGTCTTTGGCATTTGATCTTTGATCTTGGTCTTTAGTCTTCAGTCTTTGGTCTTTGGTCTCTTGTCTTTGGTCTTTGGTCTTTGGTCTTTGGTCTTTGGTCTTTGGTGTTTGGTCTTGTTCTTTGGTCTTTAGTCTTTGGGCTTTGGTCTCTAGCATTTTTGTCTGGTATTTGGTGTTTGGTCTTTGGTTTTTAACCTTTTATCTTTATTGTTTGGTCTTTGATCTTTGGTCTTTGGTTTTTGGTCTTTAGTCTCTGGTCTTAGTCTTTGGTGTTTGGTCTTTACTCTTTAGTTTTTGGTCTTTGGTCTCTGGTCTTTGGTGTTTGGTGTTTGGTCTTTGGTTTTTAATCTTTGATCTTTGGTCTTTGGTGTTTGGTCTTGGTCTTTGGTCTTTGGTCTTTGAATTTTGATATTTGGTCTTTGATCTTTGATCTTTGAGCTTGGGTCTTTGATCTTTGGTCTCTTTCGGTCTTTGATATTTGTTCTTTGGTCTTTGGTGTTTGGTCTTTGTTAAATTCTAAGAGTCTTCTAATCTATTATTATAGCAGTTTTAGGYACCACAACGGGCAGACCTTATAATCTCTCCAAATGATCCTGTCAGGATCGTCTTCTTAACTTGACCTAACACAATATTCATCGGTATTCAACATTGCATTGCGGCGAAAATTCGAATACAGCCCATATTTCTTAGCAGCCATCGCAGATGTTCTAAATTTCAATATGTACTTCAAAATTTTCATAATACTCAATTAATTATCCTYATAAGGATCATTGTATGCGACTAGTATTCACTAATGCTCTTAACTTTTTATCGACACCATAACTTTGTTAAATCTTCTTAGCTTTCTAAAATTACTTCAGTTGCTGAAATAGCAAAGTGYAACGTGTTACATAATTGCCAATAAACTCAAAGCCACAACAAGATTTTTCAACTAAGCAAAATGAGAGCTACAACAATCTTAAAGYAAAGTGCACATACGAGTATTGCGGATTTTAAAAATAACTTAAAGTTGCAACAATAATAACCACGGAGTACTTCCAGCAAAAGCTRTAATCTTCAAACGAGAGTAAAATAAAAGCATGTTTCATTGAAATGTGTTATTTCTGCTTCATAGCAACTTTGGAGAAAGGATAATGAGAGAAGAAGTTTCCAGAATTGAGACCACAACAAACTGCTACTAATTATGGCATTCAGCATATATCGAAAAAACGTGGTGAAGTGAACAGAAGAATRTTGCAGTTGAGTTGCAGCTTATGAAGTAGACTTTTGTATCTGAAAATATCGCAGCTYTACTGCCGYATGTAGTGGCTTAATTCGGGTTAASAAGTATGGAAAGAACACGAATATTTTTCATCAATAAAATAGTAGAACAAAACTCACATGTAAATGCATCTCGCTTCAACTCATGGTGTCTATTCCAACCCACATGTTTTGTGGTCGAATATAACGTTGCGAGGTAGGCAGTCTCTTTTCTCTCCGCTGCACTTATCATCGTACCAGTTATTCTCTTGCCTTTGCCAAAAATCAAAGGTTTCGTTTACAGCTGTACGTAAGAAGCTTGAAATACCGTCCCCCAATTCTCTTATACCAAGCGGCCTGATATTGCTCTCGGTGAGCAGAAAATCGTTCGGCTTTCTGTGATTGCAGTTTCTCGAAGACGAATCTACCTTGTGTGTATTGACGTGCGTTATTTGCTACACAAAGGCGGGCGTGTATCTTGGCTGCAACRAGATAGTGATCAGAGACAATGCTTGGACAGCCAATGCACGTCTAAAACACTGGAGACGTGTGTTCCGTCTATCCTAACATGATTGATCTGGTTGGTGGCTAGGACAACAGTTAAGRTCTAAATGAGATTATAATCACTATTAACCAAATGAAAGCCATAAAGTCTTTGCAAGTCTTGTAAAAAATATCTTCTTCTTTTTCTCTAATGGCCAAGTTAGCAACTGCGCRCCAATCGTTTCATCTTTCAGCAATTCGGCGCCAATTCGACATACCAAGWGCAGCCAAGTCCTTCTCTACCTGATCTCTCCAACTGAGTGGAGGTTTCCTCATCCTCAGCTTCCGCTGGCGGGTACTGCATTGAATACTTTCAGAACTGGAGTGCTTTCTTCTAYACCGATGATATGACCTAGCCAGCGCAGCCGCTGTTTCTTAATACGCTGAACTATGTCAATGTCGTCGTATAACTCRCGCAGCTCATTGTTCCATCGAATGCGATATTCGCCGTTACCAATCCGCAAAGGACATCAGTCTTTCGCAGAACCTTTCTTTGGAAAACTGGTAACATCGACTCATCAGATGTCGTCATCGTCTGCACCATATAGCGGGACGGCAATAATGAGTGACTTATAGAGTTTGGTTTTTGTTCGTCGATAGACGATAGACGATTAATTATATTTATTCAGGGTTTCCAATTCTTCTCTTCTTCAAAAGTGCAACTCATCCTCTTCACTTTTCAAAAGGTATTAAAACTGAACGCACTAACTTGTTGAACTGACCTACAGGGAAACGATGAAACTTTGAGAATTTTGCCTTCTCTGATTTCGGCAGAAATAAAGCCTGAATTCCATACAGTTACAGTTTATGCTTAACGGTATTTAACGACAGTTGTAGCGGAAGGCGTTTCACTCGCTATTCAAAGACATTTTTTTTTTTTTTTTTGGAATATTTCCTGGTTTTTATAGAGTTTATGCTCAACACTTGTTCACTTTTCACCAGTTGTCCCGCATTCGGAATTATCACGTGCGCTTGCTGTGTTGAAGCACGAGGATATATGTATGTATGTATGTATATGGATATGTGTGTGTGTCAACCCACTAAGTTCATTAAGAGACACCAACGCGCCCACTTAATGCCAACGCAATTAATGCTGAACCACCTCATCGCACCTTCCMTTCATTACCCACCACTCTCTCATTCGGCCAAGCTTCGATATTTTCGGCGCTGTGGACTTGCAAATACTGTTAACCCAGCTGCACTKGCATTTTTAGCGCTTTTAAAATATTTCTGTTGTTTTTCGTTATTATGGCTCGTGTTGTTGTTGTATGTGTATTCACACTTTTGCCACTGCCGGCATTCATTAACGTTTAATTTCACTAATGCCGCCGGCGAGCGTCAAGCGCACTGACCGCGAACATCGCTATAACTGCGGCGCAAGGGCTTTGATCGGCAACACGATTGGCGCTGTGCGAAAGTGCCATTTGTTGTTGTTGCTGCTGTGTGTTTTTGCAAATGCTGTGCAGCAACGRTGTGGACAGGTGTGCATGAAGTTTGAAAATTTTAAATACATTTTTTGTTGTGTTTCGTATTTGCTGTTGTTGTTGATTTTGTTTTTTTTTTTATACTCTCGCAACATGTTGCTGCAGAGTATAATAGCTTTGTTCAAATATTACTTAACGCGATCCGCGAGACTGTCTGTGTATCTGTCACTTTTGTGCTGAAAATCGGTTATAAAAGTGGGCATGGCGCCGCCCCCTTAGTGGTTTAATGTACATACACATATATCTCAAACCGCTGCAACTAATTCAACCAAACCTGTTGAGCAGAAACTCTATTAACCATTCTCCATATTATGTTAAAGTTGTCAAAATCAAATGA
>NW_017537490.1:400981-407522 GCF_001853355.1 Bactrocera latifrons | reverse complement strand
CCCAATTCACGAACATACGAGGATTCTGGTGGTCAAGCGGCTTCAGTTTTTGTTTCAGTTTGATCTTGTAAGAAAATAGGCTAAGATCTTTCACGAAATTYGCCACAACGACGTCACAGACATGTAAAACGCTCGATAACGACGTCTGAAATACTGATTTTGGTCTTCYTCAATTGATGCGCTAGCAGCGGCAATATTCTCATCACTACGACCACTTGTATGTTTCACTGACACGGTAGGCACCGTGATTGTTACTCAATTCTTTATCCAACAGGATGAYTATGACGACCATAAATTCGACGTAGCGCYCTTAAAGCTAAGTGTTCACTGACTGCGAATTTCGGYAGTCAATTTTAATAATTTCTGCTCGTTGTTGAATCTTACATTTTCCATGATGAAATACCAAAGCTTACAGAAAAGAAATATCCAAAAATCGGGAAAATATACCGAAATTTGCTCTCCCAATCGGTCCACTTTTGTAGCCTTCTTATTGAAAACCCCGTTAGTGGTCTTAAGGTATTTCTTTTTATGCCCCAAAATTGTCAAAAAGGAAATATAAATATTAATGGCTCCAAATGCGTGAGCCCCATTGCTAATGGCTAATTTATTATTGAACATATCGATCAATCTATGCCTGGTATTGCAGTTAAAGAAAAAAATGTTTCTTATGACAGCATGTCCCTGTGCACAAAATGGGTAAAATCGGGTCTATATTTTGAATAGCCGCCATATAACTAATATATTTGCAAATATTTTTGAACTTCGGATTGATTTTATATCGCATGCAGATACATGGAGGTAAGAAATAATAATGCAATTCAGAAATAACTTCACTCTAGTAACATCCTCATGAATGAATTCAAATCAATACCTCCTCTATTTCAAATAAACCTTATACTATTTATGAATTTTCAAACATCCGCTTGACTTTATATTAGTTTGTCAAAAAAGTCTTGAGGTATTTTCGCTAGTTGGCGCTGAGAGCGCGTAGTTCTAGTTTTATTCGTCGCATCGGGTCATGCTATACCTTTTTGGAAAGCCCATTTCACGCGCTAACACGTGTTTGACTGATTGTCGTTTCTTTTAAGTTGTTCGTGAGTTATAGCATCGCAAAMATGGAGCAAAATAAAGAGAAAATACGGCATATTTTACAGTACTACTACGATAAAGGCAAAAATGCATCTCAAGCCGCCAATAAAATTTGTGCAGTTTATGGACCCGATACAGTTTCCATTTCCACCGCACAACGATGGTTTCAACGTTTTCGTTCTGGTGTAGAGGTGGTCGAAGGCGCGCCACGCTCCGGAAGGCCTGTCGTCGAAAATTGCGATAAAATCGCTGGATTGGTCGAAAGAGACCGGCATAGTAGCAGCCGTAGCATCGGTCAAGAGCTGGGCATGAGTCATCAAAAAAAATTTCATGAACAATTGAAAATTGAAAAAAAAAAATTCGGTAAAAATACCGCAAGACTTTTTTGACAAACTATTATCATATTTATTGGTCGATCTGTAAGGTGTATTTGCGAGATTTAGAATTTCTAGTAATGCTATGTTATAATACCAAAAAATTCTTAATTTCTTCAAAATCTACGTTATCCCCTCAAAGTAGTTCTTATTTACCACAATATACTTAAGCTAACGATCTTTTCAATCCTCCAAAAATATGTTAAAGTCAGTTTCAAGAATATCCTTCAATACGTGTAGCGATTCACTTTTAATGTCACTAATTAATTAAAACGGTTTCGCTGAAGCTGTCGAAAACCTGACGAAGAATCAATGCAGTATGCGTCGGTGCATWATCGTGGAGCAAAAACCAAGAATTGTCGGCCTATAACTGCGGCCTCGTTTTACGAATAGCTTCRCGCAAACGGCGCATAACGCTCAAATAGTATACTCTCTTGACAGTTTGGCTATTCGGAAGGAACTCGGAGTGCGCCACATTTCGATAATCGAAGAAAACTGTCAACATAACCTTGAATTTTGACCTGCTTTGACGGCTTCGGTCACCACATCTGTTTTCGGGACGTAAGCATAGATCCATGATACATACTCAGTAATAATACGTTTGACGACATTTTAGTAGTTGCAAAGCATAGTTTTACTGTCATAGTTAACGCGATGCTGTTTTCCGGAAAAATTTTGTGATTTTGGAAGCAGTCGTGTTTTCAAATGATGAATGATATTTCAAAATGGTTTTTCCTTATTCCTGCGATATTCCAATGATGTCAGTAAGATCTCTCACTGTTAATGGTTAACGATTCTCAAGCAACAATTTCTTTTTTTATTGACGTGCTGATCATYARACTGCCRCATTWACAWAATTTAYTTCACCAACTTGTCAGAGTATGCAGTGTTCGGTTGCACCCGAACATGGAGGTCTAAGTTCGTACTTGTTTTTTGCATATGAATGACGTAATTTTATGCAGAATATATGATTTATTGGCGCTAAATATACATAATACATAAAAGCATATCCGAAGCATTTATCGCCAAATCACAAACAAATACTCTCACACACAAACACATACACATAGAAGCGCATATAAATGCCTGCTCATATATTTATTTAATCGCACATGCACCTGTGTGCGTCCTTAATTATGTGGTTCGACATTTTTTGCTGTTATTACTGCMTTTGCTGCTGTTGTTGCTTTMATGCGACCTCATTTGTTCACGTGCAGTCGCATTTGCTTGTAATTTATCACCATCGTAATTTATTAAATTATTTATACGCTCCAAAATAATTATTTATTTTTTTCTATTGTTTTTGTTTTTGTTATTGTTTTGCGCTCTCTTCGGTAATTGCCGCACATTTGCACCGTTATATTGCATTAAAAATTAATATAAATTAGACAAACATAGATTATTTTATAATTAGCGAAATAATTTGACAAAAAATATGGTTGTTTTTCTTGTTTTTGTATTTCGCATTTTGCACTTAACTCGCTCGTAATTTATAGCTGGCGCACTAATGAATAATGACAATGCTGTAAATTTACACTCATTACACGGGTCAATTGAAGGCGAGCGCAAATTATTGCAAATTCGGTTGGAAAATATGGCGGCGGYGCGGCTTAAAAAATTCAATAATTTATAAACATATTAAACAGCAATAATATATTTATGCTTGAATGCCACATAGCCACTGGCAAATTGGCAGCGTCAGGAGAGCATAAATGCWGGAAGAGAGTGAGCGCGAAAGCGTTTTTCAAATATTTATAATAGTGCCAGCAGTTAGCAACATGCAACGCCGCTAGGAAGTCACTGGTGGCAATATTGAAAACTTTTTGGGAATTTTCAATGTAGCACAGGTCTTCAAATGAATAAAGCGGTAATACTTCGATATGAGAATGCAATTTTAGTGTAGAAGATCGCTGAAATGTAGTGGAAAAATACATACTGCGTGATCATTTACGAGTAGCTTCATTTTCGCCAAATATTTCAAGAATTATGAATAATTAATTCACCTTAACTGTGACAACCCCAAACTTTTGCTACAAAATTCCCCGCCTTAATGATATTTAAACAAGAAAAAACGTTAACTTCGGGTGCACCGAAGCTAAATACCMCTCACTGGCGTATTTCTGTTAGTAACTATGTGTTCAGTTTGTATGGCAGCAATATGCTGTAGTTAACCGATGTGAACAATTTCTTCAGATATTACATCATTTCTTTAGAAAATAACATATACCAAATTTCGTKAAAATATTTTGTCAAATGTGAAAGTTTTCCATACAAGCATTTGATTCCGATCGTTCAGTTTGTATGGCAGCTATATGCTATAGTTAACCGATCTAAACAATTTCTATAGAGATTACATTGTTGCCTTAGGAAAGTTTTCCATACAAGAACTTGATTCCGATCATTCAGTTTGTATGGCAGCTATATGTTATAGTTAACCGATCTGAACAATTTCCTCGGAGATATCATTATTGTCTTAGCAAATACTATAGACCGAATTTCGTGAATATATCTTGTCAAATGTAAAAGTTTTCCATACAAGAACTTGATTCCGATCGTTCAGTTTGTATGGCAGCTATATGTTATAGTGGTCCGTTATCGGCCCTTCCGACAAATACTTTGCTGAGCTAGTAGGACTGTTTTGCCAAAAATGAGCGCGAGCATATCAACTAGTTTATTTACAGCAGCTGCTTAAGTCAGTACACTTCAGTAGTGCCTCGCTTTTCTTACAATGGGTAAAAAATCGAAGAAAGAATTTGGCTCAGATTTTGTATTTTTAACCAATAACGAAAAGACTTACCGTGCTTCAGTTTAATTAGAAACACAAGCCTAGGAGTGGTATAAAGCCTTCATAAAGCGATCGGTGAAGACGAGCCTTGTTCTTGACCTTCGGCCGCTTCAACTGATGAAATATTAAAAAAGTAAAAAATATGGTGCTTAAAAATAGTCAGGTAGGTGTTRGAGGGATGGCAAGAGAGCGCGACATCTCTCGCGAGTCCATTGAAATGATTTTGTTTCATATTTTAGATATGAAATATGTTCGACTCGTCACGATAAAGTTGAGAAATTTTTTCAAAAATAGTAACGAAAATAAGTACCTTTGATCGTGTGAATGCCGAAACCACATACATGTAGAGAATTTTAACTGCCGATGAAGCATAAGCTCATGAGTTTTACATGCAAGAAAGTCAACAATAATCGGAATGGAGGGAAAATCCTGGGCCGAAACCAAAAATACCACGTCTAAGCCACTGAAAAATCTAGGTGATGCTCATTGGTGTTTTCGATATTCGTGGTTTGGTGTGCCAATTTTTAATCAAAGGACAAATCGTACTTCAACAATGGCATCGAAAAGTTAAAGGGTCGCTATAGTCAGTATATAACTTTTCGAGGGAACTATGTTGAATAAAAAACAAAAGAATTTTGCTAAAAAAAAATGTGTTTTGCTATGGCAGGCAGGTTACTTCTTTATTGCCCTGTTAATTAGCGGACAAAGTGAAAATTAGCCAATTTTTTTTCGAGAGAACTTAACGGTCAATTGGTAATACCTTGGAAACTTTTATGAGGATCGCCAAAGTCCGTCGCACTCCAATATAAGGACTCTCCACAGATGGTGTTCAGATTCAGATTCAGATCAGGCTAAGTCACATTCATGAAATTAGCGTGGAACGTGGCTCTAAAGACGATGATCCAAACTAATATACTGAAGCGGAAATAGTAAACTTTTTTCTCTCCTATTTCCGACGTGACAAGTGAAAGAAGTCATTTACTAAACGATAAGAAACAGAAAGAAGTCATTTACTAAACGATAAGATCATTAATTCTCTAGTATTCCTCTTGACCCTCTTGACCCTCCATAGCTCTCAGAGGTTCGTGTTGGTTCTCACTGGCTCTCCTTGGGTCTCGCAGGGGCTCAGTTGGTTTCAGTGGGTCTGTGTGGTTCTCAGTGACTCTCACTGTTTCTCAGTGATTCTCCTTGCTTGTCCCTGGGGCTCATACTCGTAGTTTAGTCTTGTTCTAACTAATGCCACCACCACTGAGATCACAGAATCTCAGTGCTTTCTCTAACTTTCGCTGGTTCTAACAGATTCTCTCTGGCTCTCTCTGTTTCTCTCTACTAGTCTAACTTATGAATCTTCAATTATTAATATAATAATTAATCTTTCTCTTTGCGATGGTAAAGACACTAATTAAATCTAGTCTAGAAAGTTCTAACTCAAACGGAATATTTGAGCCCAAAATGCATTATTTCATTGTCCGAACCATTATCACAATTATATTCGTACAAATAATCCAAAAAAATCAAAAAATATTTTCGAATTTTAAATAATCGTGTCACGTGTGTTTGTCCGTATGTTGCGTAGTTATAATTTACAGTTAAATGATGAAGTTATTAAAATGTTTTATTATTTAGTGCACAAATTAATATATAATTCTCGCTAAAATCCGGCGACGGCAATAACTATTAACTTATAAATTATTCATTTATTATTCAGCAAATAAAAATGTTAAAAACGAAATAATCGAAGTCTTAGCAATTTACATTTCGAAAACGTTTATTTTGTATGCATTTGTATTTGAATTTACAGCTATTATTACACGATAAAATATTAATACCCTTAATTGGCCAGAACAATATATGTTAACACCCATACATACATATGTAGGGCTATGCATTTGTGTTGATTGTGAAATATTTTATACAGTTTGAATTTTCGGCAATGCTCCCACCCGCTGCTACACCAACCATGGTGAAGAGAAAATCACCAAAATTCACAATTAAATATGTAATTGTAAATAAACAAATATAATTACATACTATGCTCAAACGCTGTGCATGTGTGGTTATTGTAGCCCCACATTAGGGGTGTTATTATTAAATAACAGAAATAAAAAATAAAATAAACAAGTAAGGAAGGGCTAAGTTCGGGTGTCACCGAACATTTTGTACTCTTGCATCAAATACCGTATTTGTGTAAAGTTTTATTCCGCTATCACCATTGGTTCCTAATGTATATATTATACAGAGAAGGCATCAGATGGAATTCAAAATAGCGTTATATTGGAAGAAGGCGTGGTTG
>NW_017537490.1:394415-400470 GCF_001853355.1 Bactrocera latifrons | reverse complement strand
ATCTTCGAATTTAACCTTCATATGGAGCCAAGAAATACGTGTAGAAAGTTTCACCATGATATCTCAATTTTTACTCAAGTTACAGCCTGCACGGACGGACAGACGGACGGACAGACAAACATCCGGATTTCAACTCTACGCTTCACCCTGATCACTTTGGTATATATGACCCTATATCTGACTCTTTTAGTTTTAGGACTTACAAACAACCGTTATRTGAACAAATCTATAATACTTTAGCAACTTTGTTGTGAGAGTATAAAAATATTTAAAGTTAAAAAATAAAAACAAATTTCCAAAAATGTACAGATTCCAAAAATCATTTCGAAGTAGCAAAAATAGTAAAGCTTTGTTTATAAATAAAAAACAATTTAATTTATCCTTCAAAATCTATGTCGTCTAACTCAAAGTGGCCCAAATAGACTTGTACAAATATTTTTTTTCCAATCCTCGAAACAATTGCTAAAGACAGTTTCCGTAATAGCCTTCAATGCGCWTTGCGATGTTTTCAATTGACTCAAATGGTTTCCCCGGAGCGGTAGTGAGAATTTGCTGTATAGCYAGAAGTCACACGGTGCTAAGTCARACGAATACTATGGTTGGGCACGATATTTATTAAAAATTTTGCGAAAAACTCACGAAGAATCAATGCAGTATGCGAAGGTGCATTATCGTGATTCGAAAATCAAGAGTTGTCGACACATAACTGCGGGCTCATTTTACGAATWGCTTAACGCAWACGACCCATAACACTCAAATATATAGTWTTCCTTGTTAAAAGTTTGGGCAGACGAAAGGTATGTGGCGTGTACAGCACCTCGACAATCGAAGAAAACTGTCAAGATAACCTTGATTTTTGACCTATTTTAATGAGGTTTCTTCAACTTCGGCTCATGTTTCTTACGATATTTAGTCGATTGAACGTCTGTTTCCTGGTCGTACGTGGAGATCCAAGACGTATCGCCAATAAAAATACGTTTCACGACATCTTGCTAATCGAAAAGCATTGTTTCACAGACGTTAACGCGTCGCTGATTTTCAAAAAAATTGGATGCCAGTTCGTCTTTAACTTTTCTCACAAATGATCTTTCAAAACAGATTTCACTGATCCATCCGATATTCCAGCGATGCCAGTAAGATTGTCGATTCTAAACCTTCATTGTATTAACATGTATATCATCAGTTGACACCCTTCGTGTAATTTGTGGTAATCAAAAATACTTGCCTTCGATATATAATTATCACCAAATGCCTTTTCCAACATTTTGAATGTTTCGGCACCAGAAATTTGATTCCACACACASACGTTCTAAGTTTTAGATCACGAAATTTGGTTAAAATCCTACAATTAGTTTGYGGGAAATAAAACTACTGCTCTCCCTGATTATTAGAAGTTCTGTCGGTTTCCTTCGGGTTCTCACTAGACATTAGTGCTTCTCTCGAAGATTCAATGGATATTCAGTGAAACTTCCTGCTTCTCGATATTATTTAATTGCTCTCCGTGTTTTTCTGTTTTTCAGAAAAAAATCTCTCTGAATCTAAGTGGTTCTCCTAAATTCTCCCGTATTCTTTCTGATTTTCACTGAATAAGACGATGCACTATCTGCCTAACATTTGTACTTTTCGCTATAGAGTATACTACAGTCCTTTAAATCTAATTTCGGTTTCGTGTATTTTTCGTTAGAGGACTATTTTACTGATTGTTTCAAAGCATACCTTTTTCTGAAACTAGGTGTAGATTTCACTCGATTGTCTTCTACAACAGTTTAAGAAAATGAAATGTAAGACTTTTCACCGAGTTTGAGGCGGTTAGCTTGAATATTTCACAAGTTATCTACATACCTTACTGTGGTGACCACGCCCACTTTTGACAAATCCTCTAACCTCGTGTACGTCAATACTCAATTTCACTTGAAATGCCAATTTGTTAAAATATTTCACAGCAATTTGATTTTTATTTCAAGCTTTTACGAGCGTGGCAAATATATGACTTCATGTAATAATTTTCATTCATGCCAGTTCTACCCTAATGCGCTGTGCTTTAGTATGTAACGCTTTATAGTAACCAGCTAAACATTCAACAGTTTTTTGCTCAATACTAGCCTTGCCATAGATGTATGTCACGAGAATAATTGTTAAAGCTTTCAGAGTATTAAATTTCGCTTAACTTTACATGGCATTTGCATATGTGAATATATAAAATTTTATATTAGGGTATGCCAAAAAATCGATTAATTTTCTTCAACTCAATGCTCCGAAAAGTTGTCTAGTATTGCAATCTGGCAACGCACAACTACTTTTATAATATTTATTATGAAAAATGAAAGCACAATTATTTTAGGAAAAGTTTAAATTGAAATTCATGAATTTTATAACTTGCAAAAAAATAGGTAGGTATGTTAAAGCTTGAAAGCTGAGGTTTGGGAAAAATTTATTGGAAACCAATTTTGTTGAAAATTCTCATTATTTTAACAAAGAAGTATATTAGACAAGTGATTTTTTCATATAGTAGATTTCAGATACGACTTTTCCCAAAACACAATAGAAATCTGAAAAGCGGAGAATCGCTTCGCTAGAACGCAGCAGTGAGTCTTTATGATTAAAGAGATGACACAATTGAGCTAAGGTCACGGTGCATTCCTCGTCTATCAAAAAATCGAAGAATCTTTCCATTACTAGTAAGRGCTCCTGCCTCGCTCCCAGTAGGAGCTCTTAATACTAATGATTTGAGAGGTCTACSAAGCAATTTTTCGAATCATAAATAAAAAATATATTTCGATTCTACCCACCCTACTATTTGAAGTGCCTACAAATGTGCTCGTGCTAAGCTTTTTTTGCTCGCTGAAGTGCATTGACAGTACTCACACATATGTAACAGCATATCTGTAGCAAATGATAGCATTTGGAATAAATGTCTACAAATCCCAAAATTCTAATAAATATTTACAAGGCTTATGCAATGATATTCGAATTTACATAATTTAGTTGAACAGTCATTCGTGTGGTTAATACTTTAAAAGTGGAATATATGAGTGAGTAACTACATACTCGTACGTACTATTTGTAACATCGTAACGTAAARTTTKACATTTKTGATGTTATACATRCTAAAAATGTTTTGATATAWGAACGCTTGTGTATTATTAACAGTAACTTAAAATATTCTTCTCGATGAAAAAATGAAATTAAATCGCAAACAATTTTGCGCAATTATATCTTTTACAACTTTCGACTTAGATTAACAACAACATTAATATCGATGAAATTAATTAAATTTTTGGAGATAATGCTCCATCAAGCAGCAGTAATTTTCGATAAAGGTCGTAGATCACTCCAAGATGAATTTCGTGAAGGGCGTTAACATTAGTTATTGTTCTAATAACTATTGCTGCTGTGCACATACTAATATTGMCAGAACGTCATGGGACCTATCGCGAGATAGAGACCACTATAGGCATTAGTGGGATCAGCATACATTTACATTGCATGAGCAGTTGAGAGTAAAAAAAAACAAAAAAAACAAAAAAAAAGGTGTTCACACTGAAACCCACACATTTTATTAGTCGTGTAAAAAGGCTTATATCGATTAGTCGAGAGAAATGTTAACAAAATTTATTTATAATGGATTTACGTGTGTGAGCCTGAAACTAATCAGCTACCGACTGGGGTATTTTAAGCTCAAATAAAGCCAACAACAGTTTTTCGCGCATGAAGCGCGTCCAAGCAAAAGGTTACCTGGTGTTTTTGTGTTGCAGAATAACGCAAAATAGTATATATATTTTAAGTAGACCGATCCCTCTTCCCCAACTGCACTTTTCAAGCATTCAAAATTTCATTCTTCATACAGGTCTGACTTGGCACCTACTGACTTCTTCTTATTCACGTACGTAAAAAATTAACTAATAGGTTCGACAGCTGAAGAGGTGGTTGTGCAGTTCCTTTTCATACTCCTTGCAAAAGACTATAGGAACATGATCGGAATACTAATTGGTCACTGAATGAAGCTGATAGATCGAGAAGACTGCAAGAAATGTTTAGAACAGGACATCAGGGAAACAATGGAGCATCTCTTGTGCACTTGTCCCGTATTGACAAGACTACGCTGTAAGCATGTGGGGTATAATACACTGGTGTAGGTATCGATAATTAGACAGCAGAAACTGTTAAAATTCTCGTCAAAAGCTGATATCTTAAACGATGACTACTCCACTTGAACGTAGCAAGTGAACCCCACTTGTATCGCAAAGGACCAAACTGGCCTATGCGTGGCTTATTAGCCTAMCAGATTAATCTAACCTAACCTTAAGGAATGAATATGTATATGAAGATAGGAAGCTTGCTTTTGTTATTTGCGTAGCTGAAATAATATGAATAGGCTGCTGGTAATCGTATTTTGTGCTTTGACTGATCAGAATTTATGTTTTTGTGGATGTTATTGTGAAAATGGCAACACTGATTATAAGGTCATCTGTCTTTCTTGTGCAGATATTAGTAAGGGCTGCAAATGTTTCACACATAACCGCTTGAAGTGCATCAAACTAGGAAAAATTATTAGTCATGTAAGATGCAGATAATATATCTTTCTTTGTTTCTTTGTGCCGATGCTCCAGCTTATACTCAACTTTAAAACTGATCGAAGGCCACACTCCTTCTCATCACTTATTGAATAATAACTCTTGCTTAGTTTGCACTTGGCCTTTATCCAAAATTAAGTTATGTAATTGTACTACCAGTTATGGAAAAGTGGTGGTTCTTCAGACATTTGGGCACCACGGAGTGTACAAGTATTCGTGAGTTTTGATAAAGAGGTGTCCAGTGCAACCAATGGATCCTAGAAAAAAGTATGGTTTCATAGCGGATTTTGATAAAGTGGAAACTGGACACTTTCAACTGTTCCGGGTTATGCACTAAGTTGCTCCAAAAAATGTGTATCGCTCTTGTGTTGCCACACGATATATGCAACAAATTAAKTTTCCACAATTTGTAACAAATAAACGCAGTTACAAGCAAACCGATAATGCTGCATCAAATTAGAGTAGCGAAGGGAGTGTTGTGCGGCCAGTGGCGTGTGGCCAGTGACAGGTGAGTTTTAATTATAAGCTATCTAACGATACATGCACAGCTACCGTGGTATGAGTGTAATTGGTGGCAATGCGAAATTTGCATTTAGAAAATTACATAAGAGTGCTAAAGGCTACTCTGTTAATGCAACACAGCGGCAATGTGGCAGAAGTGACCGCGTTTAATGCCTGCGCAGCAAAATTGCAAAGTATTTAATATGTTGCATGTGTGTGTGTTTGTGTGTGTATCATACATATAATATATATGTATGTGGCATGCAACATTGATTTGCAAATTGATGATGAGAGGGTGCTGTGCACTAAAGTAGATATTAAATAACGAGCGAGATAGCAACAACCACAAAAAAACAACAGTTAAAGTAATCTCAGAACAAGACTAACAAATGCTGCAACAACAAAAGGTTAGTACTCTCAAAACAATAATAAATGGGCAGCGTTTGATGTCATATTAGCAAGTACAACAAAAAGAAAATTTATAACAAAATACAAAAACAATTGAAACAATAACAATAAAAAAAACAATATCTGATTCCATCACAACAACAACAACACTGCGAATGTTACAATATTATGTAAAAATAACAACAACAACAAAAATTATTTCTGATCGCACCACAACATTGCAGTGCTACGAATAATGCAACAACAAAAACAAAAAAATAGTTAGAAGCAACAAAACAAAAAACAGCATTAGATGCAGCAAAAAGCACATGACCAACACAAATGCAAAAATAACAACAAAAAACACAATAAATATTGTAGCAACAACAAACGATATTACAAAGTGAAAAAATGCAATTCTGGATAGCAACACAAAAATAGCAACAAATGTTGCAACAACAAAAGSTTAGTCAAAAATTTTGATGCAACAACAACAATAAATGTTTTTAAAACAATACAAAAAGTTAGTTTAAAATTAAATCAGCTACCAAAACAACAGCAAAACTAGTGATGTAACAACAACATAAAGCAAC
>NW_017537490.1:387572-394130 GCF_001853355.1 Bactrocera latifrons | reverse complement strand
ACAACAACAACTACAAATTGCACGCAGCAAACCAGCCGCACAGCGTCGCTGAAGCGCAAACAACGCGTTGCTAATAAAATTACGCGTTTGCCCTAGCCTACGCAGTACTTGCCACACTGGCAAAGCAGCTGATTTCTGTGATTTAATTGAATTTGCATTTGCACGCTCCCCTTTGGCACTCGTTCGGAAGGGTAAAGGCCGAGTAGGGGTCTACCGCAACGGCCACTAACACTGTATGTATGTGTAGGTGTGTTTGAGGGCTGTAAAAAAACGCCAGCGGTTGCAAAACTTTCACTGTGCCCACGCGCTTTGACTGTTAGACAGAAAAAAGCAACAGCAATAATAACAACAAGCAAATTTGATTATTATTTACGCATTTGATTTCATTACAAAGTTAACGCTTCGGCAATGAAGCGTGCTGATGCATTTAGATGCTAAGCGCTGAGCATTTAATTTTAAYTAAAAACCGCAGTGCATGTACATATGTATGTAAGTAAAAAGCAATTTCCACGCAATATATACATATAAGCATAAACACACATACATATGCACACTTATTGAAATCATAATATCTGTTTGATCGCTAGTCGTAATGCAATCACGTTTGGTCGCTGCCAAATTTGTGCCAACGGCTAGCGCAGCTTTGCTCTGTAAATACATGCGCGCAGTTGTTGCCTCTGCTTTATTGTTTTTTGTTTTTCGTTATCATGACTTTTTGTTTTGCAGGCCAACGCGCAGCCATTGAATCGCTAAAGCAGAAAAATTGCATTACACTTCTCACTGCACAATGTTATTAGCGTTTTGGCAGCGTGGCATTACATTCATTTCGCGTACTACGTTCAGGTTACGTATACGCCCTGTGCGAGCGCATGAATTCGTGTTATTGCTGCGGTAACATACGCCATGTCATGCAACAAATTAGTTGCTGACTGCTGCGGTATTTGGGCATATATTAATATTGTGGAAAAATTTTAAAACTTTCATAGCAGAAAATTGAAAATATGCATGGGGAAATTTTTTGTGCATATTAGGSTGAGTCAAAAAAAAAATCGATAATTTTTTGTGCGCTTAGTACTCTGAAAAATGGATTCTTCATCAGCTATAAGCAAGCTTCTACAAGCATAAGCTCATAATTCTATTGGGAAAGCACTCGGTCTTACAGTTTTATATTCTTACTTTTCGCTTTGTTTTACTAGCTGATATAAAAATTTAAATCTCGCTCCCAACTACAAAAATATCACTTTTCATAGATTTTTGTAGGAAATTGACTGATTTACCTATGATCTTTACGTAAACCTAATCATTTAAAATATGTTCAATGTTCAAGTTCTACTATACCAGTGTAACACTTTCGATTTTTTATTTTATTTTTATTTTTTTTTTTTTGTTTGTTTTTTTGTTTTCTGTTTTTTCCACAGCCCATATTACCAAAAATATGCTGTGAAATCCGCAAGGCTGTATCTTGAATAGTTTTTGAATGGCATCGTTCTAAAGCGCGTCCGCTGGCAGGTACAAACAAACATATACAAGTGACACTGAAGCTGACATCATAGCTCAACGAGAAATTAACCGATTGTTTTCAAATTAATAACATTTTTGAATATATTTACCATAATACAATGAACTGCGATATTTTTGATTGGTTGAAAATTCTCAATTTCGCGTTAAAGAAAACGTCAATTTTTTACCTAAAAAACGAAATTTTTTTCAAAACTAGGCTATTTTGATTATTTTAGATATTTTTCAAAAATCGTAGATCTTTGTATAGGAATTGTATATCTTTAGCTTTAGTAACCTTTTTAAATTTTTTAGTTTCAGCTACTCATTCGGCCGGAATGGGGTCTGCAGTTGGAGCACTTTTTTTTTATTTTTGTGGGACGAAGGCAGCACGTAATTCCGTTATTTTTCAACATTTTTGTAAAAAAAAAAACGAACTTAAAACATAGCTTAAAATATGCCTTAATATATTCAAGAACTTCGAAACATTCAATTGAATATTTTCTTTAAAAAAAAATCAGGAGAATCGCCAAATTTTTCAAAAAATCATTATAAATCGGAAAACTCTCTTAGATATTGTCTAATTGTCTAAGAAAATATTTGTCAGAGTAAAAAGCTAAAAAAACATTTTTTTTTGTACCACCCTAATGTACATAAATGTATATACATAAATACTTTTTACTACCCAATAGTGTACTAGGTTTTTCACACATAAAGCACACTAAATCAGCTACCTTTAGAGTGGTATATATATAAATATATAAACCCAATTCTCTATAAAGTTGCTGAGAAAGGTGGAAAGATGTAACATTCACAATTTTACCTCACCTTTTCGCGATCGAAAATATAGAAACTCGAGATAACAAAATAATAAATAAAAAATAAATAACGTAATAAAGCTTAAATGGTCCCCATATCCATATCACAATAGATTTCTATGCACATAAATGCAGCTAAGAATTACTTGAGTACTGACTAGGGTTCGACGCCTGCTCTGAACTCAATAATTATGTGAGAAGCTGAGAATCATTTTGAAAATTATAAAATAAAAAGATAACAAAAATAAAAAACAGAAAGCTTGTAGATATACCTATTTCGAATGGTACCCTGTTAGAGAGATTATGAAAACTACCYACAAATAAGGACACATTTTAGTTTAAGGGGGTATTCTACTCTAGAATTTTCAAAAATTCCATTTTTTTCATATATTTAAAGTTTAGATCCTTAAAAACATATCCTCCAAAAGAATTTTTAAAACTAAAATTATTTTAAGAGCTACAGTTACTTTATTGACCGGTAGGTAGGTAGACTCACTTTTTTAAACGCGTTTTTCTCGAAACTACTTTTTTCCACACGGTACAGGCATTATCTGAAACCGATTTACTTGAAATTTTGTGTGAACCKTCTTTATATAATCCTTTATCGTTTATTTTTATATAATTCTTAATCCTTTGTTTTTCATATTTMAAAAAAAAAAATTGAGGAATTTCAAAAAAGAGCGTAAAAATGATTTTTATTTCCAGGCAGACGCCATTTTTCAAAAAAAAAATGTTTTTCCTGTTCCCTGAAATAGGGACTATAACAGCATCCTTACTGATTAGGAATTTCTTTTGATTTTTTTTTTTTCAGACCACCAGGAGAGTCACGATCAATGTCACCAGGATGCGCCATATTTTTTTAAACTTGTCTCTCCACCCCTCTAATTATTATAATTTGTAATATTTTTTTGTAAAATAAAAACACCATAAAAAAACGTATAGTAAAAATATTTTTGGTTTTTTTTTTACATAAAATTCAAAAAACTGCCCAAAATTTGATTTCTAGAGCAGAATACCCCCTTAATAACTACATTTTATTTGCTTTCTTCAGAAAAGTAGGAATGTTGTCACAGAACTATTTCTAATCTAGATGTGTGTCTATATAAAACACTAAAATTTTATCGCAGCTGACAAATTATGTAAATTGTTGTAGCTTTCATAAAAGTTTTAAATATTTTGAAGCAAYCAATATACAGCAATGATGATTGATTTCCTGGTACAAAAGATGCTGTTGATTTCAGAAAGATTTTTTGTGGATAATTGATGTCAACAAACTCATTTACTTTCAGCCACTACATAAATGTAAGGATAAGGATGATGAATTGGAGATGAACTAAGGCGTTTGSACATCAGCTAAATGACCTCAGATAGCGAATGCAGTGTCAATAAAATAATAAGAAAATCACTTTTGCTTTTCTTGTAGTAYAAATGTTTGTAAAACGATATTTTTCTTGAGTTTAACCGATCAATTTTTGTGTGGGAAGTGACGCCGTCTTGTTGGTACCAAATATCGCCAAGATCACGACGTTCAATTTCAGGCTTTAAATAATCGGTTATGGCACAATAACGATCGCTTTTGATGGTTACGTTCTCACTGGCAACATTTTGTAATAAATTTGAAAAGTTGATTCCACCAGCCGCTGTTTGTTTTTCTGAATAAAATGGCAGCGCCTGAATCTCCTCAGATTACTTTTCGTCCTAAAGGCGGCAATTCTGCTTGTCTACATAACCGCGGAGCTAGAATATTTGGCTCAAAAACGGTGGACGTTCTTGGAACTTTGCAAGAGCTAATAGAGTGAAGTGATGCCGCTTGGGAAGTTGCGATAGCGCTAGAAGCCTAGAACCCAACGAGAAATGATAAGAGAGACTTGCACCGTACACCAATAGCAGCCAAACCTTTCGGCAGTTGTTGCCGATAATTTAATATCAAGAAGACCAAAGCGATCCTCAATCAATACCGAGTGGATTTTAACTACAGCCCGCAAAAAGATTACGGCACACTATCTACATTACAAATACGAGGTAGCTGCTTTGAAGCCTGTAAAACTGCATCTYTTATTTTCCGCCTGCAACGTTTTGTCAATTGATTTCAATGGCAATGCAATAAAACAGCCACTTGCCACACAGCCAGAGCAATGGGCGCACATTCTGAACTTCTGTGGCACCCTTGTGCGACTCATTATCGAAATATTATTGTGATAAAGTTGGTGATAAACGCAGCAGCGCATATTGTTTTGAGGCGTTGCTTAGAATGCGATTGCTTTTGTGCTACTCACTGGTGTTGTTGTAGACTTTTAAACATTCATAGGCGAACAAAAATCTAACTCGTTGCCAGCCAAAAGCCAAAAACAAAAACACCRCAACCATGCACGTACTGCTCGCCGCGGTTCTTCTTCTTTGATTTGCCGTCGAACAAGGCATTGTGGAAATGTTTACCGGCGACTGACAAACGCACACATGTGGAAAAGCACTTAAATGTCTGTGTGTGTGTATGTTTGTGTGGGGACAACAATGAAATTAAAATCACAATGAAAAGCGGTTGCAGAAAGTTCGCGCGACTTAGCATTTCTGGCCTTTTTGCTTGACTTGTCAGCCAAGTTAGTTGATTGCATGGCGTTGGCCCTTTTGTGTTGCTGCTGTTGTTGTAAGCACTGTTGCTATCRTTGTTGTTGTTGTTATTGTTGGTGCAGCTACCCGTTTTTGGCCTTCTCTGACCAGTTTCGGCTGCACTTGTGGCCACTTGCGGCACTCTTTTGCTCCCGCCAGCCACCCCACCTTTTGAACTGGCGGCCTGGCCTGACTTGAGACTCGGCTGGCTGTTATCATTTGTTGGTGCCAACAACAAACAATACACAAACTGTGTGTGTTTGTGGTGTGTGCTGTTGTTGTGGCATAAGGTTTTGCGCGTCAAGATGAAATTGGTGAAGGCAATGCACGCCAGTGGCTGGCTGGTCGTGTTGGTCGCAAAAGCAGCTGGGCGTTGGCTTTATTGGCTTTAGCGGACGTTTCCGTTTCCGTTCTTAATTATTCATTGCGCTGCCAGAAAGTTTTCTAAGCCRCTGCCAAGTGAGCAAGGCACTCGCACATACACACAGGCACAAGTGATCTACATATGTACATATTTGTACAAGCAATAGCTCAGACATTTCTACAGACACGCCCACATGGCCCGCAAGCAATCGAGAAGAGGCGTAGCAGCGCGTACTTCGGAACATCTCCGCAATGTCTGCAGTTTTTCAATGGCTTCGGTTGCAACACTGCTGCAGCTGCTTATATTTTGCCTCTGCGATCCCGTTCCAAATCCGTTTTCTTTTTGGTTTCGGCTTTTTTTTTTTTTTTTTTTTTTTTTTTTTTTTTTTTTTTTTTTTTTTTTTTTTTTTTTTTTTTTTTTTTTTTTTTTTTTTTTTTGGTTTTGATTTTGTTATTGTTTGTACGTAGTTTGTGCTCGGCGCTGGCTTTGCTGCCCAAAGTTTGGGCGAAATTTATTGCGCTGCGCGTCAGCAGCCGCCCCATTTGTTAGCTGATGCGTTGCATGCAACGCATACGTACGCTTCTCTTTTGTGATTTTAATTTCTTTCAGTCACTTTTTTATTGTTATTCATTCTACGGTTTGGCTTCTTTTCTATTAACTTACAGCACTTTGCTGCCAACACAATGCAATCACTCGTTTGTTGGCTCCCATGTACTAAGACACTCTGCGATTTGTCTAATTCGTGTTTTTTCTTCACCTACTTCTTCTTTTTCTTCGTGTTATTTTTTCTCAATGGCAAGAAAGTTTGAATTCCATTGAACATTAGCGCACCTTTGGTGCTCTCGAACTCATTAAAAATTAAGTCAATTTCGCTTGTTGTTCCTAAGGGTAAACAAGTTTTTCTTAGAGTGTTCRTATGTGATAGCCGGTGGCGTATACGTAACTTTAGTAGTACAGGGTGTCACATATATATATATTTTTTAAAGAGTTTATAAGTACAGAAGTTTTGCATTATTTCTTTTCTAAACTGTTTACATTTCTCATACAGATGTGGGTAATATTTATCTCCAAGTCCCAAGCCAGCACTATATTATTCGCAAAACATTTAGTCTACATAATACACTACAAAAATATTCTTGAAAAACACTGAGGTTGTTGCTGTAATAGTTGAATTCTGCCGACTTGACAGTCATTGAACGGATCGAAAAGCGTGGTTCGTTCCGGTTACCTAGACCCGCCTGTCGTGGGAACGGTGGTCAAGTGATGCCGCTG
>NW_017537490.1:381887-386963 GCF_001853355.1 Bactrocera latifrons | reverse complement strand
CACATCGAGCTTCTTTTTGTATCCAGCCGTATTTAAAGGGGTATTCTACTCTAGAATTTTGAAAAATTCGATTTTTTTTATATATTTAAAGTTTAAACCCTTAAGAACATATCCTCCAAAGGATTTTTAAAAATTAAAATTATTTTAAGAGCTAGAGTTGCTTTAGTGACGCAGTACCTAGCCCGGTAGATAGGTAGACTCACTTTTTTAAACGCGTTTTTCTCGAAACTACTTTTTTCCACACGGTACCGACATTATCTCAAGTTCTATACAACCGATTTACTTGAAATTTTTTATGAACTTTCTTTATATAATGCTTTATCCTTCATCGTTATATAATCCTTAATCCTTTGTTTTTAATATTTAATAAAAAAAAATTCAGGAATTTCAAAAAAAAAGCGTAAAAAATGATTTTTATTTTCAGGCAGACGCCATTTTTCAAAAAAAAAAATTATTGTGTTCCCTGAAATAGGGACTATAACGGCATCCTTACGGATTAAGGATTCCTTGTAATTGTTTTTTTTTTTTTTTTTCAGACCACCAGGAGAGTCCGAATCAATGTTACCAGGATGCGCCATTTTTTTTGACACCTGTCTCTCTCCCCCCTCTAATTATTTTAATTTTTAATATTTTTTTGTAAAATTTTTTCCCGTAGTCTTAAGATATCAATAAAACTCCATAAAAATGGATAGCAAACCAAAATTCTTTTTTTTTTTTTTTTTTTTTTTTTTTTTTTTTTTTTTTTTTTTTTTTTTTTTTTTTTTTTTTTTTTTTTTTTTTTTTTTTTTTTTGTGAATAAAATTCAAAACACTGCCCAAAATTTGTGTTCTAGAGTAGAATACCCCCTTAAACTGATCCAGACAGTTTCTTACGTTTCAACCTTTGGCTCCTGGGGTCACGCTGAGCTCAATGATTTCCCTTTTTATCAATATTTTTGACCATTCATCTCTCAGAGCGGCTTTTACCGACGAAAACATCAAAAATTTTTTTTTTTTTTTTTTTTTTTTTTTTTTTTTTTTTTTTTTTTTTTTTTTTTTTTTTTTTTTTTTTTTTGGTTTGGTACGCCTTCGACTCTTCAACTGAAGAATATTTTCCGAAAATCAAATGAAGAGATAAGACGAACGGAAATATCAGTTTGTATATTAAATATTTCGCGAATTTTAATTAGGACAAAATAACCGCGTAAGGTATAGTGGATGCTCTTTTCTGAGTAAAAGGCAATGTGGATATTTTTGAGAATAAAACTTATCATTTCTCTGGCTATATTTAGTGATGACCGAAAAGAACTCAAGGGCTGCAAATGAAATAATATTTAAATTCAGAAATCCATTCGATCTTAGATTTGCTTGGATCTTGCAACTTTGACGACTAATTTTCATTAAATAAATATCGAAAACTCACGCCGTCTAGCTTTTCGTTGGAGATGTAAACTTAAAGTAATTTKAACTTAAGGTAACCCCACCACAAAAGTCGGTATACCGGTTAACTTCTATACGTATAAAATATAACGATACGCTTAGACATTGAAATGCCGCGTTAAGCCAGCCGGAAAACGCAATCTATGCAACTTACTGCTAGCGGCGTTTGAGCTCAGCCACACTAGTAGACATCTTCCGTTTCCATGMCTATTTATGCACCTCTCAGCCACCGTGTCTCACGCGAGCTGCGACATCTGTTACGACTGTAACAGRCTTGACATCACTACGAATAATTACTGTATTGAGTAGTTAATGCTGCGACTGCTGAGCTRGTGTAGCGCGTTACCTCGCCTCGTGCATTGCGCATTGCGCCTTGATTTTCGCTTGATGCTCGCTTATAGTGCTGTCATTCTGCAATTTCCTTTAATTTCCTGCCTACGATGTCTCTGCAATTTACCCCGTTGTCACAGTCGGTCTCTCATTCATCGAATCGAAACGAATTAAGTCGTGCTGAGTTAATTTGCAGTGCCATTAAAATRGTTAGTATGATTGCCTTGCTATAGGTAGCTATGGCGCATCTATACTTAGGCCTCCTGCGGTGGTGGTAAACGTAAAAGCAGTAACGAGTCAAGTTGCCTAAAAGATACACACATGCTAATGTCTGCATGCTCGCATGTGATTGATATATATTTATTCCTGCCTTTATTTACACGCGAAAGTGCTTTTGAGCGGCACTTCATTTCATCATTTTGTTTAATATGTATCTAAATATAACAATATTAAATTTCTATAATTTATTAGCAGAAGAGTAGAGAGTTTGACGGTGATTTGTGTGGTAAGAGGGTTACCTTTTATATTTCGGTACTAGATAATAAGCACAATAATGCACAATTACTTTATTTTTTTCAAAGAGTATCCATTAAGATCTATACACCAACTCTGTATGGACCAACTGACGAAGCACTTTTGGCACTCTGATTGAGSTATCTTCCAAACAAGCGTTCCGAACGCATCAACCGCCTCTTCAGCTGTCGAAAAACGTTGATCTTTTGCTTTATTTGTTATATAAGGGATTAAACTGAATTAATTCGGTGCTAAGTCAGGTATCTAGACGGTAGATGACTTGACAAATCGATGTTTAGAGGTCTCAAAAATGTAGTTCCTTCAGTCAATGTGTGAGAACTCTCATTAGAGTAGTGAAGATTAATCTCTCTCCTACTACTACTCAACACGGACGTTTTTTCAGCGATTTACAGATTGTATGAAATCTAACATGACTAAATTTTTTTTACAGTTAAATGTTCACGAAATATTGTATATATGTATGTTGATTACACTAATCCCTTTATTCATCGAGCTGCTCAGAACATGATTTTTTGCTACGCATAATTGCCGAATTCAGGAGCTTCTTGTGACTTTTAAATTCTTCTTTGAGGCAATTTTCGTTCATTCCACCCTGGTTACGCTGT
This sequence comes from Bactrocera latifrons, assembly GCF_001853355.1. NCBI lineage: Eukaryota > Metazoa > Arthropoda > Insecta > Diptera > Tephritidae > Bactrocera > Bactrocera latifrons. Next base: position 384,076 of record NW_017537490.1, on the reverse strand, counting down.
AGACGTCGTCTAGCTGAATGACAMAGCTTTCTATAATGCCTACAGTAGTCTCAATGGCGCGATAGGTCACATGACGTTCTTGCTTACGCGCAGCATGATTAGTTTCACAACACAACAACTGCTTTTACATGACCTACCCCAATTCCATCCATGACTTCGAATGAATTCACCGTATTATCGATAAACACTGGTCCGTGATAGATCGATTTTCAACGCCAAGCGAATTAAGTTCATCGAGTGCTGGGTGAAACCAAGTCGTAGGTAGTAAAAGATAATCTCACTAAAATGTTCACAATTTAATTCCATTTTTTTTTGGTCGAGAAGAATATTTTAAGTTACTGTAAATAGCACAAAAGCGTTCATATGTCAAAATGATCTGAGTACTTTACGATTACGAGTTAMCATTATTCAACACTGGCGTTGTCAAAACCCGTTTCCTTCGACTGTCCAAGTTTAATTTGAGGAATTGTTACTGTAACTCTAATTGTTGTGACGCGTAAGCCGGATCATRCTAATRAAACCCTAGCAAAATGAACTTTCARATAYCTTSGACCATTTCGTCACTATTTAAAGTTCAATGAAAGARGTTATCTCATTCAGGTGGTGTAAGCTACAGACAAGAGTATTCTTCAAGGAAAATTAGTAAATTCAATACAGGCCTTCATCCTTATTTCATATATTAATGATATTGTAATAAAAATATATAAATTGAGTATAATCTCTATTTAAATAAATATTATACTCTTGGACTTAATGMATTCCACGATTTCAAGCGACCAATTAGTATGTAAAAACAAAGCTAAYCAAGACTTTCTCATTACTCAACGTATTTTCACACTGCTCTATTTACTTGATTTACATAACAGAAACTTCTATTCGAAATTTACTGTCCCTTCTCGTTATGCCGGATCACTTCGAACAATGTGAAATAAAAACAAGCGAAAAGTGTTGGGAGTATTCTCTTTAGCAATTAGCGCTTCTAATTGCTTTAGAAATCCGCAGCAATTACTTGGTGGCACGTTCGTGCTTTTAGTTGCCCGCGTGATATTGACCAGCGACACACGTACGTATATGCGAGGTATACCCAACAAACACTTATGTAAAATTGGCGGCGGTGTTTATGGTAAATACATGGAAGTAGGCATCAGAGCGACGCTGGAGCTCCTCCTTTGCTTACGTCCGGCCTTATCCAAAACTCGGCTTGGCTATCTAGGAGCATCGCAGTTCAAGGGACTGGATGAAGTAGCAAAAAGGGTAAAATACAGCTCGTAATACTAATTAACCTCCATTTGGCATAACAACGGACAACCTGACCTAACTTTGCCTATTTCGCCGGATCTTGAAAATTTTACTAAGAAATTGTTTCGATGCTGAAGTCCGCAGAAATGATGCCACACATCGAATGTCACAATCTATTTGTTGAAAACCAAGTTTGGTGAACGTGTTATCTCTCGAAATGGCCCAGTCAATTGGCCGCCTCGGTCGTTGATTTTATATACATATATATTAGGTTGTCAAAAAAGTGTTGCGGTATTTTTGCTAGTTGGCGCTGAGAGCGCGTAGTTCTAGTTTTATTCGTCGCATCGGGTCATGCTATACCATTTTGCAAAGCTCATTTCACGCGCTAACACGTGTTTGATTGATTGTCGTTTCTTTTAAGTCGTTCGTGAGTTATAGCGTCGCAAGCATGGAGCAAAATAAATAGAAAATACGGCATATTTTACAGTTCAACTCTTACAAAGGCAAAAATGCATCTCAAGCCGCCAATAAAATTTGTGCAGCTTATGGACCCGATACAGTTTCCATTTCCACCGAACAACGATGGTTTCAACGTTTTCGTTCTGGTGTAGAGGCGGTCGAAGGTGCGCCACGCTCCGGAAGGCCTGTCATCGAAAATTGCGATAAAATCTCTGGATTGGTCGAAAGAGACCGGCATAGTAGCAGCCGTAGCAGCGGTCAAGAGCTGGGTATGAGTCATCAAAAAAAAATTTTATGAACAATTGAGAATTCAATAAAAATACCGCAAGACTTTTTTGACAAACTAATATTCTATAATATATTATTARCATTTATCACACTATACGTTAGGAAGCTATTTATTTTATTTACCAGCGCTCAACAAAAATATAAAAATAWGTCAATAAAGTCTTCTGATGAATTGCATTGTTTAGTAATATTTATTTTAAAAA
>NW_017537490.1:380314-381305 GCF_001853355.1 Bactrocera latifrons | reverse complement strand
GGCAGCCAATATTCACACAATTTCACCAAACAAAAATTTGCTCGCATGCAAACCATTTACACAGCTTACAAACGATTTATTTCATTCGTAGAGCATTTTGAAGGAAAAAATTGCATTTTTCCGAAATTAAGCAGTGCAGCTTTAAAAGCTCACATATGCAACATTTTACCCCGCATAAATTGTCATAAGCACTCATGATGSTTCGTATGTTTTTAGTATGTATGTTTGTAATGTTAGTGAGAATTAATTYGTATGCATCGATGTATCTATGTGTGCAAGCGCTCCATGTTGCGTAGAAAGTGTGCCATGCACTTCACGCACACATATATACACATAAAAGCACACACATATATAGCAAATTGCTGGGCGCACTCATATGCATGCGCTTGCGGGTGTGTGTGTGTGTGTGTGTGTTGGTGCGTAAGAGCTGAGATTTTTCATAACATAAAAGCATTTAGAGTATTTAAAGTGGATTTTCTCATTCCTTGATCGTGCAGCTTTTGCATACAGCACGTTTCATGAAAAATGTATGCAATTTTTATGAGATTATAAGCATACCTCGCAGTAATAGTGTGTTTACATGTGTGCATGCATGCATTTATGCATGGAAACAGAGGCAAATAGRGTTAATTTGAGTCGAAAAAGCTTTATATTTCGGAAATTTTTGTTCCAATTTTATTTTATTTTTTTTTTCATTAAAAGCAAAGTTCATCAAAAATGGATCACACGAGAAACAAAATGCGAACAGTAAGAAGCTTTGTGTGCAATTCTTACAGCCTGCTAACTCTTGATTTTAGGCCATTGCATCCAGAAACGGCGTCATTACTAAAGCGTGATCCATTTTAAATTTGCCAATACGGTTTCAAAAAAAAAAAAAAAAAAAAAAAAAAAAAATAAAAAAAAAAAAAAAAATAAAAAAAATAAAAAAAATTAAAAAAAAACCAAACATTCATATCTAATGAGGAATGTTTACTATCATACAAATATTCGA
>NW_017537490.1:373127-380242 GCF_001853355.1 Bactrocera latifrons | reverse complement strand
AAAAAAAAAAAAAAAAAAAAATAAAAAAAATTAAAAAAAAACCGAAACTTCATATGTAATGAGGAATGTTTACTATCATACAAATATTCGACAGAACAATCTGTGGCATTAACTTTCTATAGAATTTTTTTTTTATCTGCTGATCGCGGCGACGTCTCAGACAGTTGAGTCCAATTTTCAATGACACGTTCGAGCATTTCGAGCATTTCGACTGGTAACGAATGCCACGCCTGATGATTGTCCGCATAGACTTTTGACTTTACAAATTCCCACCGTAAAAAGTCTGACAGTATGAAATCACACTCATGGAAGTGATTTCTCAATAAATCAATTGACTGATGCGATGTGTGGGAAGTGGCGCCATCGTGTTGAAAACAAATATCGCCTAGATCGTCAGCTTCAATTTCAGACATCAAATAGACAGTTATCATGGCGTGATCCATTAGCTGTTACGTTCCCACCAGCATCATTTTTGAAAAAATGTGGATAAAGCATGGCGATTGGAATTTATGTGTGCTCTAGCCAATCTACAAAAAGAGATATCCCACAATCTGCGCCAACTACCATGGGATCAGTCTCCTCAAGATCGCATCGAAGGTCCTCTCCAGCGTACGGTGTGAAAGATTAAAGTCCACCGTCAACAAACTSATTAGACTTTGTCAGTGTGGCTTCTATACTGAAACAACTGACAGATATTCACCAWGCGTCTATTTTGGAAAAGTCTCGWGAAAAGAGAAACGAYACATACCACCTCTTCGTCGATTACAAAGCTGCTTTTAAAAGCACGAAGAGGAGCCGCCTCTATGCCGCGATATCTGAATTTGACAAACTGACGTTGRGCAATACCAAAAKCTCCATCAGGATCGGAAAGGACGAATCTGAGCCGTTCGAAACCAAAGGAGGTTTCAGACACGCCGACTCCCTATCTTGCAATGTCTTCAATATACTCTTGGAGAAAATAATTCRAGCTGCAGAACTAAATAGAGAAGGTAACATCTTCTTTAAGAGTGTACAACTGCAGAYGTACGCCAATGACATCGATATTATTGGCCATAGTAATCGCGCTGTTAGTTCGGCTTTCTCCAGATAGGACAAAGAAGCGAAAAAAATGGGTCTGGTAATGAGCGAGAGCAAGACGAAATATCTCTTGCCATCAAACAAAGAGGCATCGCATTCACAACTTGGCTCTCACGTCACTGTTGACAGTCATAACTTCGAAGTCGCAGCCAATTTCGTCTACCTTGGAACCAGCATTAACCCAAAGCCATAACTTCAGCCTCAAAATTCAACGCAGTATAAACAGTTGCTACYTCGGACCGAGTAGGCAATTGAAGAGTAAAATCCTACCTCGACGAACAAAGACCAAGTTCTACGAATCACTCAAATTCTCCGACCTGCTATATGGTGCAGAGGCATTGACGACGACAAAATGTGGTGAGTTGACGTTACGAGAGTTTGAGTGAAAGGTTCTTCGGAATATTTATGGTCCTTTACGCATTGCAAGCGGCATGTATCACATTAGATGGAACGATGAGCTGTTCGAGATATACGAAGGCATTGAAATAGTTTACCACATAAAGAGACAGCGGCTGCGCAGGCTAGGTCACATCATCGGTATGAAAGAAAGCTCTCCAGTTCTGAAAGTATTCGACGCAGTACCCGCCGGGGGAAGCAGATAAAGAGAAAGACCTCCACTCCTTTAGAGAGATCGGGTAGAGAAGGGCCTTAGCTGCACTTAGTATCACGAATTMACGCCAAATAGCGAAAAGATGAAACGACTGGCAAGCTGTTTTTGGTATGACCTCGTAAGCGGTGTCTGCGCTAATAAATAAGAAGAAGAAAATTAAGTTTACTCAATTAGCAGATGATATCAAAGTCGACTTTATGATTACCGAATGTTTGGGTAAAACTTTGGAAAAAAATCCACGATCAAATCTTCGTATACGCAGGCATTGTTCTCAGACTTCAAGTGAAAGCCCTTTAGAAAAACTTGCCGCTACTGGAATTTACGCGGCAAATCATTTTCGGAAAAAAGATTTTTGCGCTTTCAACCATGATTTTAGTCAGCACATTTAAAGAGTAAAGTTAACTTAATCATCCAATACAAYATTGAACATTTTACTCCAGTAAACGACTTTAATACGAGTACACACAAATCACATATTTTCACTGAAAATGAGTCACTCAACCGCGCAACTGTCAAAGTTACATATTTCCGTTAAACTACTTTTCAAAGCAAACAAACAAAGTAAAAAGGTATCGCCCTTCCGTGGCAAACAAATAAACTCCGACGAAAAGACGAGCAACTAAACACTTGAGTTGAGCACTCAATGAACTGTGCGACGCATCAAAGCAAACGGTACATTTCCCTCAGCGACAATCTTCGACAATTTCCATGTACTGCCATTATCCAACTCACAGCCGGCACCCGCTGTTACACTCCCCCGCCGCTGCGCCAGCAACAAAGTGCGGCCTTAAATCACAGCATGTTATTTCCGTTTCATACTGCTGAGCATTTAACGTTTCCGTTTCCTGTCTCAATGACACCGGCAGCGACAAGCTAAGATGAGATAAACACCGGCAAGGTGGGCGGGGTAGCCGACGACACGCATTTAACGCAAATAATAAAATAAAACTATAYACAAATAGTCGTAAACAAATGATGAAGTGTATTATGTGGCTCTGAGAAAATTTTATTTTTAATCCTCTCTTTTGTGTTGATGGTGAGGGTAGCAAAGTGTATATGTTACAAAGAAATATGTTAATTATTTTATAGTTCGAAATTTATTTCTTCRTTTAAAAGATTATTTAAGAARTACTTGGTTCGGRTGTAACCGATTATTTTCTACCCAAKTGARGTTAAAAGGTCTGAAAACACTCACTTTGMTTCATTACTACATTTTGCTTCGCTGACAAGACACTTAATGGAGTCATATGATATCTGAACCCAAACACGTATGTGAGGCAAAAATCAACTAGATTATCCGAAATCTTTATATCCGTACTAAGGTATAGGTGTTTAGCTCAAGGTCCAATCTCCATCAAATCACAGCTCAAGAGAGCCCGCTGGACTCGTCATCTATATGTCGACTGGTGAATTAGAATCTGCTATCTTTATCGATTGTTCAGTGAAAATTTCATGGCATGACAATCAAAGTCGTCGTGAGGACATAAATGACGATCAACATGTGGGCCATTCAAAATCCGTAACCATCCGAAATTCCAGCGAAGCTGTGCGTCAATTCATCAAAAATCTGTCGAAATCTTGATTGAAATTCATAGAAATGGAATTGAAGRTCTAGAAAATATCGATTTGTCGCATTTTGACGGAATATTTAGGCTTACTAAAAGTTTGTGCACAGTTTGTTTCGCACAAATTAACTCACTACCAAAAATTACACAGAATCCAGTATTCGAAGAACATCGTTAAACCGATTATTTGACCAAAAATCACATTATAACCATTATTCACTCCCCATATTTACCTGATATGGCAACAATCTACTTCCTAATTATGGATAAAAATGCATTTCTCCATGAAAGGAAAGCGTTATGCAGACGTAGAGGCCATTCAAAAGGCAGGCGGCCATAACGGCCACCGTTCTAAAACACTCGCTTGGCATGCTTTTGTAACATGCAAAACGCTGTACTGAAGCAGAAGGAGACTTTTTTGAAAAAATAAATTGATTTTCCCGAAAAATCCCTTTGTGGTATTTTTTTTTTTTTTAAGTCTTGTTTAGTTTGGAAAGCTCCTTGTAAGAGTTTCCTTTATTCAGAATTTATCACTAACATACGACATGAGATGAAGGGTTATAAAAAAAATCAACAGATTGATTAATAAAATTTAGCTCGAAGACGTCGGATCTTCTTGGAACTTTTCAAGAGCTCATAGCGCGAAGCGATGTCGATTGGGAAGGTCGAACAGCCTCAGTTCTTTCACAAGTTGTAGGTTGTACGCTTCCAATTTAAGGTCTCCACGTAAAATGTGCCAACTTGTTCAATACGTCAGTTAGAGATGCTGGTAAGAGCACCGAAACGTCTCTCCGCGGTCTTCGTGTACGAGGTGTRTTCAAAAGGCATCGCGAATTTTGTGCTTTTTCAAAAATTATTTATTTATTTATGAATATCTATTTTGTCCCCTTCAAAGTAATCCCTATGAGACACTTGTGCCAACGGCTTTTCCAATCTTGGAAGCACTTCAAAAAATCGTTTTTTTTTTTATCTTCTTCAGCTCCTCCTTCGATGCCGTCTTTATCTCGCCAAGAGAAGCGTAACGTCGTCCCTTCATGGGCCTCTTCAGTTTAGGGAACAAGAAAAAGTCASAGGGSKYCAGATCTGGGGAATACGGTGGCTGCGGCATCATTAGTGTGTTGTTTTTGGCCAAAAAGTCGCGCACAGCAACGATGTGTGAGCAGGGGCGTTATCGTGGTGCAAAAGCCAATTTTTGTTCTTCCACAAATCCGGACGTTTCTGGCAGATTGCTTCGCGCAAATTGCGCATAACTTGCAGGTAATATTCCTTATTGACCGTTCTTCGCTGTGGCAAGAACTCATGTTGCACCACGCCCCTGCAATTGAAGAAAACTGTCAGCAAAACTTTCGCGATACTTTATGAACACACCTCGTACACCCTCAGCTACGGCTGCTATAATRTTTTCATTACATAGTGCTGGACGTGTTCTATTCTATTTTTCAAGAATGAATGTTGGCTCTCAAGATGAATGATGATGTTGCGAATAGTGCRCTTASTAATCGGATTATGTTGACTACAAGTTAAGCGTGGCATTTTTCTCAGAACGTGAATTTTCATGAAAAATTTGTTAAGGCGTAAATCCTCCGTGATAAAATGCAAAACAATGCTGGACAAAAATAAGATGCACCGTGTCACAGTGAAAACGATGCCAGAAATAACTGAACTGCCTGAACTGGTCTTTGAATTGCTACCCCATCTCCCATATTCTCCAATTTATGCTCTCAGCGACTATTTTCCGGTTCTCAGGTCTTAAAGAAATCAGTAGTTTTCAGCTTGAACTTTGTACAGAAAGTGGTTGTGGTTCTGGATRTCAGGTATTTTCACCCTATGTAAAAGAGGCTTACCCTCAGAAGGTTTGGTATATACTCTTATCACTTCAGTCATTTATAAGTACTGGAATGCTGGAGAATATAGATGACGCTTCTTACTGCGATCTTCTGTACCAAATTACAACTCTGAATTTTAATTTATGGCCAAGTTGGATCTATTTGTTATTATTATATTTTAGCTAAACGGCATTTTGTGGGCATGCGACTGCTACCTACCCCCACAGAGTATCAAGCAATTCGTAGACTTATTTTTATATTTGCGATTTGGCAACCATAGTGTTTCAATATGGCAGCTCACTGCTTTAGCATAAAGTTTGAAATTTTTTGTCTCGATGTTACATAACTTAAAATATTCAGCACGGAATGAAATTACATCACCAACATATGCGACTCATAGTCCACAGAATTAATTTTTTTACACAAGTAAAAAAAAGCTAAGATGAAGAGACGATTGATGAGACAAGGACGAGAAGTCATATAATARTGAAATAATATATTCCTATATAATAGAGCAATAGTAAAGATTCTTGGAACATGTTCGTAGGCCACTAAACTGCATATTTTGACTTTTCTTTCAAATATACATCGTGTTTTAACCACAAGATGCTCAGCAGCGAATTTCAAAATCCTTCGAAATTTAACTTACAGCACCTACTCGAGGGTTCATAAAGCAATCTTTTTTTAATTAACTCTTATTYATGAGCTTAAGTTAGAATATAAAATGGTAGAAGTACAGCCTCCCAATACTTGTCAAAATACTTGTATATCCATATATAAAAGTATGCATGCCTTAGAGCTGGTAAATATTGATGCGCAATCTGAAAGATTCCCASAAAAAATTTCTTTCATCTGGCTGAGCTGCATGAATAACTACAGCAATGCACACTAACTTTAAAACTTTAAAAATTTCAACACATGAGGGAAACAATTTTTGTTTTTTTTTTTTTTTTTTTTTTTTTTTTTTTTTTTTTTTTTTTTTTTTTTTTTTTTTTTTTTTTTTTTTTTTTTTAGAATTCTCCCCACATTAAGCGTCTATGTATGCCCCCGCTTTTGATGTGCCCATAGAGAATGGATGGTGTCATTGTTCAATGAAAATATTTCAAGAAACAAAACAACACCACTCATATGCATATACTATCCGTACAAAATTCACTTGACTGTGCCGTATGCTTTCCATCGAAATTTCAATTTTTCTTTTTTTTTGTCTGCTCTTTGCTTTGTTTAAATCTTAAAGGTAACATAAGCTCAATGTTCATCAGCAACCTTTCATATCGTGCCCTAATTGTATTGTAAATGTTTTGCATATTTGAAAAATTCGAAATTGTGAAATTTCACAAAAGACCAACATGCACACATACACACTTACATATGCCACATATACTTATATATACCTGTGAAATGCCTTAGATTACCCTTTAGGGCTAGTTAGTTAGTTTTTCATTGAATTAGTAGTAAACTTGCAATTTATTCTTAAATTTTAGGGTTGAAAAAAATAAATTATCAACACTCACCGAAAATTTTTCGTTTGAGCATAGTCCGCGCCCTTTTAGTTCAGTGGTGAGATTTTGAGTGCTGAGTGCTCTGAAAACTGAAATGATATTAACAATTTAAAAAGAGGCGAAAACATTTTTGTCAGGTATAAGAATCCAAGGGATTGTTCTTGAGGTTTAATTTTGAATATGTTCATACAAATAACATAAATTTATTGGAAAAAATAAGGAATTTAAGGCTGATTTCTCAACGTCTGATTACCAGCCACCATTCTGTGCAGTTAATAGCRTTGTCCGTTTAATATAGCGTCCATTTAAGAGCTTACACTGTATATTTTATTTAAGAATTCTTTTTACTATCCTATCTTCTAAGTTGGTTYGAATTATACACACTGTGCTAAATTTTACTAAAGTCGGTTCAGTAGTTTAGGAGTCCATCGCGAACAAACAACGTGACACGTATTTTTTATATATAAAGATAATCAAAACAGAAACAACATGAACATCAGTCAAAGTAAAAGTGAGTAATCGGTGCTAACTTTTA
>NW_017537490.1:365097-373057 GCF_001853355.1 Bactrocera latifrons | reverse complement strand
GTTGTAGCAATGCTTTTGGCAAAACTATATGCCAAATTGTATGAATATATTTTAATAATAAAAAAGTTTTCCAAARCAAACATGATTTTATTCGTTCAGTTTKTATGACAGCTAAAAGCTATAGTGATCCGWTCTGAACAAATTCTTYGCAGCTTGTACTTATCACTTTCTTGTATAACATTTCTTRCCAAATTTCGTGAAGAAATCTTTTCAAATAAAAAAGTGTTTCTTACAAAGTTTCCATACATAGCARCTATRTGCTATAGTTGTCCAACACCGYCTATGCCCACATATCGTCACTTAAAATGCAAAATAACGTAACATCACTTTTCATAAGTTTACAGGCGAARGAAATTCGAAATAATAGAACCCACTCATATTGAAAGAAAATTTGAGTTTTGGTTATAAAGTGGTTATATATTGGTTWTCATAYGCTCRTATTGAAACAAAATATATAASTTTTGGTTAYAAARTRGTTAYATATTGGTTATTTTAKCTGACAGCGATTTTCGATTTTTTTGACGATACATTSTCTTGCGATTTAGGCGACRATWTGATAAGTTTCCTGTTGAAAAAAGAAGTGTTTACAAAATTTCAGTTCGATATCTCAAAAAGTGAAAAACTAGCTTCGCATACTTGTATATACTGGAGGATAGACAGAAGGTGTCAATCTAAGTATAGAGTGCCTCGTAGTTCAAGGTATAAAAAGGCACTCCACATCCACACTTTTAAAACCCAAACCGGTTGATCCAAGTATTTTATCAGTTTTCATGGGAACAGATCACATTTGGCAAGTGCCATATTAAATATTGGCAGTTTGCAGTTCCACGAGTGTGTTTCATACATCCAATTTCTTATTTATTTTTTTTAATCTTTTCAAGCAGAATTTTCTGCAAAATTTTTGCTGAAATCAATAGAATATTAATGGTTATGGTGGGAATAATTTCATGTGACCTTACTGCCATTGCTGGTTTCAAGAATGCATCGTTGAATCACAAGCCACTCGCAGTTGCTACTCAGCTCACGATCATTTAGTTCTTTCATTGGAGCTCACCGCTAGTTTCTATATGTCAGTTATAACTATAAACATTGATATTTTATAGTTAAATCTAAACAACTGACAATGCTTAACTCACCACTACTTTGTATTAGAAATCGAAAAAATGAATGCTTCGAAGGAAAAAAAAAAAATATATATTTTTAATTGTTCAACTAGCCAACCACATCAATTTCCTACAAGGCTTGAACTTATTGCACACCTTCGCTTAAAAATGAGCAAATGAAAAGCACACTTTCTCAAATAACAGTACTTGAAACTCTTCTCTCTCACTCATCAACACATTTAACACAAAACATACATTCACCTGACACAACGCCGGACATTTAACATTCTGCAGAAGGTTCTCGGTGCCAYGGAAAAATGCTCWAACATACACACACAKACRCACACACCGGTTCTATTTGTGTTGTGTCAACAATCAGTGTTTTGCTTGTTATGCAAATGCATTTCAGCCGAAGCAGATGCAAAGCAACGCAATAAGATTTTCTGCTCTACAAATATAAGTACATACGCACCAAGATATAGTATTATTTATTATTTATATATATTAGGGTGTTCGTCATTTGCCAACTTGACTTGAAGTTTCATTTCTTGCTTTAAAAAACATTATTCTAACTAAACAAACTCTTTATTTCAACTTAAACCGTGTCAAATTCGGTTTTTACTATTCCCAAGTATTTTACATAGAGGTTGTTTTTTTTTTTTTTTTTGACACCCAAGTAAATCTGCTAACTTGGCAGAGGTGAAATTCTAATTTAGCATTTTCCGCTCTACAAAAGAGGTCCGGCCAGTTTTTGCTGTAAAAACGTTACTTTAAAAGTTATAGGCTGTTAAAGTTGAACATCAAATGGCCTGGGCATTCATACAAGTGCCCTATAAATGATATGTTACTCATGCGGCATGGTGTACTATATGAATACAGTACATTTGATACATAATTTTAACAGCGCATAACATTTAATGGCATATTTCTATGGGAAAAACGAAGAAGACTTTCTTTGTAGAGTGAWACATTYTATATTCGAATATATTGGGKAAATAACGCACACCCTAATATRTGTATATACGGATATCTGCATGCGTACATATAAATATGTATGGAAAATAAGTCCGTATGATAACTTCATTACTAAACATGTGGTTGGGCATACTAACAGATCCAACAACATACGGTTAGTTGATGAAATGATCATTGCCTGAACATATAGTACAGACACACACACATACACATATACTCGTATACCTAAATCCATGTCGGCCTTAGGCCAAATACTCGTTTGCACTGAGACATAAGGCAAAGGAGGAAAAAAATTGCAAAAAAAACCGAGAGGAAATCAAGAGCTGCAAATACAAAAGAGAACATATAAATATGCAAATTTTGCAACAACAAAAACTACAGCAAAACGCACTTATTGGACACTAGCACACACATACTTACACACCTGCACGCTTGTAAGCAAGCTATTGTTGTCGTATGACGCAAATAAAATTACAAAAACAAGAAGAAAGCAGCAAATAAAAGAGAAAAAGAAAACAAAAGCAAGATAATATTTCGCATGGAGATTGATTTGCCTGCAATAAAAGCGCATATTGAGGCGATATTGAAAGTGTTATTTCTTATGGCCCTAACACAATATTAGTTAAAACTATGGACTACAGGCAAAGAGAACAATATCATGTAATTATTTGCATTTCAAAGAAGACATACGCAACAGACAAATGATTGGACTGATCCTGAGGCAGTACAAAAAAAAAAAAAAAGAGTTATTATTTTCAGAGCTATAGAGCGAGGTATGATGTGTATATAGATATTAATATTTATTTTACCCTGCCACTTCAAGACATTTATTTTTTTTTTGTTTTTTTTTTTTTTTTTTTTTTTTTTTTTTTTTTTTTTTTTTTTTTTTTTTTTTTTTGTGATCTGGGAACAAACAATTAAGTGGCACAACGCACGAAAAATTCATCTACAATCACGGCAATTGCTCACACAACAATATTTTGGACCACACTAGTCCATTGGCATCACAGTGAATAACCTAAGAGGGTGATCGATAAGTTGAATTTGTGCAAAACCGGCAAGTCTTTGGGATTTTTTTGTGATGGCATAGTTAAAACGTCTTTGTTGAAACTAATGGTACGTTAAATAATGATATTCCAAGAATGCTGTTATAAGAATTAAAAAACTTTCATACGCCATCTTGATATTAATCATTCGTGTCCTCTAAATGTCAGCATACATATATATGAAGTTCCGATCTGAACAATTGTTACAAATATGTAGCGTTGCATTGAACAAGAAATAATAGCTGATGCATAGATGGCGCCACAAAAACAAGTCCTTTTTTTAAATAAATGGTTACGATATTATTACTTGGTAAAGCACATGGCGGATCTGCAATTATAGTTAAGTCAACTTTAAAATATAAGATATTAGAACCAATATCGTTGCCTTCAGTTCAAGCTGCGTTCGTTGAAATCACAAGCGATAATGGAGGGATTGCTATAACCGCACTGTATCTACCACCGCGTTTCAACATAAGTAAACAGTCATTTACTAATTTTTTTTAACAAAATGGGCAGTAAATTTCTGGCTGGTGGTGATTTCAATTCCAAACATCCATGGTGGGGGTCTCGTCTTACTAATCCCAAAGGCCGCGAACTTTTCAAATGCATTATGAAAACAAATTTAAATGTTCTTTCTACTGGTTGTCCCACTTACTGGTACACAGATCCCAGCAAGACCCCTGATTTGATTGATTTTGCTGTTTATTCTGGAATTGTCGCTAACCTAGTCGAAATAATAAATAATTACGATCTTATTTCAGACCATTCTGCTTTAATTATTCATTTTAATTTGCCTGCTTTACTTACTGCTCAGAAACAGCATATATTAAATACAAGATCCGATATTAAACTCTTTCAATCTCGACTTGAATCCAATATAAATCTCAACATGGAGATAAGTTCAACTAGGGATTTAGATGATGCAGTAGAGATTCTTACTAACAAAATACACGAAGCCGCCTTCTTAGCTTCAACCAACTATTGTAATACTATAACTTCTCGAACACATAGAAGCAGACAACCATATTCTGATGAAATATCTAAATTGGTTAAGAACAAGAGGCGACTTCGAAGGATATGGCACAACAGCAGAAATCCGAATGACAAAAAAGCCCTCAATAAAGCAACTAAGGAGCTTAAAACTAGTTTAGCTGAACTTTGAATGGAAAATTTATCCAAACAACAACAACGAATATAACATATGGAAAGCCATCAAATACTTAAAACGGCCAACYATAAGACAGGTACTGCTGTCGGCCATACGCCCATGACACCCGAAAGTAGATGCATGCAAGTCGTGACAGAGTCGATAGTTAAAGTCCCACCGAAGTCTGCAATGGTTTTGAGGCCTAAGCCACGACTCTAAACGTGGTAATCGGTCTTACGATCATGTTGTACAACGTTCTGATAATCCTTGGCTGGCAGCCCCAGGATTTACCAGCTAATCGACTGTTTCTTGAAATAAAATCCGACAAATATAACCAAGAGTTTTTGGTGAAAGATATTAAAAATACTTGGTGCAGATCAAACACAGGCAAAGCACACGCTTTTGCCAACCATCTTAAAGATATATTTCAGCCATTTAACCTCAGTAGCACCAGCCATCGTGAGGACGTCGAATCATACATTGACTGCCCATGTCCAATGGATAAGCCTCTTACATATGTCAGACTCTCAGAGGTCCAATTTGAAATATCGCGTTTGAAAAATTCAAAGTCTCCAGGTCATGATAACATCGACGCTTGGACAATCAAAAACTTTTCCAAGAAATGTCTATTATTTTGGTCTTGCTTTTTAACTATTAAAAAGCTTCAAATTGAGCCATTTCCCCACGCAGTGGAAATGTGCTGAAATTATAATGATACCAAAGCCAAACAAGCCGGAAAATKAATTATCWTCATATAGACCAAWAAGCCTACTGACAATATTMTCGAAAATAYTCGAAAGAATATTTCTTMGAAGACTACTGCCAGAGCTGGAAAAGCAATCAATTATTCCAGATCATCAGTTTGGTTTCAGACATATGCACGGCACATCGGAACAATGTCATCGCGTTGTGCAAAACTATACTTAGTAGTTTGGGGGAGAAGAAGTATTTTTGTGCAATTTTCCTAGATGGTCAGCAGGCATTTGACAGGGTCTGGCACTCGAGCCGACAGTATAAAATTAAAAAGACGCTATCTACTCCACTTTATCTCTTCCTCAGATCTTATCTGAGTCAAAGACATTTCTATGTTAAAACAAGTAAGGAAGGCCTAAGTTCGGGTGTCACTGAACATTTTATACCCTCGCAAGATAAAGTGATAATAGAGATTACAGGCGTGGTTATGAACCGATTTCAGCCATATTTGATACATGTCATCAGGGTGTTAAGAAAGTATTATAAACCGAATTTCATTGAAATCGGTCGAGTACTTCCTGAGATATAGTTTTTGCTCCATTTACAATTTTAAAAAAAATCCTGGAAGCAGCTTCCTTCTGAAATTTCTTCCGTAAAATTTAGTGTTTCTGACGTTTTTTGTTAGTCGGTTAACGCACTTTTAGTGATTTTCAACATAACCTTTGTATGGGAGGTGGGCGTGGCTGTCTCTTATACACATCTAGATGTGTATAAGAGACAGGAACATAACTTTAATACTCTCTTTAGCAACTTTGTTGCGGGAGTATAATTACAGATGAAATCTCAGACATACACGAAATAAAGGCAGGTGTCCCGCAAGGAAGTGTTTCGGAACCAATTCTGTATACAATTTTTACCGCAGACATGCCAATATTGGAAAATGGTAATTTAACAGTTGCTACCTATGCAGATGACACTGCTGTACCCTCATCTGTCTACTCGACTAGCGAAGCTGCTGAAACTACACAAGCACAGCTAAATGAAATACAATCGTTGCTTCGTAACTGGAACATCTCTGTAAATGCTGGAAAATCAACTCACATAACTTTCACATTGAGGCAGGGAGAGTGCCCCGGTGTGAGTCTTATTAATGTTTTAATTCCAAAGTCCAATTGAGGAAAATATATTGGATTACATTTAGATAAACGGCTTACTTGGTGTGAACACATTACAGCCAAGAGAACGCAGCTCAAAATTAAAAGTAGAAAAATGTATTGTTTGCTTGGCCTTAAGTCTAAACTTAGTTTACAAAACAAAATGCTTATCTATAAAAATATATTAAAACTCGTATGGTCTTATGGCATTCAAATCTGGGGTACAGCAAGTAGATCCAACATAGAATTCAAAGGTTCCAGTCAAAAACCCTGGTACATTAAAAATATTCATCTCCATAAGTATCTGAAAATGCCTATGGTGATTGATGAAATAAAAAGATACAGCTCAAGGTACATAACAAGATTAAATTGGCACCCTAACCCATACGCTATAAACTTAGCGTTAACTAACTTATAGACAATAGCGTTAACACACGACGATTGAAAAGACTACATCCTCTAGAMCTGCCATTTAGATCGTAAGAACTATCAAAGTATAAAATAATACACATTGTAATAATATTGAAATACATTACGTAATTTAGCTTAATAAATACTATTTACTAAATAGCCTTATATTAAGGCCAAATTGCACTTAATGCATCAATGTGAATCACATTAATCAATTACATTTACATTGTCTTACGACAGATTGCAAATTAAGCTGAATATTAATATAAAAAATAAAAAAAAAAAACGAAAATATCAAAAAATACCACAAAATAATTTGGCTGACTATTAAGTGTAGTTACTCGAAATAGCAGGTACTCTAAGATATCAACTAAATATGTACTAAATTCAAACGCGAATATTTGGGCTTGAGAAAACTCTGTGCACAGTGGTGCTRCACGAGTTCACTTTTGACCAAAAACAACGATGAGTTGATGATGCGGAATAGTAGCGAAGTAGATCGRCAGTCATCCGAGTGAACTGCATACGATAAAACGCTTCGAAGCGAGAAAAAAGGCAACAGTCGGCTGCCAAGTTGACGGTTAACTATCTTATGATGTAAGTTGTCGCTTCGTGAAMAGCTTTYCACATAACAGARGACTGAYACATAAGTGCAGTCAAATCKTCCACCAGCTARTACAGTTTCGAACATTTCCCTTATGTTTATAAACCGAGGACAATGGAAATACACGTATTYAGAGGCTTCTATAAACTCCGTACCCATCGAACAATACGGACTGACGTCATTTYCGAATTTGTATACATAGCCTTTGAAGCACCCATACCCTCTTAATATCTGGTTCAGGTCGAAATCTAAGTCCTCATATTGTCTAGTTATCCACGTGTGTATGTCACTGGCGCTGGTAGACGCTTTTGCTGCATTCCTGACTGTACCAAAAACGTCAGTATCAAAATCTTTTTGCTTCCAGCTTCGTTTTTGCTTATTTTAACTGCGTGGAGATTGCAGGTAACGAGAGAGGAAAACTTCTGCAATGACTACAGGACTAAGTCACTATTTGTACACATGTCTAACACCTCCGTCTTAATGTGTCTGCTTAGTGCGCCATTTACAAACATCAAGTCCATTTAGAGCCTTTATTTCGCTTTCGGTTAGTATTCTTCGTGCCAATCTTAACGATTGTGAGGTTGGTTTGGCTCAGGAAATCCGGAACTAGGAACTTCTTCTACCCTCTGCCTGCCATTATTACCGATGATTTGCTTTCGAAAGATAGTTCCAGGAGGAGTCTTCAAATTCAGTAATGTACGCTGCTATGCTCATGAATTGAGCCACAAATTACTGACACATCCACCGTACTATCGAGATCTGGCCCCCAGTGCCTACTTCTTAATCTTGCTGAGAAGAAAATTCCGTAGAATGAAAAGGTGATCGCC
>NW_017537490.1:358788-364937 GCF_001853355.1 Bactrocera latifrons | reverse complement strand
ACATCCTTAAGTTGCATGCTTCTATTTTTTGCAGGATATACCTTACTTCACTTTCTGAAAGTCGCGAAGAAGATGATTTGCCAAATTCTTAATAGCAGTAAGAGTGAATAAATAATGCAGCTCATAAAATTTTAAGTCCAAAATGCTTTAAAAGTCTTGAATTACCGGCAATACCGTTGCTGCAGTGTGTGTAACAAATGTGTAACCATTTAGAAAGCAACTACARCAAAAATCCACCATCTTATTAAAATCGGCAGGAAAAATAATCAACAGCGCTATAGACGCTTAAGCTGGCAACGCATTTTAATAACTTCCGGCTTGCCACACAAGCAAGTGCAATATAACAGCGCCGCGCTGAGTTGAGCCGATTTTGGTTGCACGTGGAGTTTTGTATATTTTTCCACCTTGTTTTTTGCGCTTCCAGTCGGGTGGCAACATGCGATAATTAAATGGGAAAGCCGTGTTGYAGCCAATGCTGTTGACGAGATTAATTGAAAAAGTTGCAAAACGGGAGGGAGGGAAAAAGCATATTCTTAATATATTTAAATACGTATATGCACAGGTATTTATGTGAACMCATATTGTACCCAGTGAGGAAAGTGTAAAATGATGCAGAGATAGAAGTCGGGTATAATATTTTGTTAAGGCAAGATGATGTGTTGAAAGAGGGGCAGACACCCATCGCCAAAGTCGAAGGAAGATATATACGCTAGCAGAATCCTTTGAACTTTTGATATTCCAAAGCAACGCCCATGCTACAGCTATGCTTCATTTGTTTATAAAGAATCGATTAAAAGATCTGTGAAATATCAATGACGTTGAAACGGTGAAGGAAACCTCTTCAACCGTTTGTTAGAATCGGTGACATAGCCAATGTCTTGATTGAGCACAATGCAACTGTTATCTTATCGCCTCTCGTTTTGTAATTTAAATCACTTCGGAATTTTAATGGGTTGCCTTACAAGAAATATTTTGTTTTTAAATACGACCTACAATAGAGCAGCCACATTATAAGCATTGCATTAAACTGCACAGAGAGTTCAAACGTGTGCTCCATGGTCACGGAGATAGATTCACAGAATACCAAGTGAATCTATCTTACGAAAACACTCGGCCACAAAGTCATTGTAGGCAGTGAAAATAGGCGTCGCGTGGTACCATGAGCCGCAATTGCTTCAGTAGACAGCAAGCATGAACCAGTTTTCTTAGCTTGGACTTTAGTACCAATRACAACACTAATAAAGTGAAAAGACTGAGACTATGACTGAGAAAAAACTCTATATTTTTCTCTTCTTTATTATCGCATTTGTAATAGATGCCTTTTGATCCAATACAAGCATGCCAAGGCTTACTCAAATTTTCCATACACTTGTTATATGCATTGGCTGGAATGGCCTTTAATGTCTTCAGCGTGGTTTGATTTTTTCGAATTTGGTTAATTTTTGTATAGTCATTCGCTACATTGTCGGACACGTCATATATTAGGTTGTCAAAAAAGTCTTGCGGTATTTTTATTGAATTTTCAATTGTTCATAAAAGTTTTTTTTTTTTTTGAGGACTCGCGTTCAGCTCTTGTCCGATTATACGGCTGCTACCATGCCGGTCTCTTTCGACCAATTCAGCGATTTTATCGCAATTTTCGACGACAGGCCTTCCGGAGCGTATCACATCTTCGACCACCTCTACACCATAACGAAAACGTTGAAACCATCGTTGTGCGGTGAAAATGGAAACTGTATCGGGTCTATAAACTGCACAAATTTTATTGGCGGCTTGAGATCCATTTTTGCCTTTATAAGAGTTGTGCTGTAAAGTATGCCGTATTTTCTCTTTATTTTGTCCATGTTTGCGACGCTATAACTCACGAACGACTTAAAAGAAACAACAATCAATCAGACGCGTGAAATGAGCTTTCCAAAAAGGTATAGCATGACCTGATGCGCCGAATAAAACTAGAATTACGCGCGCCAACTAGCGAAAATACCGCAAGACTTTTTTGACAACCTAATATAATAAAAGTCCTGAATTACATTTTCGCAGGTCTTTTGTTACGAGTCTAGCATAGACGCACTTTATACMCGAAACATTAACCAAAGATGTGTTGAGCTGATCCACAGGAGATCTTTTGCTATTTCTCTGAGGCCAATGCGAAGACGAAACTACCAGAGCATGCCATATAGTAAGCAAAAGCAAGTGTTTTTGATGGGTACAAATTATTCAAAGAGTGTCGAAAACCCGTTGATGACGAACCAGTTCCAGGACGGCCATCAACACAAATCAAATAAAGTAATTGGTTCCAGAGAAACCCCATTTTGAAAGATTTGGGCCAAAGAAAAGTAAAACCAAGATAGCTTTCAATATCACTAATTTTTTTTTTTTTTTTTTTTTCGAAAAACGACGTTTCATTAACGTCTGTGAGCAATGCTCCCCGTCTACCAGGATGGCATGAAAGGAATTGGTACTGACGATGAGTCTTGGATCTAAGCTTACGACCAGGAAACAAACGATCAATTGGCCGAATATCATGGAAAAGATAAGCCGAAAACGAAAAAACCATGTCAAGCAGGTCAAAAGTTATGGCTATGTTGACAGTTTTCTTCGAATACCGAGGCGTGGTGTACTCCAAATTCTTTCCGACCGGAAAAAAAATTCTCCGACCGCTACCTGACGTCGTTTTTACAATAACCAAAACGGTGTTGAGTCGATTCATAAGATGTCTTGAGTACCGATGATATCTCGCTAATGCTGTTTCCTTAATTTATTCCTTACGTTCATCTTTAGCAGTGGTAGATGTACGACATGCATGAGACAGGTTTCCGATGTCGTGACGAACTGTACTGAATACTTTGAGTTACTTAAATGCTTGTTTTATACCTACGTCTATACCAGTAAAGAAGACTCAAATATTCTTGTTCGTGATAACTTAAGTTTCAAAT
Organism: Bactrocera latifrons; assembly: GCF_001853355.1. Lineage (NCBI taxonomy): Eukaryota > Metazoa > Arthropoda > Insecta > Diptera > Tephritidae > Bactrocera > Bactrocera latifrons. The sequence goes on along the minus strand of NW_017537490.1, from coordinate 362,001 downwards.
TTTCAAGGCGACCCGTTCAACCTTTTTCCAAAGTAAAAGTCGTCAGAGTGTCAAAATAGCTTGAATTCGGTCCGGTATCTAATATTATTACTGCAGGTCTTCCAAATCTATAATATTACGGTAAATCACTGCGACTATTTGCAGTCTTCGGAAGAGGTGCAAAAGCAACTGGGAATGAAATTTCAATCTTCCGGTCGGTCGTCACTAAAAACGCTAGTTTTATACAATCTTAGCAGCGCTACACAGTTAACATGGAATCTAAAATTGCGCTAACCTCACTATTTATTGAAGCCCTATGTTGCAAACTGCCAAACTAAAATGACAAAAATCAATTCCTTTCAACATTTCAAACAGTTAACGCTATTATCTAAGCATTTATCTTGATACCTCCATAAAGTTTCAAACAACCGTTACATGAGYAAACTTCTAAGTCCATAATAATACAAGTGCATTTTCTCCACGGGTTCGCTGCTGAGCGCGCACCGCGAATGGTGCGYCTGCCAACGCGTCGCGCAACATGCCGCCTACAGTCACGGTGCCACGCACTTACACGCAAAATTTTAATTTATGCAGCAACAACAACAGCAACACTAACTGCAACATGGGCGACAAAAAGCAGAAAAAGTGCATGTTGCAATAATAAAGTTGCAACTTTGTGGCTGTTCTCGGCAAAAGCATTTGCTTGTAAAGTAAACTTTCATAAGTACACATGTACACGCGCTGCTACACACCTACATACGCACATGCATGCACGTATGTGGGAATGTATGCGTAGTCAGTTTGGTGGCAAGTTGCAGCCGCAATCCGCGTGCCGCATGCACTATTTACTGAGACGGTATTATGAGTGCATGCTTACTACATGCTATATACATACCCACACACATATTAACATATATGTACTTATAAGCATACACTATCTATTTGCTGTGACAAGCTTTCTAACCGAAATTAAGTAAGTTATTTACGCKCCTCATAGACGCGAGCTGTGTGTATGTGCGCATGTGTGTGTACAAAGAAAAGCAAAACAAGAAAAAAAAAGTTAATTTCGGCCGCACCTAAGCTGTAATACCCTTCACAGGTGCATTTTTTATGGCCCAAAAGGGTATAAAGAGATATTTATCTTCATTTTGATACGTCAGTCTGTATGGCAGCTATATGCTATAGTGGGCCGATCTAAACAATATTTTCAGAGATTGTTGGCATGCTTCAGGTAATAATTTATTCCAAATTTCGTGAAGATAACTTGTCAAATGAAAAAGTTTTCCATACAAAACTAGCTTCCGATAGTTCAGTTTGTATGACATCTATATGCTTTAATTGTCCGATCTGAATAAAATTTTGGAAGACTATAGAGACATATTTGGTAGTATTTTATGTCAAGTTTCGTGAAGATAACTTGTCAAATGAAAAAGTTTTCCATACAAAACTTACTTACGAAACTTTAGTTTCTATGGCAGCTATATGCTACAGTTATCCGATATGAATAAAATTTTGGAAGACTATAAAGATATATTTGGTAATATCTTATGTCAAATTTTGTGACGATATCTTGTCAAATGAAAAAGTTTTCCATACAAAACTTGCTTCCGATAGTTCATTTCGTATGACAGTTATATGTTATAGAGGTCCGATTTAAAAAATATTTTCATAGATTATAGAAATGCTATAGGCAATAGTCTCTGCCAAGTTTGGTGAAGATGTCTTCTCATATGAAAAAGTTTTCCANATTTAAAAAATATTTTCATAGATTATAGAAATGCTATAGGCAATAGTCTCTGCCAAGTTTGGTGAAGATGTCTTCTCATATGAAAAAGTTTTCCATACAAAACTTGCTTCCGATGGTTCAGTTTGTATGACAGTTATATGTTATAGAGGTCCGAAATCGGCGGCTCCGATAAATGAGCAGCTTCCTTGTGAGAAAAAGATGTGTGCAAAATTACAGTTCGATATTTCGATAACTAAGGAACTACTTTGGGTATATACAAACGGTAAGACGTAAGAGCRCCGACGTCTCTTTTTCCTTCGTGGCAAGCTTAATATACATACCCTGTTCAAGGTATAATAATATATAATAAAAACAATAACAACTACAACAACAACAAAACTATACATTGGTAGTCAAAGCGTAAAATGGTGGTTGTGTTGTTAACAAGCAGGAAATTGCAAAAATCTTGCCAACAGCTGCAAACCCAAGCTCAACCTGATTTCGATATATGCGTTCGCAAAGCGTTGTTAAGCTAATAAAATAAAGAAAAGTTGTAGAATGGCACAGAAGAAAACGCGCTTGCGGCGTACTTACTTGTAAAATAGCGTGTGTGTGTGTGTGTTTGCTATAACCACTTATCACCTTGGGCATATATGACAGCAGCGATGTCARCGTGAAGATCAAAGCAATACAAAGCGATTCAAATGAAGTGTGAAATAGAAGTGTATGAGCTGAATGTTAAGCAATATATTGGCAGAAAGTCAAGTAGTTGCTCTTGCTCTAACCAAGTTTACGATGAAGTCTCAAAGCAAAGTGACTTTACGACCCGTATCTTTGTAACTTTTGAGCATTTCTGAAAGTGAAAGCGATCTGTATGGAAAAAAGTATACCTTTTAAGTATAGGCCCTGAACGAGACCATGAAATTTGTAAAAAATTTGTAAAATTGTTGTCAGCAGCAGTTACCGGCTTCACTCGATTTCATCAGCCCATAATACAGCACGTCCTTCTGATCTCACCGTATACAGAGCGTGGCGACATGGTTTACCCATGGTTTGGCTGGTTCGCCCGGTTGCAYATATGATTTTTACCGAAATGGACATATTTTCATTAGACAGTAATAAGATCTTGCTTTCAATAAATTGTAACCAATGAAGATAGAAAGATTGAAGTCAYTTTGAAACCCCAGAGACACATACTTTGGTTCATTGGATCTATGCCTATCATGCGCTCTCCTAATTATGTGCTAACGTGAATCCGAAGACTCGTTCTCCTTAACTATGATTTAGTTATAAATTGATATCAAAAACATGCCTACACTTCCTGGTGTGTTACCAATCAAACAAGRGTCAACTAGTTTTAACCCTAACCAAAACAGGTGGATAGCGAAAGATTTATGGTCCTTTGCGCGTGGGCCACGGCGAATATCGCATTCGATGGAACGATGAGCTGTACGAGATATACGACGACATTGACATAGTTCAGCGAATTAAAAGACAGCGGCTACGCT
>NW_017537490.1:355918-358168 GCF_001853355.1 Bactrocera latifrons | reverse complement strand
TGGTGAATCGATTCTCCAATCTATAACAATGGAGCAGATGTTCAATCGCCTGACCATGAATTAGTTCGAATAGCAATTTCCCGCCTGAGGAARAATAAAGTGGATTGCCGGCCGACCTTTTCAAATACGGCGGCGAAGAACTGMTAAGGAGCAAGCACCACTTAGATTTATGCCGCTATGTCTGAATTTGGTATCCCCGCTAAACTRATACGACTATGTAAACTRACCTTAAGAAACACTAAAAGCTCYRTCTGGAACGGAAAGCACCTCTCCGAGCCGTTCGATACCAAACGATACCCGATCGAAGCTCAGCTTCTAGTTTCGTGAGAGTTCAGTACAATATATTCCTTATGGTAAAGTCACCTGAAGCAATTAGCTTACCAAATTATTATCTGTTCATGCTATGTGGACGCGATCATCAACGAAAAAGTACTGTAACTTCTTTCAACACGTCTAAACTTTATACAGTAGATAGACATATCTTTGAGGTGAAAAATAGGTCACCAGCATCACCGGAAATATGTGAAAACCTAGCAATCTAGGCTTCGATTTCTTGTTGCTTACTAATATGGCAACAACTTGACATTAAACTTATATGGAACAAGTCGGAAAGTATCAAGCTCTTCCTGATTTCGTTTTGAGAGAAAACTTTTCTGTAAAGTTTTTCTGCCAGCGTGCTGTCTACTCTTTGCCAGTTGACAGARCAAATCTAAGCAACGAACTCTAAATTGAAACGTGTAACTTTTCTGGTTTATCTCCCTTAAAACCAACAATTTATTTTCAACTGGCGCTGGAGTGGAAGTCAGRCAAGACAACTTTTTAGTTATGAAAACTTATGTTTTCTTGCACTTTCGAATATGCCAAGTTGAAATCTGCACATCACATACTTAAGAAAAGGTTAATTATTGGAAAAGCAAGTCAAACTGTTTTGCTTTGGGAATTCTTCATKACAGCAAAGACAAATTTAATTTAAATACGGAAATTATTTTCTGTCTAAATTTTGCTCTACTCTACTACGCCTCACATAACCTATATTCAATATCCACTCACAAATTCATAAACATTGTTGATCTCATAAAATATTTTTTTATTTAACATTTTCTGGCATTTCTTATCTTAAACGTTTCGCTAAATGCACAAGGCTCAATATTTTACTTCCAATTTGAATTGCTGATGGCAATCAGTAGTGTCTACCATCACGTTGACGAAAGCCACTCGCCATTGTTTTTCAACGTTGTTGTTGCAACAGCGGTGGTCATAGTCATTACATAAATTTCATTACATTCAACTCAGCACACTTTATGCCGCAACCCTCCTCCTCACGTTTTGCCATCCACAGCTAAAACAGGCACTCAGGGCGCTTAGCTGCTCTATTGCGCCGTTATCGCTGAAATCAGCTTTGCTTTTTTGCTTGCGCCATCAAGTGGACATTAAGGCTTCAAGTTTCATGCCTTAAGTACCAATTTGGTGACATAATTTTGTTTGCGCATAAATATATTACATATTATATATATAACCATACGATTGGCGATAAGAATAATATTTAGAGCTTACCAGAGTGGATTACTTTAGAAGAGAGTACCAAAAAAAAAAAAAAGCAGACGGCGATAAATTTGGTGGCAAACAAGAAAAAAACGTTTACTTCAATTGCAACGAAGCTATAATACCCTTCACAAATAAAATAGTTTCCGGACAAGAATTTGATCTGGTCGAACAGTTTGTATGGCAGCTTTATGCTTTAATAGCACAGTACAACAGCTAATCTTGGGGGTGAGAAATTCCAAGTCAGGGTGATGGTACTAGGTCAGTATAGTAAAATCCTCAAAGGGTTTGGCATTCGTATGTGTCAGTTTTTGCTGATTAAAAGTGACGCATTCAATAATATTTTGATTGATATATATTGAATATAATAAAAGGCTTGTTGGGAAAGCATCGTTCTAACAAGTAGGTTGTTTCTGTCGCAAAGATGTTAAGAGCCCGGAAATTGATTTTTTTTTTTTTTTTTTTTTTTTTTTTTTTTTTTTTTTTTTTTTTTTTTTTTTTTTTTTTTTTTTGACCTGACTTGGCTTGGAATATCTCCCAGACAATGATCCCAAAAATGTTCCACAGTGTAGTTGATCTCAACATTCTCTTCGAAGATTAAAGCGTTGTCGGACAATAATATTTTTGAAATGGAGATAAAAAAAAAGGTTCATAAAGATATCTTCGTGGAGAGAGAAGCATATTTGCAAACTTTCAGATCAATATCTC
>NW_017537490.1:346119-355808 GCF_001853355.1 Bactrocera latifrons | reverse complement strand
TAAGTCCCTAATACTTGTCTATAGATGGCTCCAGCACCGATTTTAATATATCCAAAACATATGAAACTTAACCTAGACATTTGAAAAAGTAACTGCGTTTGCATATTAGTGACTTTGTTTATGAGCGAGTTCTTGTCAAATAATCGTAACAAATAGTTTGCGGGAAGTGTTTACTTTCTGCTTTCAGGCAGGCTTAAGCACATCGAGGACTTCAAAAAATGTACGGAGTGAAACAACGTGCCGTGGTTGGCTACGTCGCTTCAGCGTTTGATAATAGTGCCCGTCCGCGTGAAGGAAAGCCAAAAACTTTTGTGGAGGGAAGATTGAAAAAAGTAAACAATGATTGTCGAATGATTGTATTAACAATTTGCAATTCTAKGTGTTTTAATCCTTGATTGTTTAAACTTCATTTTTTTTAAAAGGTTTGGATAGACCAGAAGAGATATGTTCGCAAAAAGGCTGTCCAGAATGCGCAAAATAAAAAAATAAAATAAAAAAACGGCGGAGAACTGTGTAAAGAGTATGCTTTCTCTTTTCTGGAACAGTTCATTTTGGTCGGTGAATTCTTTCAGCCAACTGCCGGCTGGAATTGTTTTCTTTATCCAATATAAGTTGGATATACACTGTTCATTTTCCACAAAAATTAAACAAAGATTAAAGTTAACAATTAAAAATTTTCCGATTTTTAAATTCGCAAAATCAAAACGARAACATCCGTGACAGATTGCCGAAGTTCGCCATWGTTTAATCGAAATTCGAACMSAAGWCTYCGTTCACRCGAAATTCGCGATAAGGCTGATTATTAGCATAATCGGYTTACTGAGCGTACTATTCGCAACRACGTTTTCGMGCCAAATTTTKTTCAGCSATGMGGCCGTTTTTTGGCTCAATRGGTATGTAATCAAGCAAAATTACCCCATTTGAAAGAAAGAACATGAGCTGCCATTTCATCCAGAAAAACAACKGATTGGTGTGGTTTGTGGGCTGGTGGAATCATAGATACATATTATATTTCTTCAAAAATGATTCCAGAGAGAACGTAACCGTCAATGGCAACCGTTATCGCCCATTGATAATCGCCTATTTGGTTTCTGAAATTGACGATCGTGATGTCGGCGACATTTGTATTCAACAAGACGGCGTCACTYCCCACACATCACATCAATCATTGGCCACCAAGATCATGCGATATCACACCATCAGACTGCGGACAAACACGCTTCGATTCAGGCCTTGAAGCGAAACATTACGCATGTCATTCGYCAGCTCGGATGAGCTGAGACAGCTGAGACGTAGCGGCATTGGAAAGAGGTAAACTTCAAAAAATAAATGCAAAGAATGTTCTTTGAAATGATAATAAAAATTKMTCATTAGATTTGAAGTTTCTGTGTTTTTTGTTAAACCTCAAAATATTTACTAGAATATGGGAGTTCGTGGAACGATTCAAAATATCTTTCTCATTGAACTGCATTATATSCAATGTTCACTTAATTCTCCTAAAATATCTTACATGTTAGCTATATAGGAGTAAAGGAATATATTGACCCGATTATATCAAATTTTTGGTTTTAGRAATAGATGTTTTCTGATTTACATTAAAATCTCCACATACTGACCAATATATCTGGYATGGAGTCAAGGGGGTGTTTGAAAATTCTTTTGAAAGGTTTAAGKGGCCTAGGAGAAGTATTGACGCGATTGAATCCATTTTCGACACCTTTGCGCATTACTATCACGAAATGAAATCATGAATTTCGCTAATACAATTGATTTTTGGCAAAATGTCATCCATAGACACAGAGGTTCTTTTATTCGCTATAAAGAAACTTAAAAAATCTGGTTCGATTTCGACAAATTATCGATGAGATATGGAGCAATTTAAGGCAAGCGAGGGGCAAGATCACTTCTAAAATATGTAGAAAGCTGAGATGCTGGGTTTTGGTGTACTAGATCACAGTTTTGTATACAAATTTTCGGCTTAGTTATAGCCTTTTATAAATTTTTAAATTTTTTAACGTAATTTTTCATTGTCGAATGATGTATATTTTTCACTCAGTGAAGAACTTCTTCTTGCTATAGTACGGCATGCTAGCTAGGTTAGTTTTGTAGCCGTTTTTCGAACTTAGGTTGAGACTTAAGCTATTGTAATACACATCAAGAGTAATGTTTATTTAACCTTTTGAAAGTTGAAAAACTAGTCTTATATTTTTTTTCTGTCAAAATTCATCACTTCACCTTAATACTAGAAAAAAAATAGATGTACCGAGCCTAGTTTACTTCAGCTCGAAAGAATTCAAGATATACCATACATATGCAGTCGTTCGACCAGAGGCACCCGTCCCCTACCACAATCAGTGCGATAGCAATCGCGGCAAGATTTGTTGAGTGCGCAAATGTCGCCACGAAATTCTGTAGACGTGCAACAACGCTCTTACCACAGCTATTGTTAGCGGTGCAATGCCTATTTTTTTTTTTTTTTTTGTTTTTTTTTTGTTAGCATAGCTAAGCTTTGATTTCTTTGTACCACAGCAATGCTGTTTAAAGCTAGTCTACTTTCAACCTTATGGGGTCGATGGAAAGAAGGATAGAACAATAGACAGGCAACGTGCAGAACCACACACGAGTGTGGCAAGTCATTGGCATTCCCGACGACCGTTGTCACTGCGACGCTGTTGCAACACAATACTGTCAGCACTTCATTTAGTGTGATTCACAGAGCCGAGGCCAAAAACCGCATGTAAACGCRTACTTGTGGCGCCGCAATATGCTGCTGTCGAGCGTCCAATGGCAAGCGTTAGCTTATGAAGCAATTGAAAGCATTACATGCACACCTACACACACACACGCGCACACACAGCCACAGCTGCAGCTGCTAAACGGCGTTGCATTCTGTACATGTAGTTTATTGGTATGAGTGTATGCGCGTCGCGTGCATGTGGTGTCTGCTGTGCGTGTCCTGCASCCGAGTCCTTAACGGGCACTTCATTGTCCTTGACGTCATTATGGTTTCATTTGCTTTAGAAATTTGAGTTGCCTTCAATGGCTTTGTGGCCAGTTGGCGTGCGGGTGACAGCTACAGCAACGCAGGTGAATAAACTTAAGTCACACCACATGCTTTCGCTGTAATTCTCCCTTACTTCTCRMTTTCCTCTTCTACAATTGCGACTTAACCGGTTGCTTTTAATTTGCTAAATAGTCGTTAGCTCTCGGCTTGTTGTTCGGGCGATGGCAGTATGTCGCTCACTGATTGCAGTTGTCATTGCAGAGTCGCATGGSGCGCTAGAGCAGCTAAATGCAACGCTGACTACAAATCTTCTCTTCTTTGATTTTGCACACGCAAGCGACCTCAGGCATTTGGCAATTGCGTTGGTTAATGGAATTTATTTAGTTAATTGAGCAATCTTGTAGTGTTAAGGGGTTAAAACATACTTGTACCTATATTATCCAAGACATATCTCACCACTTCCGAGTCTCTTGCTAGCAACTTTTATTCCAGAACCGTTAACATGCTACTGTCACTCTAAGTTGTTAGTGTAAAGTCTAAATCTTTACGTAAAGAAGATAAACTCAAAGACCAAAATCTGGCCAAAAATGTTATTCAGTTAATGGAAGACTCTCTTCTCATTGCATGGCTAGTCGAGGTTACTTTCGGCCGAGTGCAAATTCATGAGAACACAGTGCGACAGAATTAAGACGTATAAATGAGCTCTTTAGCGGCACCCTGTTATTCCAAACCACATGAGGCAGCTTGAAAAGCTCTCTTCAACTTTTTCTTAATCTCTCACTCATCCGGACTAGTTGGCTGCCACTGATTTTAACTAAATATTACCTTCCGTACCGGCTGTCACCCATTCTTAATAATTATCCCAGGCTCAAAATGGCTCTTGCTGACTTCCGCCGGTTCTCACTATCCCTTACAGACTTTGGACCTCATCACTCGCCGGCTTTGAATATTTATCTCTCAACGGTGCTCAAACATTGGCTCTACGTGGCTCTCGCTGACTTCTACCTGATTCTCGCTATCCCTCTTGGACTTTCCCGCCACATCATTGGCTCTAACTCACCGAATATTGAATATTTATCACTATCCGTTATATTAAAGTGATCGAAGACTCTCCACTCGTTGCATAGCTAGTCAACGTTGCTTTCGATCGCGACTCAGATAGAATTAAGCAAATTTGTGTAATTATATAAGAATGAATTCTAGCTTGATCTTATTATTTCGAACCACATGAAGTAGATTGAAAATAATATGGAGACCCGTACTACTACAGTTTGCTTATAAAATCCTATCCGACTGTCTCCCTGAATCTTATTCAAAKGGTCCTTATCCCATGTCACCGATACCCACCGGTTCTCCACTTTTCTTGCCGGCCTCTCACCGGTCTCAGTTGTTGCTGTTTTGGTGGTAGAAAACATTCTTGAAGTACTATGTAGGAATGCTGCCGGGTTGACAGCCCTTAGCTGCATAAAAATCCGGATCCGTTCCTGTTGCGTAAACCAGAACGATTCTTAGTCGTTCTCTTTAACTCACACTGCTTTCCGCCGATTCRCACCATACATCAGCAGCTCTACCGCCTCCTCGCAAGCGCTCACTTGCCGGCTCTGAATATTCATCACTAATCGGTCGTTCCTTTGGCTGTCACTAAAAGGGTCTCATAAGGATCCTTACCACCTAACTTTAAAACTCTCTCTATCGGCATCAAATAAGGTTATTTTTTCCYCTACCAAGCTGATATTAATTTTCTTCTATATTAATATCTCGAATAATTCGCGATAATCCATATGTCATACAAAAAATTAGAATGGGACAAAACAAAAAGCAAATCACAGCAAATGAAATCACTCGATTTTAATTTTGAAGAACATTTGCCTGTGARCTGACACTGATGAGTTAAGACAATGGGACGAAGTGATGAGAATATCTTTTTCGAAATCACATTGATGTGACAAATAAATGCCATTGATTAATTTTGTATCGTAATGCCTTAACGTCACACTGGATATATTGAAAGAAAGATGCGCAATTCCAAGTACAAAAACAATAATTTTCCATAGACATATGAAAGTGGTGATTATTACTTTTGGTTCAAGGACATTTGCAAGTGTGCCGTTTTGCATACCGTCATTCGTATGCCTGGATATACATATATACTGATATATAATATATAGTATATGTGAGCTAGGATAATACTAACGTAATAATGTGACCCATATCTCAGAAATCCTCATACATACGCGGCTTCGATGTAGCGATGCTGCTGTGCGGCATTGACACGCTTTGTCATATTTCGCTTGCCGTTGTCATAATTATAATGATGCTCCGGCACGCAGCTGGTGTCCTTCCTGAAGAGACCGTTRTTGTTGCTATGCACGAAGCTAAATAAAAACACCGAAATATCATGTGGTATGAAAMCGGCTGATTAAGGTGTAAATTGTACCAAGAACTGGTTGTCTTTGAACCAGTCTTTGTTTTAATTTCGCCAGTGACTAGGCTTACCATAAGAGAGTTTCGAGTTGAACCCAGAATCATATGTTCAAGACTCTCAAAAGCTACCAGGAACAAAGTTTTTTTATTAGTTTCAACTAAAGATCAGATTCGCAGAGATAATGTGATAATCTCAACCCTTGTTTTATACTACSAACATTATTCCGCTAATGCAATAATAAGTGGTTCTTTAGGTAATCCTTAGAAAATTCAGATTAGCGTAACAGTTTCTAAGAATCAGTCTTGAGATACTCGTTTCTTAAAACATTAATCCGAGTCCGAAGAGAATCTGCATTAACTTTTATCATAACCGAAGCACTTATCTCAACGACTTCCACAATATTTTCTCTACTCTTCTAGTAGACTCCATGACTTCTAATAAGAGTCGAAGACTTTATTTAAATGCCGATTTGCTCCATTTTGCTTAAGTCCACTTCGAACAGGAACACCCTCATGTGTTAAATGTCATTATTATAAGCTATCAGCATGTGAAAGTGATTACTGACTTCAGCCWCACTTCATTTTCAGCTAAATATATAATATGTATGTAGGCACAATCACACCTCTGGCTGTAATAAACATCATTGCGGGCCCGACATGACACTTGTCAGACACATGCTCGTACATCGCCAACGCAGATTTGCAAACAGCAGCTGTGCCGAGTGTCAAAAATGTCAAGTGATATGCCAACCTTATCAGTCAAAAACACAGCACGGCGCAGTTGGTTGCGTAAAGTACATACATGTCGTGTTAATATTTCRCACAAATAAAGCAATACCGAAATCCCGAAAACGATTGAAATGCGCCATTTGGAAGAAAGAGAAAAATAAATTCGAAATTCTGTCATGAAAATTTGAATATATTGTGTCTAAAAAAATAATAATAATAATTTAAAATTTTCAAGAAAATGGCTTCAATAGTTGTTGTCTCTCATTGTGAATCTCGAGCTACTAAATAATTTTTTCGAAAAATAAAAGCCATCTTAGAAAGATTTGGTATTGCATGACCCTTGATATTGTTTAGATACGCATCAGTGACGGAATCTGTCGGTATCAACAATTGCACTGTCTGAAGGAGGCAATAGCACAGTAGTGGCTAGCTTTGGCCAGTAGAAGCGAAATTGTACTCCGTCAGGACAACGCCAGAACACATAGTACACTTCATTAGAGACTTCGATTCCTTATCGCACTAATTCGCAACTTAACACTTCAGCTTAAAAATAGAGATGCTAAGATCCCTCCAAAAATTATCCACCCAGTATCAGCTCGAAATTAATGTTAATGTTTCAGACTCGATCTGCTATTAGTTGTGCATACTTCAGGAAACAAAAGTGAGGTGGCTTTTAATTGTTGTGGCCACACTTTTAGTATGCTTCTTTTTAGGGTTGTGCTTGATGAATTTACTTGCCAATATTACTTTGAATAACAGGTAGCCGGCCTAACACATAGATGRATCTATTAGTATTAAATTCATATGGTACTTTGTTGGCCCTAAACTTTAAAAGACGCGTGCAACCAACAAGGATTGGTATGCTAAATTTGGATGTGGTGAARTGAGTACCGAAGACGGTAAACGCAGCCGACGTCCAAAGTAGTTTGTTACCGACGAAAACCTCAAAAGAAGCCACAATTTTGGATGACCGTAAAGAGAAGTTGTTCGAGATAGCGGACGCTCCAAAGATATCAACTAAATGTGTACATGAAAATGTCTGTGCAAAGTCGGTGCCGGACAAGCTTATGTTTGGAGATGCTCAAGTGAACTAAACCCAAGTTTTTATGTTGATATGTGACACTGGATGAAATATGTCTTCAACATTTCACTACAAAGTCCAAACGAAAGTCAAAAGTATGAAAAAACGCAACAGAAGTCTAGCAAGACKGTCTCTATTTTTATATGCGCATGGAATAATTTTTATTGAGTATACTTAACAAGGAGGGACCATCAACAACGACTATTAKAAATYRMCGAAAAACGGCCGTACTTAAAAAAAAAGTAAGTGTCAAGACATGTACCGTATCACAAGCCAGTGAMGACGATAACAAAAATCCATRAATTTCATTTCGAATTGCTTTCGCAACCACCGTATTCTGCAGATCTGGCCCCCAGCGAATATTTCCGTTTTACAAATCTCAAAAGGATGCATGCTGCGGAGATAGTTTCGTCGAATAAAGAGGCAATCGCCGAAACTGAGGTCTATTTTGAAGCAAGGAACTTATRGTACTACAAAAATGTTAATGAAATGTATGGATCAGAACGATTCCATAAACATAACTAAAGAAGTGCCAATGTCAGGTTATGTTTGACTAAGAGGTTAAGAAATCGATGCTAACAGCGACCTCACTAGAACAACGTAGAACACCGATCCGTTGTGTTCCTTAAAAATGTGATACTCGTATAATAGATCATACGACGTTTATAAATGGACAAAGCGCTTTGAGCCTAACATGAATTTGTTGAGACGCGCTAATGTGAGCTTCTGCTCCTGCCGAAAGTAAGATTGCCGACACGTTTCAACCTCAGTCTTGTCAAGGCTGAACAAAAGAAGTGAAAATGCCTGGGTGTTTCCAAMTTATTCTGATCTTCCCCACTTGCAGCTCTTGATATTTACACCCTGAACAGGGTATATTAAAAAAAAAGAAAACGTCGGAGACCCTATAAAGTATATACATAATTATATAAATGATCAGTATGTTGAGCTCAGTCGTCTGTCTGTATATATACGAACTAGTCCCTCAGTTATTAAGATATAGTTTCGAAATTTTGTAAGCGTCACTTCCTCTTCAATAAGCTGCTCATTTGTCGAAACGGCCGATAACAGACCACTATAACATATAGCTGCCATACAAACTGAACGATCGGAATCAAGTGCTTGTATGGAAAACTTTCGCATTTGACAAGATATATTCACGAAATTTGGTATAGATTATTTTCTAAGGAAATGATGTAATATATGAAGGAATTGTTCATATCGGTTAACTACAGCATATTGCTGCCATACAAACTGAACGATCAGAATCAAATGCTTGCATGGAAAACTTTCACATTTGACAAGATATATTCACGAAATTTGGTATAGATTATTTTCGAAGGAAACAATGTAATCTGCGAAGAAATTGTTCAGATCGGTTAACTATAGCATATAGCTGCCATATAAAGTGAACACATACATAGTTACTAAAAAATTGCACTTGTGAAGCATATATATTAGCTTCGGTGTAGCTAAAGTTAGCGTTTTTTTCTTGTTTTAGCGCTACGATTGCGACGAGATGCACTTATCTAAAGGAAAATACTTCAGCAGATCTGCTGTGTTTTACTCCCGACACCAGTGTCACGTCAAATAATATTGGTGGTATTCGCAGCTTAATTGCTGAGGAATTTCTTTAAAATATTTATTACTAATGTCACATGCAGAAACATTAATTGCATTGCCCCCATTTAAATTGCTTGTAACTGTATGCTGAGAGAAAGCAAGTTCTCTACAGCAAAATGCCGCCACTCTCTTGTTTCCTCTAGGTCTAGAGAAGACTGTGTGCCCTGCGTTTTAGATATGCGCTGCTTAGAATGCAAAGTGCTACCGACTGCTGTTATATGCATACCCGAAAGCACACACACGCACACACACAAAACATGCACTGCTTCAAATATCTCACATACATACGTGTGTGAGCCACACTCTATGCCGCATATTCATACATCAGCGCAGCGCCCGGAACATGACAGCAGTGACAACTCAACATGGCGTTCATACACAAATTCCAAGTGAGGTTTGTTTATTTGATGCCGAATATTGCAAAACGTTTCATAACAAAAAGCTGCTGCTAACCRTGTGTGCGCGTGTGTATGTGTGTGMTTGCGTAATTGAGTGCTTGTCGTCATGTGCATATGTATGTGTGCTTGTAAACATGACACTGCATTACTAATAATATTTCGTGCTCCATGCTGTCAACACGCTCTCGGCTATATGTGCTTGTCTCAAGGCACACAGCCACCTCCATACAGGCATACGCAAATACATGTTTGTATGTATGTTTCTCACTAATATTTTTGTCTGAATCTCATGAAATTCTTATTTTAATTATTGCATTGAGAAGCATCGTGAATTTTGCGGCAGGCCAACATCAACTGACAGCTGTAATTAAAATTGTCATCCTTTTGTGGTTTAGTTAGACCAAAAAGGCAAAAAATAATAACACAACACAAT
>NW_017537490.1:331407-345364 GCF_001853355.1 Bactrocera latifrons | reverse complement strand
ACACCCGAACTTAGCCCTTCCTTACTTGTTTTTTTGTGTTGATTCAATACTGAACACGTCATATTTGGTGGTGGTCTCCTGTCGCCAGCTGCTTACTCTCAGCGCCGCTGACAACTGTTCTGTTGTGCATTGTACCAAAATTAATTAAATACACAAGGAATCACTTATCGTAATTAATTAGGCCGTAAGATTTGCACCAGGCTTAATGCCTTTAAGCTGAGAGATTATTAAAGCTTGAAACTATATTCAGGCACTCAACGCATTTGCGCGCTTTTAAAAATTTAACTTTTAACTGTCAACTACTTAATTAACACMAGTATTTGTCAATAATCAGTAAATAATAAATTAGTGATAAATCGGCTACTCAAAGAGCTTATTACAGCACTTCGGTTTGTAGATAATACTAGTTAGGCAGTCAGTTGGAAAAGATTGCAAGCTTAACTTAAATTAAGCGAAAATTAACGACAATTATGGTCAAYTAGAGCTTAGATTGTTGAAATTAGAACTAAGGGTTTAGGTGGGTTTCAGAGGTACAAAAAAAAAGGTAATTTTACGATTTTTTTTTTTAATACAAGCAATCATATATTTGAAAAATATAATATGTTATATCAAAGGTATATATTCGAGCAATATCTCCTGAATTTTCGATACAAAAATGTTGAAAATTCCGCCGTTGAGACCGCATTTCCGTGGGTGTCTCTCAAAAAAGTGCTCTCGGCGTGGACAGCATAACTTATTATTGATTCATATAAAATTAAAAAACTAAGCATATTCCGTTAGTACATGTCTAAATCTCGTTTTTGAACGTAGGAAATAAAAAAAATATTAAAATTGTCCTTCTTTTCTCGCACTTTGAACAAAAAATCTCATTTTTGGTAAAATTTTCGGCATTTTTTGGTCAGAAAAATAAGTTGTAATGAAACAAGAAAAAATCCTTCGTTCAATAACTAAATAATATTATTTCGAAAACGTGTACACTATACAAGCTAAATCGCTCGATAACTTTTCGAGAAATCGTGTCCACCGACTTCAAAAACACAGTTTCGAGAAAAACGCGTTTAAAGACAGGGCATTTAGCGCAGCTAGCCTTGAGTGCACAAGTTCTCAAGGCTGTATCTCCGAAATTATTACTCAGATCAACTTTAAAATTTAGGACTATATTCTAGAGGTATTGTAGAATTAAATAAAGCAAACAAAAAAATCGATTTTTGGAAATTTTCAAAYCCACCTAACCTCTTAAATGAGGAATGCCGTGTCGCAGTGGCGAGAAAACAGACTGTCTTCCTCGCAACGATACAATTGATCAGAACGAGATAAATACCGAGAGCTGACGAGGGAAGCACGACGCATTTCCAAATAAAACAACAGAGAAGCCCAAATGCGTGAGTACAAYGACCTTGACAAGCTAGCCGGCAGCGGTAATGCTGGTCTGAAGACCAACAAAGCGACGCGGCTATGTAAACTGACTTTGAGCAATACCAATACCAATYCATCGTAATCGGGAAGAACCTTTCCGAGCCGTTCAATRTCAAASSAGGTTTYAGACAAGTAGATCCGTTATCGGGCAAGATGAAATATCTCTTGCCATCAAATAAACTGTCATCGTMTTCGCCCGTCATTACTGACAGTCCTAGCTTCGAAGTCGTAGATAATTTCGTCTATCTTGGTAATACCAACAACAACGCCAGACTCGAAATCCAATCTCTTTCCAACAGGTGGTGAGTCGGATTTAACAGCCAATTGAAAAGTTAGTTCCTCTCTTGGCGAACAAAAACCAAACTCTATAAGTCACTCATTATTCCCGTTCTGCTATATGGTGCAGGAGCTTGGATGATAAAAACAACTGATGAGTCGACGTTGCGAGTTTYTGAGAGAAAGGTTCTGTGGAAGATTTTGATCCTTTGCGCRTTGGCAACGACGAATATCGCAGTCGATGTATAAGATGTAGCCAGATATTGATATACTGAGCGACACTTTGCTTATATAAAGACAGATGAACAGTTGAACAGAGASACAGACAAGGCTAAATCGACTCATGTATATGGTGCCTTCGGAGTTTCTTACCAAATGTTGCAAACTTCGTAGTAAACTGGATATCCCTGCGATCTCATTAATGCTACCTTTTCTAATCTCTCAAACCGTGACGCTGCCAACTGCTTAAAGCATAGCTTTGCCAATGCGGGATAAATGTGCCAGAGTGACACCATTGTTTTGCTGGTATTTTGCGCTCTTGAGAGTTTCTGCAATCTCGAAAATTTGTCTTCCCCATGCTGCAGTCACCAGAGTGTTACCAGTGAATATATTATACAAACAGTGTTTCTAGAGTCCTTTTTATAGAGTGTCCGTCGAAACTTTGTATTTTTCCATTTTAATCACAGCCATGGTGTAGGCAATCTCGTCCAATATTTCATTGGCTCCAATACCTTAGAGGCCTAGTACCCAATTGAAGACATGGTGCTTGATTCTGGCGACACTATCTAGCTGTACTCCGCTTACAAAGGCACTTCTGGCCGATATGCGAAACGAGGTCGAAGGAAAGCTTTGTTAACTGCTTGCTTGTCCATATAAATGTTAACTTCGAAGTTGTCTGCTCGTGCATAAGAGGCTAGCTCCGCGGCTTCCCAATAGCAAAGACCTCTGCTCGAAGTATAGTACGTTCGACATGTTAAAATACTGCCTTATGCCTAATTCTGGAAAGTATATACCCCTCACTAACTCTGTTCTGCATTCGTTCTTCCTTTTTCCATTCAATGCTGTTTTCTTTCTTTCATTAGGAATGTTTTCAACGTGTTGCGCCCCAAACACAACGCCCTGCCGTGGGAAGGAGTGGAGGACTCTCATTGGTTTAACGTTACTGTAGATTTGAGAAAATATTCGAGGAACATTGAAGAAACACATTATTTGCTCTCCAAAAAAGAGAAACATTTGTGGGAGCCGCCGATAGCGCACAGGCATATATGTAGCTGCCATAGAAACTGAATGAATGGATTTAAGAACTGGCTAAGAAAATTATTTATTTAACGACTGTCTCTTATACACATCTAGATGTGTATAAGAGACAGGGCATATATGTAGCTGCCATAGAAACTGAATGAATGGATTTAAGAACTGGCTAAGAAAATTATTTATTTAACGACATAACTACTCGAAATTTTCATAGGGTTAGAATCTACTGCAATATCGAAGAAAATAGTTCAGATCGGACAACCATAACACAAAGCTGCCATACAAACTGAACAATTGGTATCAAGTTCTTGGAAAAAAAATTTTGTTTTCGTGAAGAGACTTTCGGTATGAAATCGCTTATATTTCCAGCCAATTTTATCGGTCGCATCAGTATAGCCTCAAAACCAAAAAAAGGCAATACTCAATAGCCAGCACACATTAGCCAGCGAACACTCCACTAATAGCCACCAACGCAACCCATCCAACGGATAACACACAATGCCAGTGCTTGTTGTACGATAAGATGGCTAACATATGAGCCAAAAGCCTTTGCCAAAAAAGCAACAACAACCATAAACAATACTGTCGAACATTGCCAGAGAGTGGCCGAAGAGATAAATCAAACACACTGGCGGCCACGGCACAATTGTAGGCGGCAAGCGCGGGGACGCGAGCAGTCACGCATACACACAGAAGAAAACAAATTACTGGCCGCGTAATGCATTCATGCGTTTTTACAACAACTCATCGCAATGGCGTTTGCACCGCGCTTGTATGCGCCATAATTTACAGGCGGGTGGCAGTCGATGTCGCATAATTCAAAACGTTGCCGAAGCGCCGTTGCAAAAGCAGCAATTAGTGTGTAGAATGACACACTGTACACAGGCGTTCATATACACTCATATTTGTATGCGTGTATGCATTAATGTGTGTGCGATTTTTTTTTTTTTTTTTGTGCTCACGACTTTCTTTGCATTTTTCGCCACCTTGCAAGCGAGCCGTTGTTCGTTGCACTTTCTTTTTTTTCTTCGACTTTCAGGTGCTTAAGCCACAAATCATCCATTAGGCAGTACCGCTGCTGCAGCACGATCATTAAGCTTCGGCGTGTGTATTTACGAAATTTGTTCGTATGCCATTTTTGCAACTTCGATGACAAATTATAATGATTCATTTGCTAGACGCCTTAAATTTGCCATGTCGCATTACTCATACGCCCGGTGTGTCGGTAATTTTATGTATGGAAAGCTCGCTCAATAACACTGCCATTGAATAATTTTGTCGAAACTAAAATTTCGTTCACGCTCATAATTTTTCTTGACAAAAATTTTAAATTTTAGAATTATTTATATAAAATTTGCTGAGAACCTCATGTATACTGTTTATAGACCAATTTTCACCTATAGTTTGGAGATTTTGAAAACTCACTCTAATKAAAGTGACGATTATAATATGGAAGCAACACCCTTTATCAATTTTTGGTCTACTTTTCTCTCATTGTGTCTTTTAAACTACACCATATGTGACCTGGTCTACGAAAAGGGAGCTAACGTGCGAAAACTAGTTTTCTGGGAAACAGCTGTTAAAAATCTCATATTCCATTCGAATCAACTAAAAAGCGTAAATTGATTTTTTGGATTTTTTGACACCTAAGCCCCCTTTCCGTAGATCATATTCATTTCGGATTATGATGATGTCCTTGTAACCCCTTTAATGAAGTCACTATAACCCACCATGGCGCCAGGGAATTCTGATGTGACTTTCGCAGTACAGCGCAAACATTTTCGACAATTTATGAACCCACCAATTTGCTCAAGAAAAACATGAAAATAATTTTATTCCATGCTTATGAAGGTTCTTAGTGAACCTTTGCTACTTTCTGCCCTCTAGTCATTGAAGAGCTATCAAAAAGGAAACTGTTCACCAGTTGAAATAACGTTTGGAGTTTAATTCACAAACCTTACTACCAGCTAACCTTACAGACAATGTTTAGACCAATCTCGCTGAAAGCTCGAACCCGTAAGTTTCATATACAAATGGCAACAAAATCAGATCTTAAGATCAATCTTTAATAAAAAAGCTTTGAAAAAAATTTTGTTTTCTTTTTTTTTTTGGGATTTTCTGTTCCCTTATACGCTTAGAATTAATGTAGAAAAGGCCCAAAAATAATAATATCGCGCGACATTCGGAGTGCTCGGAGTGCACACCTCAATCTTTAAATGCGTTTTTTTCAAAACATACTCTTTTAAACTGTATGTAAATGTATGTTAAAATGTATGTAAACAAACGTGATGAAAAATGAAAAAAAAGCCTTAATTACTTTCTTATTTATCAACATTTTTTCATGATTCTAGTAGGGACGATAACTATTCACGTACTTTTAAGAATTAAAATAAGAATGATCCAAACATGAAAAATCGTGTCCGCAAGTGAAAAAACGGCTCTTATTCACCCAGCCATTTTTTCGACAGATGTCATCAAAAACTTCCGAAAAAAATTGTTTATACGCTCCACGATATACCTCAGGATATGTGAAAAAAGTACTATTGTAGAATAAAAATTCCGATGAAAAAAAAATTTAAAAAAAAACAGGCAAGATTACCTTACTGACCCCTTAAGATGAGTGAATCATCTCAATTAGTCATCTGAGGGGCCTAAGGGGCATTCTTAGATACTAAGTAAGCTCCCGTTTCTCCCACTTGAACGGATTTTCGTAATCTTATAGAATCCTATTCAATTGAAATTCGGTCCCCATTATTATCTATCCAGGTATAATCATCTATACGATTTAGTCAGAACTGGGTCATCGCGTGCGAGGTGACGTCTTTTAGAAAACAAAAAATTATATTCCAAAATCACCTTTCTTATAGCAGACTAATTAACGAAAGAATATATTTATACTTGTATATACAGATAACCAAAGAACTTAGAATTATATTACTAAAAGTTTTCATCAAAAGTAGTGAACAAATGMTTTAATGGATCTTACCACCAATTTCACGATAAACCTCCAATGCGTTCCAGGGCAGAGGTGTGCATTCACTACGATACCCGAGCGGCTATACCTGCTTAGAGCTCGCTGAACATGCCCTCAAAAGTAGTCAAGGAGTACATGAACTCATTAGCAAAAGCTTCAAAATCAAACCGATGCGCTCGCTAAGACGAGCACCCTTACTCGAATTTCATCCAATTGGAAGCGAATCGATTTCCGCTGTTGTCTTGCGTTCTGTCATTAAAACTTTAGTTCTTCATTAGCTCAGCAGGTGGTGGTCAACRACCAAAGCTTGCTGCGAGATTCTGCTGACCGAGAGTGCAACGTAAGAGGTCCTCTGAACAACTGAATCATACGAAAGCCAATTTCATCGTAATTATTGGTATTCAGAATGGATATTGTTCAATAGATACACATAAGATGTTAACAAATATTTTGTTGGACGCTCTTTGCTGTATAGAGGTAGGCGAGGTGGAATCATCTTGTCACTTTCTCCAATGCCCGGCTTTTGTCAAACTGAGACTGAAATCTCTCGGTAAACATAACTTTGGAAATCGTTCCTATGGTTGCAAATTACCACCTCAATAAATTTGTTGCAAGCTCAAAACCCTATGCCGTTCAACGATGATCTGGTAAACCACTTTTAKGAGCTTACGTGTATCACAAAGGACAAGAACTTGTTTAAGTGAGACCCATCGATTTTAAATCAACGCTACGAGCTGACTTAACCTGACACAAAGAATCTAACAGGGTGCTAACCGGTCACTAAATAGATATGCCCACGTACTAGAAACAATATATTTCTCCGGGATGTCCGGAAAGTAATAGGACTGAGTCGATTTTAAAAAACCATTCTTTAAAAACTTTCAAMATAGGCCCTTTCAGGGCGATTTCCAAGCATTGAAGACGCCACGGAAGGCATTCTCCGGCATTGAGAGACGAGGTGCATGCTGGTTGAATCCCCTTTTATCGGCCTTTTCAGCAAATAAAAGAAAAAAAAAGTCCGAGGTGTCACATCTGGACTGTAAGGCGGCTGCGGAAGCGTTGAGACGACAGCCTTGGAAAGAAAGGCGGTGTGAGCCGGGCGTTGTCGTGGTACAACTTCCAATCGGCTGAGATGTCTTCTCGGACGGAATTTGCTCTTCMTTTGAGTTTCTTCAAGACTTCCACGTAAAAATTGGCTTTGAAATTTTGTCCAGGAGGAACAAATTCATGGTGRACGATGCCTCTGATGTCAAAAATGACAATAAATACCGTTTTCAATTTAGATTTGATAATAATMTCTATCTTCTATTAAACACGCTGTGTAAAAGGCCAAACCGCCACCGCCAACAAACTGATTGGACCCTTTAGGTCTGGCAAATCAACAATGGACCATATTGACCATATGYCAACACCTTGGAAAAGACTCGTAAAAAAAGGATCGACGCCAACTCTTCGTCGATTTCAAAGCTGCTTGCGACAGCACGAAAAGGAGCAGTAAGGTAGCTTTGCCATTATGTTTGAATTTGGTATTTTCAGAAAACTCATACAGAGATACTCAACACCAGGCGACCTTTTCTTTCCTTTAGTGCAACTTCTAATTTATTGCTGTAGAAAATAATTCGAGCTGCATAGGTGAAACAAAAAGGTATATTCTTTTTTTAGCGTGTCCAGCTGTGTATATCKTTAACCGTGGAATACCTCCTGTCACCACTGACCTCGCACTTGAGACTTGGCTCCCTTGTCATTCTTGATAGTCATAACTTAGAAGTCGTAGAAAATTTCGTCTATCTTGAACTCAGCATTAACACGGATAAAAATGTAGACGTCGAAAAGCAACATAGAATAACTCTTGTCAACACGTGCTACTTCGGACTGAGTAGGCAATTGAAAAGTAATGTTCACTCTCGACGAACAAGAACCAAACTCTATAAGTCACTGTCCTGCTTTATGGTGCAAAAACATGGACGATGACAACTACTGATGAGTCGATGTTGCGAGTTTTCGAGAGAAAGGTTCTGTGGAAGACTTATGGTGGCAACGGCGTGTCCTCAGTCGATGGAACGATGAGCTCTATGCGATATATGACGYTGGCTAGATCATGTTGTCCGAATGGATGAAAACACTCCAGTTCTCTGAGTGTTCGACGCAGTACCCGCCGTGGGAAGCACAGAAAGCGGAAAACCTACACTCCATTGGAAAGACCAGATGAAGAAGGACCTTGAAATCTGCAATTGGCGCCACGTAGCGAAAAGGAAGAATGCCAATAAACAAGAAGACATATATTTAAAGGACATTTTAGCTGCATTTTAATATTATATAAGTATCGAAGATAAATCTATGAACTGTGCTGATATACAGGAAAGGTAGTCAAATTCATAGGACATATTTAAAATTTTGACTAATTCGTTTATTATCAATATTGCCAGCCATACAGTTTGTAGAAGCTTTTAAGCTCTTCATTTAAAATTTAATACACTTCCTTATCTCCGCAGAGMGTTGMTTAYTTGTTAGAATSAYMGAAGTCRGACAACWATAGTATATAACTGCCATAAAAAGTGATCGTCTTTTAGCATAATTATTAAATTTATTTTTTTCACTAGGCTAGTGAGAATCTAAATTATAATCTGAAATATATTTCCAATAAATTAGTTGCCCCATAATGACTTTGCACACTAATCAACAGCTTAACAGCATTTACACACAAGCTTGCTGCAGCCACCAACGCGCGAATCGATTTCTTTCGCTCAGCTCAACACTTGCAGTAATTATCACTCATACGTAGTGGCGGCCAGACAAAAATTTCATACTCACAAATATTTACAATATAKTGTAAAAACAACAATACACATGGTGCACAAATGTTAATCTGCAACTAGAATAGAACAACAAAAAACACTTACACAGATATAAGTAGTAATAACGGAATAATAATCCGCACATCTGCCAGCGCAGTTTAGCAATTAAATTCCGAAGCAGAAATGTCAAAACACAACAAAAACAAATATATATAATAACAATAACAAAACACATGTTATGCAAACGATAGAGTAGGGTATTAAGGCGACAAAACTCATGAAATAACTATTTTCGGCTTATATGCTTACATAAACAATAACAATAACTGCATATATGCATGCAGAGTGGGTATTTATTTATTGAAATGTGAATACGACATGCACCCGGTAGGAAAAACTAGGGCTTGCTGATGAGAGGAGTACAAACACACAGTTACAAAGTGACTTTTCTGCGAGATTTTGGGGTCTATTGAGTGCAAGTGAAGCTCTGCATGTTCCCATAAAACATTGACGATTACTTGCCACAAACTACAAAAATGCTGCCTGGGTTTCATTAAGGTACATACCTCACATATAATCACCTTTCATATGGACCAAAGTCAGCTGGATGTTCGAAAATYCTGGTACTAATTATATGGGGGCTGCGTCCAGTTTTCGGTTAATTGTATATATTTTAAWGACAGGGATACACGGTTATGAGTCGAAACACGTTCTGTAATATTCAWTGAGATAACTCAAAKATTGWCCGATATATCCARCTTAAAGTCACCCGGAAGTTCGAAAAWTTTTATATTAAGTATATGAGGGTTAAGGGAAATATTGAGCCGATTCAACCCACATTTTTGATATAYAGAATTACTATTAWCAGGAAAGCATTCTGTCCAAATTTCAKTTGTATATCACGCGCATTGACCGATATTTTTGGATRAAAGTCAACTATTGATACTGGGATCCACATATTCGGTACTTAGCGTCTTGAAAAGTTTTTTTTATGGATTTGRACAATTTTTGACCATAAGRTGGAATATTTGAAAGGAATTATTAGTGCAAAATTTGATATAGACTGAAGCACCTCTATTATCTATTATTCGGATATTATTAAAAGAAGTGACGAGTGATCCACAAAAAGATATTTCGAACAACGTTTATAAATCATTTTTGCTTTATTACGAAAATTAACGTTCTATAAAGAATGAGTTTCGTGCGCTTCGCCCAACTTCTAGTTTTAGTTGTAGCAGCAGAATTCAGGGGAGTCGCCCGGATAAAAWTCCGAGTCTGTTCCGGTTACGAAGACACGACTGTCGAAGGACACTTCTTCCACTTCCACTTCTAGTAAATTCAATCGGCCTAATCAGCGTATTATTGCCAACACTATTCCCCATCTTGAGATCCAAAATTCATTATTGGCTAATATTCGACCAATTAGACCACGTCCAGTACGCAGAGAAGAAAATATAGCAGCCATATCTGAGAGTGTACACGAAGAGCGTGTAGAATCGATTCGGCGCCGTTCGCAGCAACTCAACATTTCACGTCGAGATCTTCAATTTAAAGTGTACCACATACAGACTGTGGAAGAACTGAAGATGCTCGACCTCCCCAAGCCACATCGCTTCGCTTTATGGGCTCAGAAAAGTTCCAAAAAGATCCGACGCTTTTGAGCCAAATCTTATTCAGCGATTTAGTGCATTTGGCATGAAAACAAATATGCCCAAATTCAAAAGCTGCCATTTCATACCGAAGAAACAACGGTTTGGTATGGTATGTGGGCCGCTAGAATCATCGGTTCAACGGTTTCAAAAAATGATGCCGATCAGAACGTATCCATCAATCTCGACCGATATCATGGTAAGCGATTTATTTATCTCTGAAACTGATGCTCATGACAAGGCCAATTCCCACAATGGATTTATTGAGAGAACACTTCGGTGAGCAGATAATTCCAYGTTTTGGGGCAATCGATAGCTCACCAAATTTAACTTTTTCCTTTGAGGTTATGCAACGTGTAAAGTCTATGGGCACAATCCCGCTTCAATACAGGCCTTGGAGCAAAATATCACGCGGGTCATTCGCCGGTTACCAGGCGAAATGCTCGAACGAGTCATCAAAAATTCGACGCAACGCATGGACTATGTAAGACGTAGCCACGACTAATATTTAAATGAGATAAAGTTCAAAAAATAAATGCCTAAGAATGTTCTTTTGACTTATAATAGATATTTTCCATAAGTAAGTTAATAGCGAAGCTCGAAATCAATTTTCCTTTAGTTGACTCAAACTGACGATATCTTACATGACGATCTTGCAATATAAGTTTCCGCACAGCACTAATAGTTTCCGAAACAACAACCGATTGCGGACGACCTTCACGAAAATCATTTGGCAGTGATCTACGACCACAATTGAATTTACTACCCCATCGATAAGCACTGGTCCTTAATGGAGCTTCATAGTCAAAAATTTAATTAAGTTCGGCGATACACTATTGCTGTGTTAATCGACGTCGAGTGTTGTAAAAAAAATTACCGCGAACAAATTTTGAGATTTAATTTCTTTTTTTTTCGAGCTGAATATTTTAAGTAACTGTAAACCATACATACATATATGCATCGAAAATGTTAAAGTGCTTACGATAAACTTCTGATTTACCACTCCGGAAATATAAAAGACAACCTCGTATAAAAACACGCTCAATAAAATATGTAAGCTCGCATTTACAACAAATAAAGTAGAAAGGTGAAATGTTCGTATCGATTAGAATACCTGTGCGCATTTATTGCAATTTTGTAGTGGTTTTGTTGTTTGACAAAAAAAAAGGTATTTATTTAAATAAAGTTGCATTAGTTCAAATTAAATGTGCTTAGCAGAGCTCAATTGAAGCCCSAAAATCACACAAACGCCGTTTGAGTTCACTCAAATTAGTGTGGAAATTATAACACTTTTGTAAACTGCATAAAGTTTGAAATTAAAATATTTGCATTTGTTTGCGGTTATTGCGCTTTTGCCTTTTTTGTCGGCGGTTCTTTTTTTGTTTTTTTTTTTTCAGTGGTTTGCGAAATGCGTAAATTTACCGCAAATCAGTGGAAATTAGGAAATTGGCTTTGGCCGGGGGCAATGTAATTATGTTCACTTCGRAGAAAAAAAGTGCGAGTAATTAAATAGTTGTGGCGACAAGCGCAAACGCAGGCATTCGCAAATATTAAATGACTGTTGCTCATTGCGAGAATTTACAATTTTTTATTTTTTATTTTTTTGTGTGTTAAAATTTTCATCTAATTAAACATGCCGGTTATAGTTGAGTGTTCACAACAGCGCCTGTCATACTTCTTATCAACTGTTTGACGTCAATCGGAGATTTTAAGCGTAGCCTRGTCCTTCTTCACTTGGTCTTTCCAACGAAATAGAGGTCTTTCTCTTTCGCTGCTTCCTTCGGTGCGTACTGCTTCGAATATTCTACTTGTACAGTTTGATCTTTGCTCGTCGAGAGAGAACGTTGCTTCTCATTTGCTTACTCAGTCCGAAATATCACCGGTTAGCAAGAGTTATTCTGCGATTGATTTCGAGGCTGACGTTRTTGTTGGTGTTCATATTGGTTCTAAGAAATWATCTAGGCCTTCGAAAKTATGACTGTCAACATTGATGACTCGCCCAACGGGCTGGGGGTAGAATTTGCCAACAGTATGGTATGCCTGTCGTAAGAGGTCAATAAAATCAAAAATGCACTATGTCTGTTTTTGGGCTTGCTTCGAAATTTCAGCACAGTCTTCTCAGAAATAGTGCTATGTCCTCTCAGCTTTGCAATGATGTTATATACTTTAAATGATATTTCTTCTAATGAGAAGACATTTGAAGTTCAAGCGACAAAGACCAGTCGTTGAGTTTGATGGGTAYTSAACTGGTAGTAGCAAAAGTTATAAAGTCTGACCGTAGACTTACGTCTGGTACCACGGGGAGCAGTTCGCTGTTAAAGCTCATGCCAAACTGCTCATTTGGGCCGGGTGCCGGACCCACAGCATGGCAAAGGTTTTAGATCAGYCTCGAACCGAACAAGGTTTAAAAGGTGTCCCTTCCACCCGACTAATTGAAACCAAATAACACTTGCAAAAAGTGTTATTGCCATGACATTAGTGCATTAGTAGAGAACTCCACAGAACTTCTACAAGTCAGCAGCAATCGAAGCTGCAACCTCGTATCGCCTATCGGTCAGAAGTATCTTGACTTGGATAGACTTGCCAGAAACAAACGACTTCAAATCCACTRGATGCTAGGCCACAAAGGCAACGATGTCAAAATTATAATATCAAAAATATCTAAAGTTCCTTCTCATACTTGATAGAAGAAACTGTAGGAACATGATTTAAWATACTCAATATTTGCGAAACGCGCCTGCAAAATGCGGCAAAAAGACCGATAAAAATTCCGGAAAATTCGAGAGCAAGGATCTAGTAAAACACTTTGGGGGCCTGACGGAATGTAACACTGGAAGAGGTGTACATAGAKAGGCCGGAGAAACTATTGAAATTCACGTCAAGAGTTGGTATGTTGAAGGATGACTACTTCACTTTAACTAAATGACGGCATTCAATTTGGCATCGCTAAGGARCAAAACTGGTCTATGCGTGGCTCACAAGCCCACCAGATTAACCCAACTCAACCAATTATACCATCTTCAGGGTTTATTAAACAAACAGACGGTTCTGCAAATATCCAACAGTCTCTAAAAGCTTTGGAATCGAAGTAATTGAGATTCTGTGAGGAATATGCACAGAGTCCAATGTCTTCCAGCCACGTTCTGCGRCAATCAGGACTCAGCTCCATTAAAAATCAGTTGGTAGTTCACTTTTTTGAACAAATACACACTTCCGTGCAAGTATGTTATACATATATGGTATATATGCGCCCTCAGAGACGATCCCACATAAAAAATGTTGTTCGTAGCATTTCGTTTATGAACATTAAATGTCAGCCAAACGAAACGAAGGGACGATAGTAATAACTTTTGCACTTAACTGCATATTTCGCAGTGCAAATGACAGCTAATGAAAAAGAATTCCCAACGCTGGAGAGGACATRGGTACGGGCGCGCGCGCATTGTGCGACTGTCAGAGCGGGCCAATTGACAGTCTTTTGAAAAACCCCGTTGAATGCGTGCCACACAGCGAATGCGATAAGAAACAATTGCGACAGACAGTGGCGAATGCCAAGAAAAGCGCATCAATGAGGGTTTCAAATAAGACTGAGA
>NW_017537490.1:329352-330937 GCF_001853355.1 Bactrocera latifrons | reverse complement strand
CATAAAATGTCGAAATTGTTTGCTGAGTTTGCGGCTAGCTGATGGCAGGGCCAATGTGGAGAAAACGTGATAACAAAATTGATTTTGCACTCAAATGTGCGTGTGTGTGTGTGAATGTTTGTATGTACTTCATCTTGTATACATATGGGTGATGGCTTAAAGGTTCGTTTGAGAAGTCCATGAGCTCGCAAGGTTTCTTAGTGGCTGTAGATTTTGTTGGAAATAACYGCTGAAATCCCATTAGTAGTATTGAAGGACTAGAAATTGGAAGTTTCGGAGACCAACGAACTTCTACGGCACAAAATCTTCTTATATTCGTCTAAAAAGATATTTACTTCCTRTGTTGTGATGCTTAAACAACTTGCAGAAAACGAATGTGAGTGAAGTAGAAGCCTTAAAGATGTCGCTTTAAAGGTGTAGTGTCGTTAGATTTTGAAATATATAATAATATGTAGACATGATCTCATCCTTTCAACGCATGTTCGTAGAAACATCTCAAACTTCTAAGCCAACATATTTTAGTATCCCCCCTCTGAGCAGATTAGACGATTATTTAACAAGTCAGTTGAAAAGTCCCCGGCCTGCGATAGTGAAATACATTTTTTTGGCAATTGACTGATACGCGAATACCATTTTTATAGCCCTTTGTACTCAGTTTCGGCGAACACCTCTTCATTCAACGAAAATATTTTTAAAGTGAGCATTCTTTCGCATTTAGAAAACAGGAATATGGGGGATGTGCAAACATTTCAAATCCCAATTATTGAACTTTTGTTCARACGCTATAACCTTGCAGCAAGCAGCATGCTTGCATTTTTCCACGCTTCGGATCGGCTTCATCGAGAGCAGTCCACTCGGCTGACTGTAGATTGGACGCTGAAGTGAAATAATGAAGCCACGTTTTACCTTTTGTCACATACCATTTCGAAAACTAGGGTGTATTAGGCTTTGACAACTGCAAATGTAGAACCGAATCATAAACTCGTCCTTGTTTTGGTGAAATGTGAGATCGTGCGACTTCCACTTTCCGCAGAGCATTCTGATACCCAAATATTTGTGAATGATATGATGTACACATACAGTTGATATCTTTAGAGCTCCTGCTATCTCGAACAACTTCCTTTTACGAACATCCGAAATTATTTAGTGGACTTTCTTGATGTTTTCGTTGGTAACAACTTCTGTTGGGCGTCCACTGCGTTTGACCGTCTTCGGTGCTCACTTCACCGTAGTTAAATTTAGCATACTGGCTGGTTAATTTTTCTGGGCCAGTGTCCGAAAACTCCTCATCAAACTCAATTTTTAATTTTAYACACACGTCTTTTGCAGGTGAGGACTAACGAAAAGTGAAATATAGATTTAATTCTAGTAGCGCCATTTATGTGTCAGACCGGGGACTTTTAAATTGATCTGTTATCCATTAGATGGCAGCATACTACTCCAGGGACTTAGTGTCCACAACTTCAAAATATGATTTTAAGTGTGATCTCATCAATCTTTCGGTACCCCGTCATATTACTAACCTCATCCGAATGTAATTGCACTTGATAACGGCACTAAGACTCTCATTACCACATTTTTCAAA
>NW_017537490.1:294029-327869 GCF_001853355.1 Bactrocera latifrons | reverse complement strand
ATTTTTTTTTTTTTTTTGGTAGTGATACAAACTGATCGAAAAGAATCAAATAATTGCATGCTTTTTTAGTTGACAAGAGATCGTTTTTAAGACAACGCTAGTGTCCCTGAGTAACTTGTTCCCAACAGACCAACATAGCCTATGACTGCTGTRCAAACTAACAGCTCAAAATGAAGACAGAGATCTTTTTGTACCCTTTCATTGCAGCATTCCCGCTTTGAAAGTTATCATTGTTTCCGTGCAAATCAAATCACCATCTGTATGAGACCCCACACCTAATTTTATTTATACATGTCCGTTAACCCATACCAACAAACAACATCGTAAAGATAAAGTAACGAAGAAAAATATCAACAAACGTTGGCATAACCACATCAACAATAGTAAACTTTAGCTCGGCAAAATATGACAAACCAGCACGGCAACCAACTGACCAGGAAACTTCTCCAAGCGACAACACAGCGTGACGCAGAAACCAATTCAATTTCGAAGACACTCGGTAGCAAAGCGGAATAGCAATGAAAATAAAAASGAATGTTCGTGGCGATGGCGTTGAACGCAGCGTTGGCGAATGTGTCTTATCAGCGTCGTAGAACTGGCACAGTAAGTCAATGTATTATAGACAGGAGAGTTTATATATATATATGTAAATATGTATGTTTATATGTGCGTATCGGGTGTGCATTTCATATTTCACGAAGCAAACTTTGCGCATTTATATTCATTAAAGCTTAATTTAAGATTTCAAAATCAACACTGGTTTTTGTTATTGTTGTCGATGCGTTCTGAACCGTTATTCTTATGACACATTTGTTATTTGTTAATGCCATACTGTTATGTATTRCTCATGACTTTCAAACTACGAAGGGGAAATGAGAAGTTAGCCAGTTTGACGAATATTACGCATTTTGGCTCTAAGAACTTGCATGGGTTTAATCGGGAAAAACATCCWTTTTTCAAAAATTTTTCGCATATGAAACATAAAAACTTTTAATTTTATCGGAAAAGAAAATCTAAAATTTTTGGAAAAAAAAAACTATTTTAAACTCGTCCATTGCGACGCCGGCCATCAGYGACCGCTCAGCAAAAACATGCGCCCGGAAAATTTAGCCCAATATTCTAGAGGTGTTGTATAGTTTAATAAGATAATTCGGTTTTTGGTGACCCGTAAAGCCATGTAACCCCTTAAATACAACACTGTGCAACTGAACTATAAAACTATATTAAAAGCACAATATTATATCTAAATCTCTATACCTTATCAGTTCACTCTAATGGCATAGTTATAAATGTTTAGACTCACCATATATCATTAATGAAGTTTGTGAAGCAAACGTCCAAACAAAGCACTAAGTTCCTGTAATGAGAAGAACCCGCAGTTTTTTGAAAACGCCTTGGGTGGCACATGAATCGATTAACTTGAAAAAAAAAAATTTTAAATGTTCGTAACCACTACCCATATTCGCCGCCTGATCCCTTGGAACCTTTATTATTATTATTATTTTTTTTTGTTTTTCGTTTCATAATTGAAGAGTACCAGATTATCTCGCTTACCAGTCCAATTTTTGAGCCAATCATAATAAAAAAAAATACTACATATGTTAAGCTTCTGATTCCATGCTTCTTACTTCAAGGCTATCAAAATCATCCAGAAAAAAGATKCATAGGGGTAAAACGAATATTTAAACTACGTGAGAATTTCAAGACACTACCCACGGAAACTTAACCATGATAGATTGTTATGGTAAGTTTAGATATGGTGATATGAGCGCTGAAAACGGCGAGCACAGTGGACGCTCAACAGAAATTGTTACCAAAGAAGATATCAAAAAACTGTGTCTCCAAGATAATGCAMMGTGTCACAAGTCAGTGAAAAGCACAACAAAAGTTCATTATTTGGGCTCTCAATTACTTCTCCGTCCACTTTCACTGTATTATCTAGGTCTGACCGCCAGCGGTTAACTCCTGTTCTCAGYTCACAAAAGAATGYTCAGTGCGAAGAATTWTTCTTCRAAAAAAAGAAATGTTTGCCGAAACTGAAGTCTATTTTGAAGCAATAATKAATGTATCACGCTTGAAAGAAATTATGTTGAACAAAAAAACCATGCCAAAAAAAATATGTTTTACTATGGTGCGCC
Source organism: Bactrocera latifrons (assembly GCF_001853355.1). Lineage (NCBI taxonomy): Eukaryota > Metazoa > Arthropoda > Insecta > Diptera > Tephritidae > Bactrocera > Bactrocera latifrons. Next base: position 325,731 of record NW_017537490.1, on the reverse strand, counting down.
GTTGATTTTTCAGTTGACTTTATCAAAAACGTAAGAATTTATTTGGTCATCAACAACTTGCTGTGAAGTAGRCAACACCGCTGTGAAGTAGACAACATTGAAAAAAATTAAGAAGCAGTACTTGATCATCGTCACCGTCGTGTTGACATCAGAAAGATAGCAAAGAACTCAGAGTCAATATATTTCGGTTAATGTTTTGGAAAGGAATCGTATCAATGCTAGCTTCGTACCAAGACATTTGAATGTGTTGCAAAAACTTTGTCGAATAGAAGTCACAAACAAAATCATTGACAATATGCCTGATACTGAGCATGCTACATTCATCAATTTCAAAACTATTGGCGACTAAAAGAAGGTTTATAAATAATAATTTGTCAAAAAAGTCTTGCGGTATTTTTATTGATTTTTTTTCAATTTTCCATTGTTCATAGAAAATGTTTTAACGACTCATGCCCAGCTCTTGACCGGCTGCTACTATGCCGACCTCTTTCGACCAATTCAGCGATTTTAACGCAATTTTCGACGACAGGCCTTCCGCTCTCAGCGCCAACTAGCGATAATACTGCAAGACTTTTTTGACAACCTAATATATGCCGTTCAAAACCGAAAAATCAGTGAAAATCGTTCAAAAATAAAGGTGATGCCATAATTTCCTACATTAAACGTGGTGTGGTTTACCAATAATTCATTCGACAGGGTCCAACGGTGAATACAGAATAGTACATGACCGTTTTGAGTTGTCTACTGTAAGCAGTATGTCGAAAGCGATCAAATTTGTTGGCAGAAGGTTCATGGATTTTTCACCGCCTCGCATTTTAGTATGAAAATTACTGACTTTTTGACCAAACACAAAATCAGTCACTATATTCGCCCGATCTGGTTTTCTGTAACTTTATTCGGCTTTGGAAACTAAAAAATCCATTTAATAAKTTTGCTTTAGTCTTTGTTATTTTTTCTTTCTCTTCCGATGGGTGTCATTCTACTACAAATATCTTTCCTTTTTAACAATTTCAAAATCTGCTGCTCTCGGCTAAGTCTGGTTTTACAAGCTTCAATATTCCTGGTAGACTACCAGTTGTTCCTACCTGACTGTGATAGACTTTGCACTGCTTTAAAATTGAACACAAATCTGTTTCGAAACTTTTATAAAATTACAACAACAATATTTTCCATTGAAAACATTAGAAAACCAAAAGCATAGTGGAAAACATAGCCAATAACAGAAGCCACCGTGGCGTATAAGCAACGGAAGGTATGAAAATATTTGCAAGCTTGGGWAAAGCGAAAAAAATTAAACAGCAATAAGCCACTAAGACAATGGTTGTAGTATTGGACATGAACAAAAGTCATAATAGAAAACAAGGGTAATGAACAACAGCAACAAAAAAAGCGTATGCTTACAGCAGCTTAAAGTCAATTATGAAGCAAAACAAGTGATGCCAACAAATGCAAGTACAATGAGTAAATACAAACACACACATACAACTATGTACATATACATACGTATGACTGAGAATGTGAATGAAGTCAAAATCAAAGAATAATGAAATGAAAATGCGGGCACCAAGCCAACTAAGGCACCGAGTAATTGGAATAGTCAATGCAATGGAGCATATGACAAGCCAGCGGGCTACGCTTAAAGAGTGAACGAATGCCGTCGGGCAAAGCGAGCAAAGAGACGTGATAAGTGCTGTGTAGCGGTAGCTGGAGGGCGACAATGGCGGGTGAAGAGGCCAGGCAGCGATTGGCAGCAAATAAAAGTGTTACAGTGTTAGCGCAACTGTAGTGGAAGAATTTAATTTGYCACAGCAAGGAAAAGCGGCATGCAGATTTTTTTGCGGATTTATCTTTTTTATACCCGCGCAAAATATTGCAGATAGTAGAGTAATACTTATATGTGTACTTTCTTTCGTAAACACGTTCACCTGTACGTGGATATGTCCATCAGACGGCGGCTTTTTATTTGTCCGTCCATAACTTCGATCGCTTTTACAATAATCTTTGATCGGCTGCACCATATATGTGAGTACTTCGAATATGTTCATCTGCTCACAAATCTGTATATCCAACGATAGTTATCTTATCCTAATGGATCCATCGATTTTTTTCACTTTTTGATCACTTGGCTCATGGATTCGCCATATACTGGCGAGTGAGTTTCGGGTAGAAAAAAAACCGTTGGAGGAAAGAAGCAGCGAGCTTCTATACGGACGAGTCAAAGCTTTGGGAGAATGTTTGCTGAGGGGTTTACTATCARGAGCTCTMTAGTTTCAGACTTTCTGACTTCTGGAATACCTTCCAGGCGCTGTCAAAGTTAAGCACAGATCTCTCAAGTTTCATCCAGCTCTCAAACAGCTTCAGCTTTGAAACCAAACACTTAAAACAGCTGCTAGAACTCCTCTTAAAGCGTTCTCGAGGAAAATGAAAGGAATACCTTGCGTATAATGACAACCACATAATTTAGCGAACATAGGATGAGACATATCTCCGAACACTTACGGAGGCTGCTATATATATTTCTGGCCTAGGCAACACTAAGTGAAAGTTTGACATCTTTTAGCATAACATCACTCAGAACGTTTTGTCATTTAATCGTGAATTGTTTTATTTACAGGTAATTAAAAAATTCATCTGGGCCAAAAAATGGAATTAACTCGTGAACATTTTCGTGCGATCATTTTTCACAACTTTCGACGTGGATTATCACTAAAATCTTTGTATGGCTATGAAGCACCATCCTATAGCACTGTGAAAAACTGGTACAACGAATTCAATCGTGGCCGACGCTCGCTCAAAGACGAACTCCATGAAGGTCGTCCAAAAACAGCTGTTGTGCCAGAAAACATCGATGCCGTGTGTGAACTGATAATGCAAGACGGTCATGTAACATACCTTCAGATAGAGGTATACCTATGCATTTCTCCCACCAGCATTCATTCGATATTGCATGAACACCTGGCCGTAAAAAAGATTTGTTCTCGTTGGATCCCGCACAATTTGACAATCGCTCAAAAAAAGGCTCGTGTGGATTGGTGTAAAGAAATGCTGAAAAAATACGCTCGAGGTGCTTCAAAAGCCGTTCATAAGATCGTCACAGATGACGAATCATGGATCCATGCGTATGAGCCCGAAACAAAACAACAATCGACCGTGTGGGTCTTCCAAGGCGAGCCAAATCCAACGAAAGTTGTTCGTTGCTTGAGCAACATAGGACGGTCAATTCTGAGTGGTACACCAACATTTGTTTGCCTGAAGTCTTCGAAGAAATTCGAAAAACGAACAAGAGAAGACGAATCAATGTGCACCATGACAATGCGAGCTCCCACAAACGTCGAATTGATGGGTCATACGCCGTACAGCCCTGACTTGGCACCCAATGACTTCTTTTTATTCCCACACATCAAGAAAATAATGCCTGGTCAACGATTTTCGTCGCCAGAAAATGCTGTTGAAGCATTCAAAAACCATGTTTTGGAGGTGTCTCAATCGGAGTGGAAAAAGTGCTTCGAAAATTGGTTTCAGCGCATGCAAAAGTATATAAATCTTGATGGAGAATATTTTAAAAACAATAAAACCATTTTCGTTGATAAATATTCCTTTTTTCATTATTAGGCCGGAAATATATATAGCAGCCCTCGTACAAGCTGCCCAGCTCTAGCCGTGTTTGGTTGATAAAATGGAGTATATGTATAATGTTGAGTAAATAAATGAGTTTTGTTATCGGGCCAAAACGATTAGGCGATTAAGACAATAATCATCTGGAAGTAGAAACAACAGAGGCAGGCGGAACCCACAAAAGGTGATTAGTTCTCAAAGAAACTTCGATTAAGTTTTATCGTATTCGGGTAGATTGCCAAAAGCTCAAGCAAAGTTCGAAGAACCTAATCTTGTATATAACTTCTTCTTCAGTTTAGGTTAGAACCAGCAGGATCTCGGGTAGATTGCCAAGGATTGCCAAAAGCTGATGCTGATAATACCACGAAGAACTAGTATTTATATACCTTCTTCCTCTCAAGCGAAACTTTAGTTTTGGTTAGAACCAGCACGAACTAAGTCTAACTTACTTTTCGTCTTTTCGTATTTACTCTTTTTTCACTTTCTAAGCAATGTGCCGCAGAGGCTTTGAGCTGAAAATGGTTGCGCGGCAAAAAATATGTCAAAGCGCACGTGACGAACTCAAACAAATGCCAAGCTGATGACTACTGAATATCGTGTTCATTTAGCGAGGCGTTTCTCTATATGTGCTCGTGTTGGCAAGCGTTGACGGCGGAGACAAGCATTAATGAACAAACAAGCACAGCTAAGTGTCAAAATGCGGCACAACGGTTAGCTTAGATAAATACTCACAGCATGAATGCTATAAAGATTTAAAAAGGAGTACGATACGATACGATAATTCAATCACAGGCGCCGCAACGTCACACTGCTCCCAAAGCGAATGACGGTGATGAAAATTTTACGCAAGCTTCAGTGCCATGCGAAGGTTTCATGGATGACAGGATCTCAATAGGCGCTGGCAGTTGATGTCCTGTACTTTACATACACTTGTAGCGGCGCCTGTGAATGACGTTAACTTTACGCCGTCTTCCGCTTACGAACTTTACATGCATTTAACGCTTAACTTTTCGTCGAACTTTTTCTCTCGACACAACTTACATGGCTAAGTGCAATGACCGCCGCCATTGAGGCAACAGTGCATTTAACATCAAATTCTCAAATACTTAAACMAACTAGTGGCAGCAGCATCTTCGAAAGTTTATAGACATCCGAGCGAAAGAAGATAAGGTAGGAAGTTGGATAGGTGAGTGWGTGCCTATGTGTRCGTACTGCAACTCGAACTGGAGCTATAGTTGGCGTTGCTGCGKCACGGCTGCTGCTGCGTTAAACAGTCAGTCAACGACGCGTGCGGGCTTCCGCTCTTTCCTGCTCAGGTAACTTCCGTCAGCGCTGCCGCTTTAGTTTCGGTTGAGACAACACAACAATGCTGGCAACATACGAACTTGCGAATTACCATATTTCTACGCCAACTTCGTGCGAACTTATGTATATGAGAATGAGTTTACCACAAGGCAGACAGGCTGCTAAGCATTTACATAGTTGTATGCTTMTAAGCTTTCCCATAATGAGTGCTTCCACCACATAGACACAATGCGTTGTTGTTACAAGCGCTTAATGATCTACAAATTTATGRCTTCGACGTCCGTTGTAGTGCTTATTTATGGTCGACAATTGCATTAATTTATCCAGCGCTTTATTAGCTGTTGCTGCCGTTTAGGCGCTTATCTTACTGCTTTTGGAGTTGATATGTGCTATAAAATTGCCAAATATTGCTTGTAGTTTCCACTTTTGCTGTTAACCTCTAAAATTTCTGGCAATCAGTGGGTGCTAACGACTTCCCTACTTGCCATACTTAATTGTAACTTGATTTATTCTCGTTGCAGCGAGTTTTAGTATGCGTAGAAGAGAAACTTGCCTACTTAAATTCGAGTTCTTATCTCCAGACGATTCTCATCCGTATTTTCGCATATTTGCTAGATGTCGCGCTAARTTAAGAGCCATTCAATTCAAAGCTATAGCAACCATATTCATTTAATGACCATTCTACTAGTGCTGAGCTGTTTAGTCCGAGATACCAAAACCCATATCGGCGTCTTCCTCGGACTCGGACTCCGACTCCGACTCCTTTTTTTTTTTTTGGCTTATTGCTTCTTTTCGGCAGGAACAAACTTGCTGAAGTTCTTGATGAACTAATTGAAAGTAGCAGCTTCCTTGAAATAAACTTCGGTGGCAGCAGAAATATCCAATAGATTCTTAAAACCATTGGCAAGACTGCGTAATATCTTCTTTCTTCTTAACTGGCGTAGAAACCGTTTACGCTTTTCTTCTTTTCGCAAGGTGGTGCCAATTGGAGATTCCACACGAAACCAGGCCCTTCTCAATCTGGTCTTTCCAAAAAAGTAGAGGTCTTCGTCTTTCTCTGCTTCCCACGGCGGGTATTGCGTCGAATACTTTCAGAGCTGGAGTGTTTTCATCCATTCGGACGACAAGACCTAGAGTGCGTAGCCGTATGTCAAAGTCGTCGTATATCTCGTACAGCTCATCACTCCATTCAATGCGATATACACCGTGGCCAACGCGCAAAGGACCATAAATTTTTCGCAGAGAATGGAGTCAAGTGTAAAAGTTCTCGCAAGTGATGGAAGTTCTCTGAGCGCCATTCATTTGGCAGTGGCCAGAAACGATTCGATTACATATGGCTCAAACAGCTCACGACTTCCGGAMCAAGYATCYTCTAGGTAGCCAACGAACATCCGTTTGAAGACGAGGCAGGATTTGGGACGCGCCACGTGAAAACCGAATCAATGAACAGTCACTGCGTAATAAGCTTGATATTATTTCGATAACCTACTAATTCAACTAAAACCAAGGCCACTGAAGCTTGATTAGCATAGAACTCCTTGTTTACGGAAAGTGTGACTGCTTCATATTCGGTAATTTTTTATTATTTTTTGGAAACAATTAATTAGGTTAGGTTAAGTTATGTTACGGGGTCGATACCAACACGGAACTCACTTGGACAGCTTGGAACGCCGATCCATTGTGGTAAAAAGCTCCTAAATACTCCTATGGATATAATGGATCATAAGACTTAATACCACAAAGCGCCTTCAGCCTATTACAAATTTGTTAAGACTATGTATTTTGGTTTGCCGAAGATTTAACGAGATGTTTCAGCCTCAGTCGTGCAAAGTCTGAACAATGGARCAGAATGATACTATTTTTAGTGCAAGCAGACACTACTTGCTTAACTTATAATATTATTACTATCAATCTGATCTGAAAACTTGAAAACTACACAACTATTGTAAGACCAATTCTGCTCTACTGTGCAGTAGTATGRTGAGCAGAYGGAAATCAACCTAMCGGAAGCMAATGGAAACAGTTCAGAGCCTMGCTGCGCYGTGTAGAACAGGTATCCTCTGGTTAGAAGGTACTAAACCTGCCACCTATTGACTGCTTCGCTGAAAACTGCGCAGCAMAATCGCCGAGACGACCACTGGCTGCAGGAGAACTTACATATGGAACCTTTAGGCATAGTTCGGTGGATAATGGCAGTTTGGCAAATACTGCATTATGCCACTTTTGAACTAGAAAAGAACATTCAATAGAAAACATAGAAAAAAAATCGCTGGCTTAAGGTATGTTAGCTACGTAAAACACTCTAAACATCTATATGGATGGCTCGAAAATGGACGATGGAGTTAGTGCGGAAACATTTGTATACTGCCCAGTGTTAGGCATAAAGTAACCTTTTAAGTTGGCGAATCACTGCAGTTTATTTCAAGCTGACGTCTTTGTTATTGCGAAAGCTGCGGAGCTAGCCTCTAATGCACCCGAGGAAATTCTAGAGTCAACATCTACGTAGACAGCTAAGCAGTAATCAAGGTAGGGGGTGGCAGTGTAAAGTGTCGCCAGAAGCAAGCATCTTCACTTCTACTGCGTCCCAGATCACAATCATGGTAAAGAAAATCAAACCCGATAGAACGAGCTACGTAGGAGCAAAACTGCAAAAGTCATGTGCAAAACGGTAAATCGGAAGTACACAGAATTCTTATTGGCRCTCGATAAAGAAGACTGTAGAAACATGATGGGAATACTAACTGGTCACWGGTCTGGTGGCAACACACGCCCGCAGGATGGAGCTGACAGAACGAAAAGACTGCCGGAAATATCTAGAGCTGAGCACCAGAGAAAAAATTTAGCATCGCTTGTGCACTAGTCCTGCATTRGCAAGGMTACACTGTAAGTATTTGAAGYCCCCACGCTATGATACACTGGAGCGGTATCGATAGTCTGTTAAACAACTCTTCTTGAACTTAGAAACTGAATTCCATCTGCTTTCGCAAAGGACCAAACTGGTAGATGCGTGTCTTATTGGCCTACCAGATTAACCTAACCTAACCTAGATAGATTATTAATGAGGTAATGTAACGCGACCTAGGGTCTATTCTACAAAAAGGCAATATGGTCAGTATAGAAAAAACTGTGAGTATTGAAAATTCAATTTTATATGCGATGACCTTGAAAGATTTCATGTTTTTATCACCCCACTTATTTTTACACTGCCAATGGAAGATGGAATTATGAAGAATTATGCTTTCGACTGGGCAAGAAAAATGATCAAGACTCGCAAGCGACTTGAAACTGATCTCTTTACACATTGTCCGACGGAAGATAAAATRACCAAGTATTGGACGTTAGTGCTGGCAATAGAATTGAAGCTGATCTCTACTCAGCGAGGTTAAATTATGAGCTATTTTACACACTGGCCACTTTGATAGTTTTAGAGAAGAAGAAGACAAAGTTGAAGAGAGCAGCTCCTTCCCATAGCCGCAATAACAGAAAACCAGACACAATCACACATTTTAATGGTCGATCAATTGCCAACAATAGCATAAACACTCGCCAACAGTTTGATTTGCTGCCACTACATAAACTGGCTAACGGTTTAAGCGCGAAAACGACAAATCCAACAACAATTACTATTGAACTTTCTGCATGGAAAGTCAACGACAATCGACAAAACAGTCACACAACAACCACAACAATAACAACAGAATAAAATGATTTTGTGAAATGTTGTCAATTGCATGCGCTGCTACTTTGTGGCATGCAACATTGCAATAGTGSCAATGGAATTGAATTGTGGCACATTGAATGACCAAGCTGGTGGCTGTGTGTGAGCCGCTGTGTATGTGTATGTGCGTGTATGTTTGTTGGCCATGCTCCGTCGGTCATCATATTGACAGTTACTCCCGCAACAATGGCAATTACATTAGCGCACAAATAACAACAGCAAAAGCAACAGCAACAACAACAATGAATAGCGGCTTACGCCATACGAGCGGCAAATCAAGAATGTTACTGTCGCTGTTGTTCGCTTCAATGCCGCTGGATTAAGCGGTTCCCACACACACATACGATTTGCTTGGCGGCGTCGTAAGAGCGAGTTTTACGATTACTCTTGACCTGCAGTGGGGCAGTGGCAATGAGGCAAGCGTACGCATTCTGACCAATTGCGGTGGTAGGGTTGTCAACTCTGGCGCCGACCATGCATTTTTCGCAATCTGCGTATGWATGTGTATATGTGTGTGTTAGKKTCGCTTGTAGTCAAAACACTTCAGCGTTGATTCTTAATGCGTCTTTTACGTAGTGTGTACATAATTTTTACGAACGACGAAATTTTATGTGCTACCAGCACACACTCGTAACAGGAAGTTATCTCACAGCGAATGCTGATAAAATTAAAAACTTTCACGCGTCACAATGATGCAGTGCCAAGGCAAATAACCATGTATACTATCATGCAAGCACTTATAGATATGCGTTCGTATTAAATACGAGTATATGCGTTTGTATGAAGCGTCTGTACGTATGTGGCATGCATTTTAATGACAGCATGTCATAGCAAAATATTCGTCCCGCAAGCGAAGTTCGCTGTTGAACTTAATCTGAGGAGTGAGGAACCATATAAAATGGAGTAAGGTGGTAATAAAGTCTTGCACAACCAATAAGTATGACCAGCATTAAGTCAGTCAGTTCCTACGACAGCCGGTTCTACACACCGGAATTGACCCGGATTATACCCGGCCAAGGGCTGTTTTCGGCGATCTAACCCCATTTGGATCGGTAAGTGTTAACCAAAGTTAAGTAATTCTTCAAAAAAAAAAAAACAAAAATTGCTAAGTGTATATGGCGCTATATACAACTATATTCCAGTAGTCCGATCGGAACAAATTTTGGCAAATTTTTGCAGTATCATGGATAATAAACCATAGCAAATTTCGTGACGATAACTTGTCAAATAAAAAAGTATTCCACTCAAGAACCTGAGTTCGAACGCTCAGTTTGTATAACAGCTGTATGCTATAGTCCGCCGATCCGTACAATTCCCTCGCAGGTTGTAGCGATTCCTTGGATAATAATCTGTACCAAATTTTACAGCGATACTTTGTCAAAAAACTAATTATCCCTACAAGAACTTGRGTTCGATAGGTCAGTTTTTATGGTAGCTGTATGCAATAGTAGCATGACCTGAAAAACTCTTTCCACCAACGATTCGCAGCAGATTTGGTCGACTCTTGGTGAGCCGGAACAAAGGAGCCAAGCCGAAAGCCAAAATATTCATACAGATATATCAAAATGGGACCGTTTGAAGATTTGTGCTTAGTCAGAAATGAATCACAATGTCAGGCCGTACATATCGGTAGAATATCGGTGAGCTCGGTTCAGAGATTGTAGTGCATACAAACTTACAGTCCAAATCTGGCACCAATTRGTTGTTACCTCCTCCTGTATATGTCAAACGATTTTGCATCAAGAGAAACTTGAGTTTTATATTACAAAACAAACAACCTTTTCCCAAAAAAAGCTTCCTAAGAAGGAATACCTGGGACTACACATTTTCCAGTTGATGTTCAGATTCACATCAGGTTAAAACCAAGTTATGATCCTAAAGCAGTAATAATGGTTATTCCCCACCTGGAAAGGAGCAAATGATAAGGCCYCTCATGAGACGGAACGACATGAAAAAAGCTTGTATCTTTACTGGCAGGGTAAACACTTCGAATAAATATGTAAGTCCTTTTTAGTATCCAAGAATCCAATCTAAGGAAAATAATGTCGCAGTTTCGATGTCAAGAACCGACAAAAGACGTCAATCACAAAGAAATACRGATGTCAGAATTTTCGGAAGACACTGGTTGTCAGTCGCACTTGTTTTCAGTGGTTCTCCCAGGCTCTCTCTGGTTTTCAACGGCTCTGCCTGAATCGCTCTGGTACTCACTAAATATCAATAGATCTCTGGGGCTCATTCTGATACTCACTAATTGTCTCAAGTTCTTAATGGTTCTCGTCCCTACCTCTCCCAGGTCCTCACTGGTGCTCTCGGGTTACCAATGTTTCTCAGTGGTTCTCTGTGGCAGTTCTTGTATCTCTCTGGTACTTATTGAATCTCCTTGGTTCTCCCTGATTCTCAGTAGGTCTCAAGGCTTCACACTAACTCTTTTCTCTGTCCCTCTTCCTCGTCCTCAGCGAAACTACGTGGGTCTCCTTCGTTCTCCCTRCTTCTTGCGGGCTCTTCCTAGTATTGACAAGAATCTTACTGTTTCTCCTAGTTTTCACAGATTCTCAGTGGCTGTCTTTTGGTTCGTAGTGATTTTCAAAGATTCTCATTGGTTCTCCTCATTTCTCTCTGGTTCTCTCCAGTTCTCACGGTTCCTAAGTTGCTCGTTTGCTCTTTTTGGTTCTCAGTGCTCTTCCCATGGTTAGCAGTGGCTCTCCGGGTTGTTTATGTGWTAGCTTGCAGTGCTCCAACTGCTTCTCACTGAGTGTCAACACATTATACACATATACACATATATTTAGAGAAATATCATTTAACTTTATTTCTTTATGGGCTTATATACATACATATATTGTTTTTTTTTTTTTTTTTTTTTTTTTCGCCTTTGTCTACCTCTCAAATGTTCCAGCAATCCTTTAAGCGAACAAAGCACGGGTATAAAGCGGCAAAATCACTGCAAACATTTAAGAATAAAAAGTTATTCGAGATTTTTGTGCTGCTGTTGCTTAAGCGACCACATTTTGTGGCATGAAACGCCTACAGTGTCGCACAAAGTGGCAGGCGAGCTTGAGTTGAGCAAGCAACGGAAATTAAGAAAGTTTTTTGTCTCCAAGCGGCGCTATGGCAAGCTCCAGCGCTTCTGCTGCTGGAGCAGTTGGTGGTGCGGGCGGTGATTGTGGGGCTGCTGCTACCGCTGCTTTTCCAGCTGCTTCATCTGTTTTGAGTTATTTCGCCACTTGTGCGGCTTCAGCGTCGCTTTGTTGTTCTCCGTTTTCTTTGTGTGCTTCTTCTACACTTATATTGTATATCGCTCTTTAGTCGCTCGCCTATTTTATGGTTGCAACGTGTGGCATTTGTTATCAGCCCACTCTTAAGACTCGAGGCAATGTTTTAAACATTATATAAGCATATAGACGTACTTTTACTTACTTTCATGTGTGTTTGTGTGTATATGTACACATCACAGTGTGAGTGCACTTTGAGAGATGTCACACAGACACACTCCCACTGCCACTCAAGCATTTGTCAACATATGCATGTGGCGCTTCAAAATATCTTCAAAGCGTACGCRCAACAAATTGCCTGCCGTTAGCGACGACTCAATGCGCGTTGAATAAAGCAAGATATAATAGCAACAACAAGCAGAATGTTTAAAGGCTGCTTTCAAGTGGTGAGATTTGCCAGCACTCTTCTTCTCTACCTCCAGCTAAAGCTTCACCTACAGCAAAAACAATCTGAACTCAGCAACTTGCAACGCGCTTAAGTGTGGCCGCCTGCGGGCCACCACAGCCGACTTAAATGTAGACACACGCACTCCCACTTACATAATTGTAGCAGCTGGCAGCTGGTAGCAGTGGSCGCTGCCACCAGTTACTTGAGGTGCTATCTGCTCAGCAAAGTTTTGACATGAAAAATACGAAATCAAATAAAAGTGTAAACTTCTGCCAAGGCGCAGATTAGCTGGAACAACAAATAGCAGATTAAAATAAGTACCTAATAATATTTAAAGAAGATACAAGCTTATTGCTTCGGTGGCAGCTTACTGCAGCCTTTACTTATTTTAGCTTAGGTGGAAATACTTTGGTGATATATAGATTAGGAAAAGATATTTTTATATTGTTTTTGATGTTTGAAAGACGTKTGTGGATGAGTTTGTATGGCAGATATATGCCATAAAGTTCCAATCTGAAAAATTTGTTTGGAGATTATACCGTTGCCCTGGACAATAATCCAGCCGAAATTTCATGAAAATATATTGACAAACAAAAAAGTTTCCCATACAAGAATTTGATTTTTATCGGTCAGTTTATATGACAGCTGTACGCTATAGTGGTCCGATCTGAACAATATTCTCGAAGATTGTAGCGATGGCTTAAACAAAAATTTGTGCTGAATTTCGTAGGTATATATTGTCAACTATTAGAGGTCCCCATGCAAAGACATGATTGTGGTCGGTCAGCCTTACTCTATATTGGTCCCATATCGGCGGTTCCAGCAAATAGTAGCTTCTTTAGAAGCGCAGGGGATGTGCTACATTTCAGTTTGATAACGCAAAAACTGAACGACTGAATTCACGCAAGTCTAAAAATAGATAGACAGACATACATATATTAGGCTGTCAAAAAAGTCTTGCGGTATTTTCGCTAGTTGGCGCTGAGAGTGCGTAGTTCTAGTTTTGTTCGGTGCATCGGGTTATGCTATAYCTTTTTGGAAAGCTCATTTCACGCGCTAGTGCGCGTGAGTTATAGCATCGCAAACATGGCCAAATAAAGAGAAAATACGGCATATTTTACAGAACTACTACGATAAAGGTAAAAATGCATCTCAAGCCTTCGATAAAATTTGTGCAGTTTATGGACCCGATACAGTTTCCATTTCCACCGAACAACGGTGGTTTTAAACGTTTTCGTTCTGGTGTAGAGGTGGTCGAAGATGCGTCACGCTACGGAAGGCCTGTCGTCAAAAATTGCGATAAAATCGCTGAATTGGTCGAAAGAGACCGGCATAGTAGCAGCCGTAGAATCGGTCAAGAGCTGGGCATGAGTCATCAAAAAAAAATTTTATGAACAATTGAAAATTCAATAAAAATACCGCAAAAATACCGCAAAAATACCGCAAAAATACCGCAAAAATACCGCAAAAATACCGCAAGACTTTTTTGACAACCATATATATATAACGAGGTTTTCAATAAGATCGCTTCAAAAACAAAAACATTTTGAGATATTATTGAAGTATTTATTCCTGTAAAATTGCAATCTATGCCATTATGTATGGAACTTGACTTCTTTTGTTTGGCCACTACAGGCACGCTTGCAGAAGTCCAGACACTGAACCCAATTTTTGAAGGTTTTCAAGCTTAAATCGGCCGATTCTGCTGCAATTTCACGTTCGCTATTCGTATGAAGTTCATCAGGCGTCGCTGGCTTGCTGACATAGACCTCAGACTTTACGTAGCCCCACAGAATATATGGGGGTCAAATCGCACGACCGAGGCGTCTAACTGACTGGGCATTTTGTGAGATAACACGTTCACCAAACTTGATTTTCAATAAAATCGATTGTGACATTGGCTGTGTGGCTTGTGGTGCCCCATATTGTTCAAGTCCATATCATCCAATTCGGGCCAAAAAAATTCGGTTATCATTGAGCGGTAGCTAATCTCAGTCACAATAACGTGCCGGTCTTGGTCAGCACATAAGAAGTACGGCCCAATGACGCCGCCGGCCCATAAACCCCAACAAACCGTCATTTGTTAGGGATGCAATGGTGACTTATGGATACGTGCTGCTTGTCCAATAACGATTATGTTGCTTACTGACGAAGCTTTTTCAACCATAAATGAGCCTCATCGCTGAAGATGATTTTCGATGAAAATCCGGATCATTTTCAAATTGTTGCTCAGCCGAATTTACCAACATACGACGATTTTGATGGTCAATCGACTCCAGTTTTTGCGTCAATTTGATCTTCTAAGGATGTAGACCAATATCTTTTCGCAAAATTCGCCACAACGACGTCACAGAGTTGCCCAACGCTTGAGAACGGCATGTGAGAGACAAATTTGGGTCTACCTCAACTGTGCCAGCAATATTCTCGACACTACGGACACATCTTTGTCTTACTGGCACGGGACGCCCACAATTGTTAATCTGCCTGGACGATTATGATGACTATCTCTCCGAAGTACCTTAGGAGCATGCGGCGACTTTCACTCATCGTAGAAATTATTCAACAAAACAGTTCCATTAAATTTTGAGTACGGAATCAAATTTCTGGTGCCGTAGCGATCTGAACGTTGTAAAAATGCTTCGGTGATAATTATTTGTCGCGAGCATGTATTTTTAATTATAATTTTAATTATTCAAAAAGGGTGGAGAGCGCGTTGACAACGAACCACATCCAGCACGGCCATCAACATCAGCTGATGATCAACACGTTAATAAAATAAAGGAATTGGTGTTTGAAAATCGACGAACGGAAAGATCAGTGAAAACTATTTTGAAAGATCTTATGGACCTAAGAAAAGTGAAAGCACGATTGTTTCAAACTCACTCATTTATTTCGAAAGCTAATCACGTTAACGTCTGTGAAACAATGCTGTCCGTCTATCAGGATATCAAGAAAAGTATTATTACTATCGATGAGCCTTGGATCTATGTCGGCCGAAAATAATGGCAAAGGTGAGCCGACAAATCATAAATCAAGTTTATGTTGACAATTTTCTTCGATTATGGAATATACTATTTGAGCGTTATGWATTAGGTTGTCAAAAAAGTCTTGCGGTATTTTCGCTGAGAGCGCGTAGTTCTAGTTTTATTCGTCGCATCGGGTCATGCTATACCATTTTRGAAAGCTCATTTCACGCGCTAACACGTTTTGGATTGATCATTTCTTTTTATCATTTGCGCGCTTCGAAAAAARAGGCCAGAATTATGGACAGACAACTTGGAGTTTGGCACTACAATAACGTACCGTTGCATACTGAATTGATTCTTTTTCGCATACTATATTGATTCTTCGTGAGGTTTTCGTCAAAATTTCAACTAATATTGTGGCGCAACCGCCGTATACGTATTGACATTATATTATATAAATGAGATACATACATACATACACTTATAGCACACACATACACACACACTCACGCAGCCACCTTTGGCGACAACATTAAAATGTCATCATAATAAATAAAATATCGCCGCGTCGCAATTACGAAATACACAACAACAACGAAACACCTGCATACGTATGTGTCTAACTATGCTTGCGTGTTTGTGTGTGCGAGCAGTATGTATGTATAGTAAGTGAGACTTGCATGTGTTGGTGKGTTGTTGTTTGGCTGTAGAAGCAAACTAACTGATATGCGCGGCATAATAAAGTTTTAACAATAAAGTTTCTTGCGCGTCGCGTTTGCTTGGCGTCACTGTTTACTCCTTGTGGCAAGTGTTAATGGTCCATGTTGCACGTGTTGTGTGTATGTGTTTCTTTGCTTGAAGGTGGAACAAAGTGCACTTTAGTTATGATTGGGGACATTAGAATGTAAGCGTTGAAAACGAAGTTGAGGGTGTGAATTGTGGCAAACAACAATGCTCGCCTGCTTATCAGCGGTCGTAAAGGTACCATTTGACGAAAAGAAGAGCAACTTTTATTTTGTGAATATTGTGTGGCATTTTTTAAACACCTATTTTCCTTCAATGCTCTTAAAGTATATGCCATGGACGTCAACAAGATAATAGTCAAAAAAAAAAAATAAAGAATATATTCCGTTTTGTAACTAAACGGAGCAGCAATTTCCAGCCTCGTAAGAGAAACGAAAGTGATTGGTCTCTTGGTAAACGAGGGCAAGTCAAAGGCCACACACAAAGATTTCATACGTCTTGGGAACGACGTCACTATTGACTGCTATAAACTTGAAAAGGTGCAGGATTTTATCTATCTCGTAACCTGCATAGGCACCACCACCAATCTAAGTCTAAAGATCAATCGTAGAAAACCTGCTGCCAATAGGCTTTACTTTGGGACCGTTGGGCAATTGAGAAGCAGATCTCACTTTTTCTTTTGTCGAACAAAAATTGCGCTCTGTAAGTCTCTTATCACTCCTGTCTTATTACACGGCACAATAACGTACCAAGATGAGAGACCACTTAGAGCTTTCGAGAGATCTGTTCTATGCAAGGTCTTTGAAGCCGTTCCATGAGTACCGAAGAGAAGGAAGCACGAACAGTTTGAGCTGTATGCGTATATAGTTGAGTGCATGAAAATCTAATGAATATGCTTGTTAGACAATTAGACTATAACGTACGTAATCGTAGATGACGATCCAGCGAGAATCTCTTGCGCTCYGAGACCCTAACCGCACTTGGTATATACAACTGGCCTGCATTCGCTAAGAATAGCAGCTGCTGGTGCAGTTTCATGATCTCTATTCAGAACGACCCAAACTTATAGTACCAAAGAAGAAAAGAAGATTTCGGAACTATAGGTTGTTGAAAAATTAAATATTTTCGGAAAAAAAAAACTAAGAATCGATTTCGATTAATTTTCCTCCATGAAACTAGTTCTAATTCATATAGGAAGACAGAGCGGCAAATAAACTACCTCATCGTCTCAGTTGTCAACTCAGACAACTCTTCAWTTTAATTGTTCAATTTATGAACCTATTATTACACCTTCTGGTATCGTCAAACATAAACGCTATAATAACCTCAAATTTAACTAGTAAGCAAAATCTTAGTTCGACTCCTTGTAAACAGTCTCACAATTTACTTTGAGTGCCAAGTAATGTTGAATCGTAACAAAGATGTGCGAATTTCTCCGAGAGCTCAGTTGGTATGAGCACTATCCGTGATTTGACTTCGGTGAATCTAATTGAAGCATGCTTCGCTKTTTCTATAACAGTTTGTAAAGGACCAGTATTTACTCAAAAACCTGTTGGTGCTACGATTACAATAGCAGTTTCAAAAGAAGTTATGCTTGATAGCTGGAATGACCAATTTGTCTGCATTTTTCGCTCGCGGGTTCCAGACTCCTACTCTGTGGGCTCATTTTTGATGACCTTTGGTTTCAATTATTTGGGCCAGATCTACTTGGCTGTCTTACAATCAATCAGTTTTCAATCAAGATCTTCTTRATTCTCTCTGATTGAAATTGATTCTTGCTCTCCTTGGTACTCACGAAAACTTTACATAATTCTTCACAGTTTTCATTGGYTCTCAGTGGCTCCATTCCGTTCTCAGTGGATCTCATTAGTTCTCGCCATTTCTTCCTGGTTCTCGCCTCAGTRGTTCTCCGGAAATTTTCTAAATTCTCCCTGGTACTCCCTAGTTTTCAGTGGCTCTCTCTGTCACTAAGCGTTCATGCAGTAAAACTTGCCGGACGTTTAGTTGTTAAAGTCGAATCGAGGAGGGTGAGGTGGAAACACCCTGTCACCTTCTTCGTCATTGTCTGGTCCGGTTTTGAAAAAACTGACGCTGAAACATCTCGGTAATCGCTCCTACGTTGAACCAAAAGACATAGCGGAAACTGATATTASTTTTCTCAACAAATTTTTGACAGGCTCGAAGTGCTTTGTCGATYTGTACTGGTCTTATGATCCAGTTTTTAGAAGGTACCACAACGGCCCGGCGAGCTAAGCCCTCCAAAAAAGATCCTTCTTATGATCGAACTCGTAACTKAACCACACCTAACCAGGCTCTTACAATGATATTGAAAATATATTTACTGCTACTTAAATATATTGACAATCTTATGCAGTCCAAGCACTTTTCAAATATATTCGGATCGCAATTGGAATGATAGAAGTTAATTTTGAGATGGCTTCATTTATTATAGTATATATTTTGCATCTATCCTAAGTAGAACTTGGAAGCAGCCTTTTAACTCATTCGCACCATATGGAACAGAAAAATTTCTTCGGACTCGGTTTGGACKCAATATCAGCACGGATCAGGTTCATAGCAAAATAGATTTTTTACTTACTGATCCCACTACAGTTAAATCCTCGAAGTTTGAGCCCTTTTCCGAAGAAAATCCGAGACCGTACAGTTGGCTGTTGTGCACCTACCGTACGGTAATTTCGATGACAGTTGTTTTAGCACTTTCCTTTAAACTCTACTTAGGTACTCGCTACAACAAGAACAACAGCCGAAGTTGATTCTCAAATTAGGTACTTTCCGTCACAGCTCTTCAGACGGGCAGAATATCTGACTTCAATGGCCTCTTTAGACAAACACACCACTGAGCTGCTAGAACACTTCTCTATTACAGGCGTAAAACAATTATTCGCACAAATTGCTTGCCATATAACACTCAAGGCTGAAGCAAGTGTCAGTCTTAGGTACTGTCATAGCAAAGCAACTGCAATAAGGCACACACACTACAGCCCCTTCCTTCCACACTTTCCCAAATTAGGACGAGGAAATTAAATTTCCAAATAGAAATACTTTACAAATTCTTAACATTTTTCTKCCGAGCTGCTTTCGGTATTATTATTATACATTCTTTTTTCGATTTTTGTTTTTGTTAAGGCAACTGGCGCTTGCGGAAATGTGAGGCATGGCATGGCAGTAAATCAATAAGGACTGAAAAAAAAAAGCAAACTGAACCACTCCACAAACAAAAGCGACGAAATGTGCGCGAAAAGTTAAATGAGACGAGTGCAACAACACAACACAACAGCAGTAACAATGGCAACAGCGAAGACACACATGCAAATATGGTGAGTGCAGCCATGAAGTGGGGCGCTACTCAAACGCATGGACGCACAGGCGCGCTTACAAGAAACAAACGCTCGCAAATTTGGTGGCGAAACGCCGTTCGTGCCACCAACTAGCACCGACCGCAAATGCAGTCAAGTGGCAGCTTGTAATGGTGCAAAAACGGAAATGAGAATATGCAACGCGAAGAGGAATGGCGCAAGCCAAAATAATGACAATAGTTGCAACGGCGAGCGCGTAAACGAATGCCAGCGCTTCGAGTGAAAATGTTTGAATTTGTCAGGCGGAAGTGGTTGCATGCCACCGCAAAGGCAACTCGCCAAATACAGCGAAGCAACTACACTCTCTGACGACCAGGCTGAGTGTGCTTTGTCGGCACAAAATAATAAATATCTAAAGATTTGTAATATGAAGTTTATTAACTGCCCATTATGGCGCTCATTTATCATAAGTATAATGCAGTAGTTGTTGTTGCCGAAATATACATAATTCGAAGACGAAGCATATTTTACATTTTGAAGCTTAGTAAATTTGTTAACATCAATTAGATTCAGCAATTCCAGCAGAATTTYACAGAATCTCTCGAATAGTTTTGGGTCCACACATTCCTTTGGTTTTACTTTTGGCAAGCTACYCAAATTCTCCGACAATAGTACCGAAACTATACTGATTGTCCAAACACCGTTTTCTGTTGCTGTGTGCAACACATTCTCAACACTTACTCCTCGATGGGCAAGGTTTCGACAGACTTAGGTTCAGTAAACCGCGCGATTCGGCTGGAATAGATTTTGGCGGCTAAGGAGATTTGTGATAGGTTCAAAAAGTGTCAAAAGTTTAGCTTAGGTTAGGTTTTATAATACCCACATTTGTCAGGCAACTCACAGAGGTGCCCCAAGAACAGACCCTAGTCTTAACTGGACTTTCGGTTTCTAGGAGATCAATTATTCTCTACATCGTTTAAGTCTGGACGCGCTGGACTTAGATTAGCCCTACGAAACCCGTCAAGAGAGAATTCCGTACTCTCTCCTAAAGTATCTCCGAAGTSTCCGAAGCACTGCATGTAGAGCTTACTTTCTCCCATTTCTTGCTATTCAATTACATCACCAAGCGGCTCAGGAAACCTCCTTTGGTAAACAATGGTACAATGGTACAATCGGAAATCAAGACTTCGTATAGATGACTTTGTAACAAAGCACGTGGAAAAAGGGCAACTAACGATTGACTAACATGTCCCTATTTACACAAACTGCATTACTGTAGCGTAGAAATAGGCCAAGGTCCCGAAGTTCAGACAAGGATTTTAAACATAGCAATATTCCTTATTTCTCACTGAAAACTTTCGGGAATGTACATAGGAACAAGTCGTTAAAACTGCTTCAAACTTTTATAAACTGGGTGCTTACCATAGATGACTGCGAGCCTGGACACCCTGAAATCCTCGCACACATTGATTACATTTCAAAATACTTAGATTACCAGCGCGCCGAAACTAGTCTTGGTAGTTGTTTTTCTGCTTACAGAACGAGGAAGGCATGCGAGGAAAGGACTCGCTGGAGAAGAGGGACTGTAAGCTTTTTACTGGTGGATCAAAGCGTACGAGTAGGGTTGGTGAAAACGTCCAATATCGGGAACTTTCCATCAACTCTAGTTTAAACTTCGCGATCACTGCAGCGGCTGCCAAGGGAAGGTAACCACCATTAAGGTAGCAGTGAATTTTTACTACTTCAGAGCGCAGCCTCCTTCAATGAACCGATAGTGATGTTAGGCTTGAGTTCGCTAACTAAGCGCTCAAGACTAGTAAAGGGGTGTCTAGACTGCTTATTTTTAGCGTCAAGTTACTTTAAGATTAGACTGTTTTAGGTACCACAGCGATATTGAATAAAACTGCAAGGCTAATGAGCTTGCTAGGACAGTTACTTCAGTCTCAATAACTATGCAATTGAAACGGGTACGAGCTTCATTACTTTCCTGTGGGTTRCTAYACGATCGCTGAGCCTCCGCTAACSTTGRTCAACTACCSSCAWGTTTGCAGTCASAAGGTYCTTTTGGCCCAGTGTAGAKGAGAARAGCTCATTGGCCGATATACAATTTATCACGATGCTGAATAAGTTAGAATTACAGGAGACCCAACCATTATTAAACATTAAACAAACATTAATGCAATGCCATTAATAAAGCCACGGGATATTCCTCAACTAAACCCGACCGCATAGTCAGTGAGCTCAAGATTAAATGTGGTGGATAATATTTTCACTTGAAAAATTAAATAACAGTGAGTTTAGGATTTCCCCAAAATTTCGATAGGTTCGATCATATAGACAAATTCAGTTGCTCTTCTTTCTGTTAAATGAATGGTAAATTGGTTACACTAGACCGAAATATTTCGTAGATAATTATAAAAGTTCTTAAAAGCTAAAAGGTTTTTGATTTCCTTAAATGATGCCACACTTTTTTAACTAACATCGTAAAACTTTCCGTTTAGTATAGAACTATTTCGAAGACCATTACCATATAAATATTGCATTCTTAAAAATCGGCTCGATTAGTATTAGCGAAATACTAACCCAGCTACTGAGAGCGTTTTTTTTTTAAAGAAAATAAATATTTTTTTAATATTTAAGGAGTTAGAGATTTGTATTCACAGGTTAACAAAAGGCAGTTTAGATGTCACTGCTGCTCAACTCCCTAACCAAGTGGAACACTTTGAGTGGGTTCTGAGTTCGCAATCTACTTTTCAAAAAACGAAAAAGAAAAGTACAACGGTTGAAGTGGTGACGAATTAAGTTGGAAATTTTTAGAAAATTAAAATCTCGGTCTGTCGTGGTGCAACTTCCAATCGGCTGCGATGACTTGTCGGACCCGATTGATCCTACATTTGGGTCTCTTGCGCACTTCCACCTAAAACTTGGCGTTGATGGATTGATGTCAGAAACGTCGTCTACCGCATTTAGTCTGTGCGCGCAATACGAAGAACATTCGAGGCGGAAGAAAATCAGTCGTATTACTTTCCGAACAAACCCTGTATATCATTTTTTTTTAATTTTTTTTTATTTTTTTTTTTTTTGCAAATATTGCTAAGCACGTCTAACCTCCAAAGCGACACAAAATAATCGAACAGTCTAGAGAAGAAGCACTTGTACAGGAAAATAAACCGTTAGCCATTGTTATGCGCGGCAAAAAAAATCAAACACCACTCATCAACTAATTCAAAACTAATCGCTTGAAAGTACGTCGCGCATATGCCACAACTGTCACAATGTACTTGCAACATAAACTTGCAACATGACACATCACTTAATTTACCATTCGGTACGGTTTCATTTCGAATGAGATAATGCGGAGTAGCTGGAAATGGACGCAGCTGTTTRTGTCGCACATTTCTTGATTGAAATATCTACTAACGGTAACTAGTCAAGTAAACAAATACTTAAACCTTTTTCCATYCGCAGCAAATGCATTTACAACGCTGCGCTTCTCTGTGCAGCGTCGCATTTTGTGTGCGCATGCTTTCTTTGCATGTGTTGTGTTTTGTTGTTGTTTACTCGTTATGTTGGCTATTTGTGTCTTTGTTTGTATGCACTTTGCTTTATTGTGCCATTGTGGTTCCTTAGCTTAGCTCTCAATGGCATTGTTTCAACTTTTAATGAGCAAAAGTTCTCTGCCAGCTGCGCATTTCCTTCATTTCACTTTAGCGCCGAGATGCTGATTGAAATGCTACTATCGCTGTTGTTGCTATTGTCGCTGTTGTTGCTGTTGGTAATCATGAAAATAGTAGAAGATGAATTTTCAATTTCGCTTAGTCAGTTCTGTGGATCCATTGTTTAAATAGCGGAATATCGAAGGAAATACAGATGAGCTCCATTTGAGTTCAACTTAATGGCAGAGTTTACAAATCTCTTGGTTTTTAGTTTGCTTATTATTAAGCTGATTTACTGCAACAGTCGCAAAAATATTAATTGAGTGAAGTTAATGCCGTTGTTTTTGTTGTTGTGGCAGCAGAAAACATTCCTGAAGTAATTTCGTGGCATGCTGCCGAGTTGACAGTCGTTGGCCGAATAAAAGTCCTAGTCCGAGACCCGAATGTCGCATTTTTGCTGGAAGCACTCACATTTGTAACAAATCTTATGAAGACTTTCAAAAGTTTCTGTGTCATTACCATCACAATAGAAGTGGTTAAGGTCATGTAAGTACACTCAGACGAAATGAGATTATCCGGACCGTTTTCGATTCATATTTTTCATTTATATTGACAAAAACCGCTCCTGCATGGACAACTACTTACTAACAAAAAAACAAAAAAAAAATATTAAAACACAGTCATGACTAATTCTAATTGTTTGAAAGTGAAGACTCAAAAGCTAGACCATGCGCTTTATACTCGACTGTCTTGCTTTCGTCAGACTCAGTTTCAGTAAACCGAGTGGTTTGGCTCAAAAAGATTTTGGCGGCTTAACAGATTGCCGATAGGCTCAAAACGAGGATATATACATGAGAGTTATTGCTACGTTATAGCCTAGAAAGGTGTTATAGAGCTTCGTTGGCGCCGCTGCAGGATCAGCTCGCAGTATACATTTTTTTAAACCTTGACCTCCCAAACGTTAGAAGGATAGGAAAGTGTTGAGACGCTTTCACCTCATCTTGCCTTTGCAGATGGTGTCTGGTAAAATTTCCAGCCTTACAGCGTGGACGCCAATAGATCATTGGCCCTACAAMTAGGAAGATACTAGCCTTACTGAGAGCAAAGAGATCACTAGCACTCTTGCGATTGATTTTGGGACAGCGCATGTACCGATGATGACGTCAAGCTGCCGCGAAGCTCATCTATCCAGTATTAGAACGCAAGAGGATACGGGACACCTGACCCGCTCCCATTCTACTGTTCTAAAGTGCCTTTCCTTGCTATGTTGTCATCTGTACAGTTGCCTGCGATTCCACTGTGGTCTGGCATCCATACTACCTTTATCACAAAAAGATGCTACTGGTAATGAGGTTAGGCACTCTTTGACAAACATTGAACGCACTCTTTATGAATTCTGAATGATTGGTCACTTCTCTGAAGGAGGCTGCAAGTAAATCTCCTGTTTTTTAATGGCTACAATCTCGGCAATAGTCAGGCAGTCGCTAGCTGGAATTGAAAGAGAGCTGCCGACAGTAATCCCTCCCCCACCAACAGTTAATAAAAATCAGTTTAAAGAAAAGCATGTATTCCTCAAGTTTTACCTACCAAATATCTCCGACCACCGTATTGACCCGTGGTCTTCGATACACTGTGCTCTGTTGTAGTTGTCACAGAACCTTCACTTCGCAGCTCTTTCTCTGCGCTCACCTGCGAGRGATATGTGGGCAAGACGAAGCCGTTTGAGAAGTGGTACAGTGAGCTTTTTCACAAACGGATCGAAGTTCAAAGTTAAAGTAGTAGGTAGATTATTTCCTCAAGAGCTCTTCATCAACTCTAGTTTTAGTTTACTAGACAAAAATAGCGTATTTTAAGCGGAAGTCGCTGATAACCGCCGAGCGGCTATACTGTCTCTGAGCGCGCTAAATCCCTGACTGTCGGCTCAATATTTTTATTTTATTTTATTTTATTTTATTTTATTTTAGTAAAGCTTACATAATAAACATATTATTAAATAAACTAAAGTACGCAGCGCTAGCATCAAAGGCTTTCGGCTTTCGCTGTAAACACCAAAGCATGAGCTTGCAAGGGAGAGCAAAACGTAACCCAATTTCATCTGATTGAAGTSGAGTCGATTGTCTCATATCTTCTTCAGTTTTAGCGCGGGACCGAAGGTCAACAAGTGAGCTTGGTAAACGCTGGTCAACAACCAGAACTTGTGCAACTTCAAGATCCATCTGACACATTAGTAAAACGTAAGAGGTTCTCCTAGCAGTTACCTTAGTCAATCTCGACAATTGTAGATGATCTGACTGAACACTGTCCAATAGGTACAAATGAGGTGCGACGAAATATTTCATCGGACGTTCTTTACCAAAGCTGTATCTTTCTCCATATAGTGTATCTACCTTCATACAAAATGGCATGTTAGTAACTTGTGACCTTTTGAGAGCTTTCCAACATGATTTTGTCGTACACTCTTTGCCAGAGCTATTATCCGGGCTTTGCAAAACTMAGATTGAAATATCTTCAAAGACACAATTTTATACTTATAACCCAGCAAAGTGGATGGTATTCATATTTACCGTCTTCATAAGTTTAAGGAGTTTTTAGGTAACGCAAAGCACAAAAATCTTTAAAGGGGAGATACATCGATTATGGATAAGTCTAACCTCCAGCTTTCAGTAAACGCAGGTTCAGAAAACCGAGTGATTTGGTGGGAATAAATTTTGGCAACTTAGCAGATTTGTGATAAGCTCAAATCAAGTAATCTGCAATAAGTTGGAACTCCGTGATCTCAACCGCGAAGTTCGCTCCCGAAACCTAACCTAATATACGCATTATAGCTGACGCAACAACATCACTCGACTGCGGCCGTACATACATATTCCAATTTTTAATTATGTGGATATTTGCAAGTCCACATTAGAGTCAAAAAAATGTATATATGTATATAGAAATGCAAAAAAAAAAAAAATCAATTACAAACAGCCAGCCAACTAAGGCTTCGCAGCCGCAAAGTAATTCTTTACCCACAAAGCTGCAAYACGAGTGCCAAAATTTGCTATACAAATGCGCTTTGGGCGCAATGTTGCCACTGCAGTAGTCATTTGGTGGAATGACAGCAAAAGAGTAGTGACTGCGGTTTGTTGCTGCAAGCCGCCGACTAGCAGATAGATAATCCAAATGTAGTGTAACCACAAGCGGAAAAATGGACAAATACTGAAACGAATGCGCATTTGCTTAGGGACTCTCTTGCCACTCGCACACACCCACTCTCCCCCGCTCCCGCTCGGTGCGGCAACACTGGTGAAATAAGTGTGTGTGTGTGTGTTGTAATTTAGTGCCACAGGCATATAGTGGCAACACTACATCACCGTATTACTTTGCCACACATGAAGTATTCTTCGCTTCCTTTTGCTGTGTTGTTGTTGCCATCAAATCACACAATTCATTGCAATAGCGGTCCAAAGACCGGCCCAAATGTGCCAGCGCTGACGAAAATTTATGCAAAAAACATTTCAGTCACCAGGCAAGAGCAACAACTGGCTGCGAGCGTACGTATTGCATGCCACCGGGCAGGCAGTCAGCCGTTTCGGTCACAAGCATGCTGACATGTGAGCAATAAACTACACCACAGGACGTGCAGCAATGTGTGTGTGCGTGTATGTGTATGTGTGTGTGGCATTCAATTCTGTATTTGTGAGTGTGCATGCATATGTAGTTAGTTGCAACATAAAACTGTCAGCATAAATGTGTTAGAATGTGAAATTAAATGGAGGGCCGAGAATGTGGTCGAGTCTATTGGCGGTTGGCTGGTCGAGGACTATCAAGTGAGTATCAAGAAGCGGCGTGCAATGGTGCGCTTTCGGAAACTATTAAAAATAACACCATAATTTCAGCGATCTCAGGCGATTTCATGTGCGTGCGTGTGTGCACAGCGATAATTTAGCTGCGCAGCTGCCGATAGCAGCACGTCAGTGCGTATACGCAACATTTCAAATAAGAGTTACTGTTGTTAGAATGCTGCGCATAAACAAATATTTCTAGGAAATCTTAGTAAATTTTTTTTTTAAGTCTAAACAGGTGGCAACACCATTCAGTTATTTTTATACTCTCGCAACAAAGTTGCTAAGGAAAGTATTATAGTTTTGTTCACATAACGGTTGTTTGTAAGTCCTAAAACTAAAAGAGTTGAAATCCGGATGTCTGTCTGTCCGTCCGTCCGTGCAAGCTGTAAATTGAGTAAGAATTGAGACATCATGTTGAAACTTGGTACACGTATTTTCTGGCTCCTTAAGAAGGTTAAGTTCGAAGATGGGCAAAATCGGCTCACTGCCACGCCCACAAAATGGCGAAAACCGAAAACCTATAAAGTGTCATAACTAAGCCATAAATAAAGAGAACAAAGGATCGCATTAGGGAGGGGCATATTTGGACGTAATTTTTTTGGAAAAGTGGGCGTGGCCCCGCCCCCTACTAAGTTTTTTGCACATATCTTGGAAACTACTATAGCTATGTCAACCAAACTCTACAGAGTTGTTTCATTCAGGCATTTCCACATACAGTTCAAAAATGGAAGAAATCGGATAATAACCACGCCCACCTCCTATACAAAGGTTATGTTGAAAATCACTAAAAGTACGTTAACCGACTAACATAAAACGTCAGAAACACTAAATTTTACGGAAGAAATATCAGAAAGAAGCTGCACCCAGGCTTTCTTTAAAAATTGAAAATGGGCGTGGCGTCGCCCACTTATGGACCAAAAACCATATCTCAGGAACTACTCTACCGATTTCAATGAAATTCGGTACATAATATTTTCTTAACACCCTGAAATATGGGTTAAATCGGTTCACAACCACGCCTTCTTCCAATATAACGCTATTTTGAATTCCATCTGATGCCTTCTCTGTGTAATATATACATTAGGAACCAATGATGATAGCGGAATAAAACTAGTGTTGCAAATAATACATCACATAGGAAAAACTGTTAATTTTGTTTGCACAGAAGCTATAAAACGCTTCACAAATACAAAAGATTCCTTTGATCGGTCGGTTTGTGTGGCAGCTGCATGCTGACTCAAGCTGAACAATTTCTTTGGAGCTCGTATCATCGGACAGAGGTATAAGGAGTATTACAGCAAAAAAGTGCCTCTGCACTTTTTGTATGCATCGTCCATACATGTCCATCTGACTCGCATGTCAAGCAAGTAGGTTGTAATCTTTCAAAAGGCTAATGACCGTCCGGCAAGACCTGCGAGACCATTTCATTAAAACTTATACGAATTTTACTACGTGGTGATATGACAATCTGGCATGTACTTAAGGCATTCCATCTCATCCTAATGATTCTGTCAGCCCTTTCAGAAATTGCATTGCATTTCGTTTTTAGTGACTTCCGTACTTGTTTAGTACGCTCCACTTCCATTTCCAGACGTATGGCACTTTTGGCAATCTCATCAGCTATTTCGTTTTCCTGAATTCTATACTCGAATATGCAATCACATCTCGGCAGTCACTGTATCTACTACTTCGCTGCTTCTAAGAATATTTTTTGATGTAATGCAATGTGAGATTATTGCCTTAATTGGTTGTCGCTGTACATATATATTTATCCTTTTTATGTTGTTCCTGCGTGGTTAGCTATCTACGTCCGTTTCCTGATTGTAAAGATTTCCTTCTAGAAGAGACTGCAGTATTTCAAAAGCTTGTAAAGTCACCTGAGATCCAGCTTCGAGCAATACATTTCGACTCCCATTCCTTCAGACATTTCTGATCCATCTGTATAGATTTCCGCTGGTGAGTCGCAAGCTCCTGCGCCATCCAGCCTCTTTTACTGACCTGAAAGCTTCTTTCCCAAAGATAACGCGAGGGTATGTAGTCTATCTTAACCTGCCTATCGAGCTATGTCGGAAAGATATTCATAAAAAATTTTTCWATTTTGCAACTGATTTCGCTGCCGAGCTTTCCAATGCCGTTTGGAGCGGTGCTCAGCACTCGCCTTATGCAGCGAACAGCGGGTCGCCTTATCCGCTTCAACGATTTTTTGTGTGAAATTTTACAAACAGCTGTTCACTACACCAAGCACCGTAAAGCTAGGTTGGCTAATACCACCAACACATGAGGCCAGGTGCTGGGTTCCATCATCTTCATACATACACACAGGTTTTGTAAGTAGAGTAGTTACTAGGACTAAGTCGATTTAAAAAAAAAAGTATTTCAACCAATCGTTCCAATTCTTTATGCAGCGACGCCAGTGCGATTTCCAAGCATTGAAGGCGTCACGGAAAGCATTCTCCGGAATAGCCTTGAGAGCCGAGATGCATGCCTTCTGACGTCTCAAAATGCTTGCCTTTCTTCGGTCTTTCCAGGAAAGGGCACAAAAAAATCCAGGGGGCCACATCTGGGTTATAAGGTAGCTGCGAAAGCGTTGGGATAACGCCCTTGATTAGGTAGCTTTTCACAAGAAAGGCGCTATGAGTCGACGCGTTGTCGTGGTGCAACTTCGAAATGGCTGCGGTGTCTTGTCGGATCCAATTGACCCTTCGTTTGAGTCCCTTATGGATTTCCACGTAAAACATGTCGTTGACGATGCCTTTGATGTCATTGTTTTCATCTTGGTCTTCGGTCTTCATCAGCGAAAAAATTGACCCAAATTGGATGATCTGGACTTGGATATGATGTGGTTGCAACAGGACAGCGTTACAAACAACACATCGAATGTCATAATCGATTTATTGAAAACCRAGTTTGGTGAACGGTTTATCACACGAAATGGCGCAGTCATTTGGCCAACAAGCCAGGGACGATTGCTGAACTTCGTACGAATATCAAACGAGAAATCGGAACAGTATCGGTCGATTTGTGCTTGAAAACCGTGGAAAATTGGGTTCAACGTCTGGACTTCTGCAGGCGTGGGGGCCATGCAAAAGTGATAATAATGGCATCGAATGTACTTTCACAGGAATGAAGAATTTCAYTGAAATCCCAAACCGTTTTTCTTTTGCTAAAAAAAAACTGTTTCTGAAATTTTGCTGTTGCAATAAAGATTGCAAAGTTGTCATTCGCTTAACTTCGACACAATTTCAAGAAATACACTAATCGTGAAAAATCATAACGAAATTTTCGAATGCGCTGACAGTGGGATTACGGCGACATGGATGGTCATGCCCAAGTGCTACAGTAAGCCTTCTACACACAAGGTCYCGAAAAGACTGCAGGARGCCRARAACCTAKCCGSAGAACGCACCATAATGGCATCAGATGAGAGCCGTACAGCAATGTAAACGATGACAAATGTAGACCGCTCCCACGACAGTCGGGTCTACGTAASCGTAACRGAACCGGATTCCTTATCCGATCAGGAACTGTCAATTCGGTAGAATTCTGCCGCTAAAACAAAAACATGCAACGACATGACAAATGTAGAAAATGTGTGGAAGTAAACATGAGAGAAACGCTGAAGCACCACTACCTCTGCTTAGAACTCGCCGTAGATATCTAAGAGCTTTGCAGTTCAAGGGACTGAATGAAGTAACAAAATTAGATTTCAAATATCTTTTAAACTTCGCAAAAAGCGTTGAAGTCCTKGTCGACGTAAACTCCAGCTCGTATTCAAAATTCTCCATCTAGCAYTAGAAAGGAGCTGTAGGTCAATGTATGACTTGACAAATCTGCCAGTATAACCTAATTAAAATCTTGAATTTTAGTTATTTTTATAGTCCAGCTACAAGCCTTTTAATTAGTCCAAATAAATAAAAAATCGCTCAGTACTTTATAAGAGACAGTGGCAATATTTCATAGTGCGCATAAAATATGCGACCTACGGTATATACAAATATATAATATATAAGTATTTACGTAAATGTCCACAATTTTATTGCCAGTATATTGAATGACAGCTCATAATTTATCGCAAAGTAAAAAAAAAAGGCAACAAAACAAGCATTGTAACCAAATAGCGCTGCATGAAACTGCAACTAAATCAAGCAACTCTGGGGAGTCCACGTGACACGGCTCGGGTTGCGGTCGACGCAGCAGCTAACGAAAGCTTTAATTAGGTTATCAATTTATAACGAAAGCGGCAATAACAAAATTATAACAAGAGCGCAGCACGTGCAAATGAGTGACGTTCGAAAGAGGTAGTATATATACCCTAACTTATGTATAAATATAATTTATACAACAACGCAAGCACAACTAGAAAATATACTTAGTATAGATACTCTGCACATCCCCACTCACTTAACCCTCACCACTGCCTTGCAACATTGAACGCACCTACAAACTCCGACCAAAGAGCAGCGCCTCCACAGCCCTCTCAATAGCATTTGAGTATCACTACTCTACACCTTCTTGTCTCTCCTTTCCGTCCTTGTGCCGTTGACAGTTGTCGCAGCCTTAATGTAGCTCGTAATTTATGGTTTAATAAAGTGTTGTGCGGCGATACGCGTGGACAAGGGCATTGTTTTCATCGGCTATCAGCTGTTGCTGCCGCTGGGACTTTCAGAGCAGCATAGTCGTACTTGAGTAAAGTGGAGGTGGCGATGTTTGGGTAAGACTACTCCTACTGGACATCCTTTACACATTCTGCTCAAGTAAATATTTAATAGTTAGGCTAAGATACTCGTGTTTGGGTGTTTTATAGCCATTGTGCTTATCAAATATTTTGTACGTTGTCATATTCATTTTTAATTCTTTCATGTAATTTAATTACCCAATACCCAAAAAAAAA
>NW_017537490.1:289953-293392 GCF_001853355.1 Bactrocera latifrons | reverse complement strand
CGACGCCACGCCCATTTTCAATTTTTAAAGAAAGCCTGGGTGCAGCTTCTTTCTGATATTTCTTCCGTAAAATTTAGTGTTTCTGACGTTTTATGTTAGTCGGTTAACGCACTTTTAGTGATTTTCAACATAACCTTTGTATGGGAGGTGGGCACGGTTATTATCCGATTTCTTCCATTTTTGAACTGTATATGGAAATGGCTAAAAGAAACGACTCTATACAGTTTGGTTGACATAGCTATAGTAGTTTCCAAGATATGTGCAAAAAACTTAGTAGGTGGCGGGGCCACGCCCACTTTTCCAAAAGAAGTACGTCCAAATATGCCCCTCYCTAATGCGATCCTTTGCGACAAATTTCATTTTAATATCTTTATTTATGGCTTAGTTATGACACTTTATAGGTTTTCGGTTTTCGGTATTTTGTGGGCGTGGCAGTGGGCCGATTTTGCCCATCTTCGAACTTAACCTTCTTATGGAGTCAAGAAATACGTGTACCAAGTCTCATCATGATATCTCAATTTTTACTCAAGTTACAGCCTGCACGGACGGACGGACGGACAGAGCGACAGACATCCAGATTTCAACTCTACTCGTCACCCTGATCACTTTGGTATATATAACCCTATATCTGAGTCTTTTAGTTTTGGGACTTACAAACAACCGTTATGTGAACAAAACTATGATACTCTCTTTAKCAACTTTGTTGCGAGAGTATAAAAATTAAAAAGTAAAATAATCTATTCCTGAAACGTCGGTCCTTAAACTTAAGAAAAAAAATTAAAAAGTAAAATAATCTATTTCTGAATTAAAAAAAGGTGTATTAAAAGCTCGAGAGTGTTATAATTAAATTGATATTCAAGTTTGCGATAGGTGGCGCTGCTATCAAAATTGTGGCATTGACAAATATTAGCAGCCTTTGAATAGCAATGCACTTAAATTAATTGTCAACATACTGCTCGAAATAAAATAGGGGTCAGAAGGATATATTTTGAAAACAATTTTCATATAATTTCAAGTAATAGACTTGGATCATTGCATCGTAAAAGCTATTAGTAGCTAGTGTTTCTCTGCTCACATACCAACGAGAGATGTGTTTTTGGGGGAGAGCTTGCTGAGCATTTTTACGGATAGATCGAAGCTTGGAGAAAAAGTTGGAGGGGAAGTTTTCTGTCGCAATCGTATGAATTTTTACTGGACACTTTTCAATATTCATTCACGTCGTTAAGCTTTAAAATCTTGTCGGACGCWAGTTATAAAAGTTGCAGAAAGTATAGTAAAGTAGAAACCTCCAGGCACTTTCTATTCCATTGTGGAGCCCTTGCAAACTTAGGTTGATACATATCGGAAATCTTACCTTAGGCGAACTAGAAGAGATGGCCGAAACTGGCATTAGCCATCAGAACAAATTTGTGATGACAGAACAAGAAGACTGCAGGAAATGTTTAGAGCAGGGCACCAAGAAAACAATGGAGTATATCTTGCATATCTTGAAGCATATCCTTACGCTGTAAGCATCTGAAGTTCTCACAGTATGATACACTGGCGATGCCATTGATAATGAGGACGCAGAGTCTGTTAAAAATCACRTCAAGCGCAGGCATCCTAATGGATGACTACTCCTCTTGGACTTAGTAACTGAACTCCA
This sequence comes from Bactrocera latifrons, assembly GCF_001853355.1. Taxonomy (NCBI): domain Eukaryota; kingdom Metazoa; phylum Arthropoda; class Insecta; order Diptera; family Tephritidae; genus Bactrocera; species Bactrocera latifrons. The sequence continues at coordinate 291,747 of NW_017537490.1, read as the reverse complement.
TCTGGTATAGCAAAGAACTGAACTAAGCGTGGCTTATTGGCCTACCAAATTAACCTAACCCATAACGGTTACTTAGTCGCTATTTAGGTGACAAGGCACAAGTTAGTTGTCATCAAAATTATSTAACGCCTGACCTAGGAAACCTGCTTATTCGATTGGGTCGGAGCAMAGAGACTTATTGCAAGCAAGACATATATTTGGTATGTCACAATCGATTCTSAGTAGATAGGACTTCAAACCTGCTACAACAACCCCAACGAAGTTGCATAATCCAGCTCGATCTCTTTGTCTGCATTGATTGGCGATTTGACTCTAAGTACGCCATTCACTGGGAGGAAATCGATGGCTGTAAAAGAAGAAATGGAACTATTACTACATACTATGTGTGTCTGAAATTAGTTGCCTTGTTTGTGAATTGTTCTTTGTCGTCGATCAAGACGTCGTAATCAAGGAATAATCTCTGTTTTGTCTTTGCTTCAAGATGCAGCCGCCTAGCGCCTTAAAAAATTAGTCGCGATGGCTATCTGTAYTTTGACAATAATCGCAGTMATTTTAGGAGTGATGTACTCTTCTTCTAATACCTMAAATCATAGTATTGCTAACAGTCGRAATTTTAATGAGAGATCCAATTTGTATTACTTCATACAGTTCATGAATATACGYGATGTCTCTTTAATGGGAGAAAATTGTAAGAATCCAGGGTTAAAATTGATAAGTCCTTTTCTTCAAGTCAAGACCCCTGCCCTGTTCGCAAAAAATTGTTTGGGTGAACTTACRTCTTAAAAAACTTGTAATTACTTTTTAACAAAGCTCTCCAGYTTTTGAGTCTTAAAGAATTCAATGCGTCTCTGGAGACTAAAGAAATGTCGACAGTAAAAAGTCTAAAAAAACAACTCAATACGACAAATACTTTTCTTTTCTCCAAAGACTCTATTATTAACTCCCTTCTGCAACTATTAATTAGATATACAGTCATCACTCTGTGGGCACTGCTTTTATTATGGGCTCATAATTGATAACCTTTATTAAATAATTTGATACATAAATAAATATTTCTATGTCTATCTATATTCTATACTATATATGTCTACAATCGACTTCATAATGTACTCGTTATATAAGAACATKTGAATAAATAAAGGGGCGACGACAGCAATTACACAGTCACGAAATCAGCGCCACATTAAATATTCAATAAACCGGACCGAACAAAGTAAATTACATGTTTGTTAGTTTTTATTGCTTTCCACACGTAATGATTACCCAGCTAACAAGAGCACCTACATTTCTACACATTACTATTCGTGCATGCCATGGTGGTCCTGCTTATGTAATTGGCACGTAACTTCAACGAGAGGAGGTGTGGACAAATAGTAAGTGAAACAACTACCGTTGCTGAGGAAAAATACTTTAAGATAGTAGTATAATATATTCCGTTATATTTATAAAGTTGAACGAAGAACAGAGAGCGAAGAAATTTATTTAATCGAAAGTTCTAAAAAGTGAAGGTCGAAGTTTACCGAAATAGAAAAGCATTACTGGTTCCTTAGTTTATTTTAACTTGATCGACCAAGTTTCAATATATCTTTATCTTAAATTTTATACTTTGGAGCTATCTTCTATTTAAAAATCAGTTAACAGAAGCCGAAGTATAAGTTTTAGGAAACAATTTAGAGTGATTAACGAATTCCGATTCCACAAACGATTTAAATAAAAACAGGTTCCTGGTAGATTAGACAAGCATTACTGAAATTTTTGGACTAGAAAAAACTATCAGCTAATAAATAAGTAGAA
>NW_017537490.1:287501-289499 GCF_001853355.1 Bactrocera latifrons | reverse complement strand
GTGGACAAAAAATCTGTTGTATAAAAATTAATGCTCCGAATTTTTATATGTGAATATGTAAAAATGTAAAAAGGTACTTGTGGATCGGCTGTGGAGAGGTAATAAAGTGTCGAAGTCGAGTTAAAGCCACAGTTATGGCGAGACTAAACAAAGAAAAGTACATCCAACTGGTAAGTGAAATTATTATAACACGGTTAGGTTAGGTAATCAGGCTTCSGAGAGCAACGAATAATACCACTTCAACAGCGGACGTCGCTGTGATATACCGAGTGCTCTTAAGTAAAGATCAAAATTATTTAGTCGTTAACTACGCAGCACCAATATGGGCGCCTGGATGCAGTGGTACGCAGATGAGGGAAATCCAGACCTGCTAGAATACAACACTCTAGACCACGACGGTCTTATACACATCTAGATGTGTATAAGAGACAGGTATATATAACTGAAGCTTTTTCTCGAAAAAAAAAAACGGAAAGACTCCATTCAATTTTCATTGTTAAATAAAAATTATTTATGTTCTTATAGAGTACTCTACAAATTTATATTTTTAGCAAACCACACACTTTGTTTGACCCGCTCTCTGAACAGCGGCTCTTAAAATTTTAACATCTGTAGACACCCCTTACACACGCAAACATACACTTTCAATGTGGCAATCGGCAAAATGTGAAAGTAGCCATCTTTTTTCCCTGAAACAAATGCCCACAATGGACACTGGAATTTTAATTGAGCGTCCGGGATACGAAAGCCCAAGCAACAAATGTTGTTATTGTGACAAAAAAATCATAAAGCTAGGAAAAAGCCATAACTTTTTTTCGAACCCTTTAATCGGCAAACACTCAGGCGACTGTTAAATATTTATGGGAAAAGAAATAAAGTACAGAAAATGTGAAAACACAACAAACAAATAAAATTTAGGGCAATTGGAGACAATGTGTGCAAGGGAGCAAAGCGCGTCGGCGACATACCATATGTGAAAATGCCGCGAGTCAATGAGGCGTGTGAAATGAGTAAGTGCTGAAAATAATATTTTTATTCGAAAATGGTATGTGTGCTGTCTCTTATACACATCTAGATGTGTATAAGAGACAGATATAACATCTGATCAAATTTGGCACCGACTGACAAAAAGCTACATATCACCTATTTATGGATATAATGCATCCGATCAAATTTGACCCGGACTGACAGAAACTATATTTTCATGTTATAAAAGAAATTATCGCTTTCAAACTAGGTTCCATAGTCAATGCAAACATGCCAACATTTGATACAATTCATCCATTTCCATGCATGCTAGTATAGCCTTCGGAAAATTTTGGTGTTTTTACGGTTTACACCAATTTTTAAAGCCACTGTCTAAATTGTTAGGCAGTTTCAACATCATATTCATAAACCCAAGTGACCCGAAATTAGCTAGCTTTTCGAATGTGTCTTTAAGAATCTCTACTCCCCAACGTTTTTGCAGAAGACAAGTCTTTTGGCACGAGTCTAGCATTAACGCGCTTCTTAACCAAAACACTTACCAAATGTATTGAGTCGATTCATAAGAGATGTTGAAAATTATACGAGCACAGTTCGATGGGTTTTCAGAAGAGCTGGTCTCAGTGGATTAAAAGGCCATTGCTGTCAAAAATACACAGCGTCCCTTATTAGCAAAATGTTACAAGAATTGGTCAAAGTACGACTAGCAAATGAAATTACCCTGTTAGTCTGCATGAGAGCTGCTCCTAGAGCAAAATTACTCGCATCTGTCACAAGAGTACAAATTTTTGTGAAATCTGTGGTCATTTATCATTAACATTTTTAATTTAAAGAAAGAATCTCTGAATCTTGGTCATTAATATTTATTTTTAAGCCCTTTTTTAAATATTTTATTAAGTGGTATGCTATTTTAGAGTAATCTTTTTTTAACCTCCTATAGTACCTGTCTCTTATACACATCTAGATGTGTATAAGAGACAAGATGAGAGCCGTACAGCAATGTAAACGATGACA
>NW_017537490.1:278639-287325 GCF_001853355.1 Bactrocera latifrons | reverse complement strand
AAACAAAGAAAAGTACATCCAACTGGTAAGTGAAATTATTATAACACGGTTAGGTTAGGTAATCAGGCTTCCGAGAGCAACGAATAATACCACTTTAACATCGGACGTCGCTGTGATATGCCGAGTGCTCTTAAGTAAAGATCAAAATTATTTAGTCGTTAACTATGCAGCACCAATATGGGCGCCTGGATGCAGGGGTACGCAGATGAGGAAAATCCAGACCTGCTAGAATACAACACTCTRKACCACGACGGGATGCCTCTTGATGTCTCCCATCGAACATCTACATATTGAGACGCTTATGCTCCCGTTAAGGAGCAAAATGAACTCCTCTCCAAGCAGTTCTTGCTGTTATATGTTTGCGTAGAAACCATCTTCGCAGCCATCTGCTTAGAGCGGAACCGCCTCCTAGGAGCAACAAGAGGTCATTCCTCGAGCACATCGACGACGTCGTACAGTACGCCGACCGGACCTCGGACGCAACACATTTTCGACTAACACTGAATGCCTTTCACAGTGGAGCCATCAACACCTTCACCGACACCCTTCCCGTGTTCTTGGAGTCAAACCACCACCTATCGCAGATGAAGATTTGGAGTTGTCGCGCGAAACGCAAGTGACCCTAGTGCAACTCACTTCCTATTTATCCAGAATAGACCCTGACATTCCAAACGTATGTAAGTCCTGCATGCAACGAGTCTGTCTCCGCATGACACTGACCACCTCTTTGCGTGCGCTACCAACCCCACCCATCTAACACCCTTTTCTCTTTGGTCCGACCCCGTCGAAACAGTACGTTTCCTGAGCCTCCCGTTAGCTGACGTCGACGACAACACATATAACCCTCAACATCCTAATGGGGACCGATAACCGTTAAAACAACAACAACAGTACCAAGCCGACAATACCAAGTTACACCCCCTATTATTGCTAAGAGCAAGGAACTCAATAGAATTCTTACGTTCCATGCTTATTGTTTGCCTATGCTGGCTATGGTCAGGAGAACTCCACAGTTTAAACGTCAAAACACAAGAGGACAAAAGAACTTTGGCTAATCCGCACGCTGATGGTACTTTAGTAAGGATGCAAGTTTTTGCACGCTCATCGCTTTTTCAGTGCTTCAACTCTGACCACATACTCAAATTTTGATATGAAAACAGCTTTCTGATATTGCTATTGAGGTTATGTCTTCCGCGACTAGTTTTATGTGCGTTGTCAGCGAGCTCRAGGTCTGTATTGCGACTCTGCTACTGAAGTGAATGCACACCTCCCAGAAAGAAGTTGCACTTCGGATCTGTAAATCTGGTGTTATCTTGTTGGCCGCCATTACTGCTTGACAGATCGACAGTGATCTGGCAGTGTGAAGAAAAAGTCGATTGTGAGCTCCGGAGAGAATCTCCTTCCGACGAAGTAATAGGCCGTGGCCGAATAAAACCCGCGTTTTGAGAATACAGAACTAGCTGGCGAGAYATTTTTTCCGACACAAATCTGCAATAACTGCTGTCATCACTATTTTTCCGACAAATGGGTATAAATTACTATTAATTATTAAGTAATTTACTCTGCCGTGAAGTCGTTTTTGATATGATACAACTGAAGTTGGAGCTAAGGAATCGGCAATCTTATTTTTTAATGATATTAAATTTGACTGACTACCGCACTGGAGTGCTACCGATTTTGTAATATCACCAGCTGGAACTAAAACAAGTAGATTCGATYCCAAAAAAATCCTTCTGACTAGCTTCTTCTAATAGAATTTCTTCGAATCGAAAGTCTGAAGGTCTTGTGGAACTTTTCTCATATATGTACATATATGAAACCTCTGTTGGAATCAAGGCTGGAAATATATTTTCTATAAATCCAGATTTATCGTTCAACACTTCAACTTAAAGCCGAATGGTGCTAATCACAGTCAGACGTCCGAATTCAAATTCTTGAAGGAAGAAAATKAAATCGTGTTTCGGGGACTCATGCTATCAATAGTACCCAATGGTATTAACAACAGATTATCCCTRTTATTCTTACTGTCAGAAAATATTGCTCTAGAACTGTGGCCCATCACATGCATAAAAAAAATGTCGAAAAGCAATCGAAAAATTAATATAACAATATTTTTGGAACGAAAATAGTTAGACGGAAAAAAAATTTTTTTGACATGCTGCCAAAAAACATTCGGTAATTTTACTTCACGGATAAAGTATCAAGACGRCAAATCCGGAAACTAACATTCATTATGATGGAACCGCTACGAATATACAGATTGAAGAAAAGATTATTGTACACGAGGTAAAATTTGTTATTACTCAATAACCAACTGTAAAGAAGTTCATAGAATAAAAACTGGGACTACCCAATGAACGCAGAGCTCATAAAGAGCATATATCAATAAATAAAAACTACTCGTGCACTGTTGCTCTGTTTACTTTAACATATAGCATGTGTACATATAAAAATATAGTGAAAAAATATCTTTTTCAGCTTTTAATAAAAATGATGCCTAATAAAGTAGAGGTTATGTCSTCCGCTGCTGGTACCACCAAATGGGAATACATAAAGTTCACAGTAGTTAAAAACGATTTGCTGCACACGGAAAAACAGCGCTACCTCAATATTTGGGCATAAAAAGTTACACACTTTCGAATAAAATATTGTATCACAAAGTCGTTCATTTTACAACGAAAATCATACCAAACAGTGCTGCCAATTGAAATATTTTTTTCCTAAGCAACCAAACGTGATTGCGTTAAATTGAAACTGCGAAATGCGCTGCAATTTAACCAAAGTGGCAACGCCGCTCACAAACAAATTTTTAATTTTCTGTTTTTTCTGTTTTCTTCGACGAAAATTGCCACTGACTCCTCCACAATTGGCGCTGATATGAGTGATAGAGTGACACAAAGAAAAATGATGCCAACTGCACCACAACCAAACAGTRGCTTCCAATAAGTGAATGTGGAAAAAAAGCAAATCAATAAATCAGAAAAAAAAAGTGAATATGTGGATCACAGAAATAGTTGSCGAAGCGAGGAATGTGTGCCAAAACGTTCGGGCATACCATCTACATATGCCGATGAATGTGGAAATAAGAGTAATACACTGCTTGCAGCTGGCGTAGCGCCGCATGCAAATGTAAATTGAGAGGGCACAGCCATGAATATGTTGCCATCAGTATTGTAACGGTATATAGTGGTACAGTTAAACGTCGATACAAAGTTACGGAATATAGTGTTGGACGGTATAGATTGAATATAAGACTCATTGTTGAGAGGCTAAAAAATACAATACCTCATTATATAGAGTTTTTAAGATTAATTCGAAGCGTGAAGGAAGGAATACTGGCCTAAAGTCGTCCAGTTGTATTTTCGGTTAAAAACGTTCCAAACGAAAACGCTTTGTATCTGCACTAATTTACACAAATTGGTTAAGGGTATGGAAACCGTTATTTTGTTTTTCTTGAGAGAGAAAAGTTAACCGACCTGAACTATTGTAAGTAAGTCGCAACTAATCGTTGATGTTGGTATTAARTGGTGATCCATTTYGAGGTTTCATACTTTTTTAAAGGAAAAAATACAGAAACTTCACAATTAATTGGGAATGTTAATTATCATTSGAAAGAACATTCTTTGGAATTTAGTTTTTGTAGATTATATCTTTCAAATGTTGGCCGCGGCTACAACTCAGATGATCCATCCGTTGAGTCCTATTTTCGATGACTCGTTCGAACGTTTCAACTGATTACTGRCGAACTGTAACTGSTTAMAAGGCCTGAATCGAAGTGGCAMAGTCCGCATASGCTTTAGACTTTACGTATGTATTTCCRCAGGAAAAAGTCTAAAGGTGCGATATCAGATGATCTTAGTGGCCAATGGATCGGCCCAAAACGTGAAATTATCTACTCAGCAAAGTATGCTCGCAAGAAATGTATTGATTGATGCGAAGCTTGGAAAAAGGCGTCGTTTCGTTCAAATCAAAWGTCGACGAGATCCCGAGCTGCCTGACATCGCATCAAATAGTCGGTTATCAGCGGCATCATTTTTAAAGACATAAAGACCGATGAGTTCGCCGACTCACAAACCACACTAAACCGATTTTTATTTTTTTAATTTTTTTTTATTATTTTTTTTTTTATTNTTTTCTGATGAAATGGCAGCTTTAGAAACTCTGCAAGTTCTTCTGCGTGCAGATGCGGCAATTTTGCTTGTTCGCATACCCAATGAGCCAGAAATGGGCCGCTCACCTAAATTTGGCTCGAAAGCATCGGATCTTCTTGAGCCCATAGAGCGAAGCGTTGTCGCTAGGAAAGGTCGAACAGTTTCAGTTTTTGCACAGGCTGTAGTTTGTACGCTTGCTATTTAAGATCTCGACGTAAAATACACCAAGTCGTTCTAGGCGTCAGTGCGAGTTGCTGCGAACAGCACCGAATCCACTTCTCAGTGAACAAAATTTTCGACCTTACCGCATGCTCGTCTATTTAGCAATGATCAACAAAATCTCCTATGTTTGTGGTAAGATGGATCTTACTGAGAGCGAATAGTTCAATGAAGTCTATTGCGTGCCACACTAARCCAGAGCAGTCGCAATCAATAAGCTCACGCAAATTTCAGAAGTTCAACATTGGAACGCAAGAGGGCAACATATAGTCTACTCGTTCTCACTCTGATTCCGCTATGCCTGAGTCTGATAACAAAATAGCTTGATGCTATCGACGCTCTTTAACTAAGTTGGGGCGAACAATGAATGAGTTCAAAGCTCGTATTGCCGTTCTTCCACTCCCTCAAAAAGGCTGTACTTCTGGGTAATACACCTTCTGCCTGCTTTGAAAAGACTACAACGATCCAGTAGTCTAAAATTATGCTTGAAAGAGAGCGCGTAACAGATATAATATTTCCAATTACGAACAAGTTTGAATCGGGTTTGAAAGCTCAACCAGCTTCTTGTAGTCGACCAATATTTGAAGAACTCGGCAAACAATGCGAGAATAACTATCAAAGATTATAACGAGTGAATTTAAAGGTGGGAGGATAACATGGTTCTCAGTTCATTGCTTTTACATGGGMCYCACRKGCGAGCCARKAACTTYWGTCGACCCACTATCGATGTGGTCTKGCCTTRTCCTAGTAGAACATAATTTGTCTTTAGGAATCTCTAGACTATGGATTTTCTAAATAAGACGTTCAATAAAGCGAAATTCCGAACTGSACATTACTTGAAGAGCTTTCTTAAGCATCAGCGCTTTTCATTATAACTCTATCAAATTCTCTACAGTACCAGATATTTAAAATGGTATTTTACGTTAATTTATATAAATATCTTTTAAATATATAAAAGCAATATCAGTCGGCGTTCCACTGTTAAAGTGAATACACATGCAACTTACGCCTATCCGAATATACTTTTGCAATATTGTTTCGGCCTTTGTGGCCTTAAAGTATTGATATAGTACCTCTTGTATGTATTTGTTTGCCTTACATATATAATATGTATATGTCTATCTTTTAGTCGCCTTTTATGCGCTTTCGTCAGAACTATGTGCATTGGCAGCATTTTGTTGATGTAGAATAAAGAGAAAGTGAATGCGCTTGTGATTGTGTGTGTGCATTGAGATATGGAACKATGAACTCAACATTTTATTTCAATATTGGCATTCAATTAAATGGTGGCTAATTGAAAAAAGCCGTCATACACACACCTTATCAGTGGCAATTTCTCATTCGCACACATACACAATACACATGCAATGCAGCGAGAAGGTTAACCCATTTTAATTGTTAATTCTCTATATAGATACATATGTACATGTTATTAGGTCGAACTGGTTTTTAAAAAGGAAAAGAAAAATGCATTAAGCTAGGCGTTCAGGGCTATATCACAGTACTTCACGAAAAGCAGAGTAAGAGAGTGGTGGTTCTACTTGATCTGTTTGATCGTTGTGTCCAATAGATCACCACCTTTATGCCTGCTAACAACCGAAGCCAGTCAGATCTGGCTGTATGCCAAAAAATCGTATGGCAGTTTATTACAAAGAAAGTAGATAAGTAAAAAATACTCGCTGGACAAAGTGGAATTYRTAAGCGATCCATSGTTTTTGAAAACTATTTTTAGCGATTAGTGACAGTATTTCTACTAACCCAGATTTTGGTTCCGCCATCTATGCTTTTCTAAAACGTATCCCTATTGTATGCTTCAGAGCAAAAACTCCTAATAGAACATTACTTCGACGAGAACTCTTTCAGTATGCGAGATATATAGTAAATTCTAGTCGACTGTTCGACTGAAATGAAATAATTTAAAAAGATCCGTCAAATGTTACAAAACGCTAAGATATTAATTAGATAAAATTACTACACCTGTCACGATTTCTTGATGAACTTGAAACTATTCACTCTCAAAGTTAAGCGTTTTTAGATAATGTTTCGAAGAAAAACTATCGCTAGGACTTCAACGAATCTTAATGGAATGAACTATTGACAACACAGTCTAATTTCTTCAACTACATGCTTAATTAACAATGTCAGTTCTTGGCAAGATACTTGTTTCAGAAGATCGGCTTCGCCAAATGATGTGTTCACGTTTTGTAAGGGTTCTTGAACTATTTGTTCTGTTGATACTATTTTCCGCTTGAATGATTGATATCGATATAGAAAATTCGTATGTGCTACTAGATCTTTGGACTTTGGATGAGTTTGGCTAGCATTGATCACCAATTAGCTCCTACCTGACTGCGTGATCCGGCGATCCACTGAACCACTCGCTCTCTATAATAATTCAACTTGTGGTAATCCTAGTTCAGGGCAATGTAACCCAACGGGCGCGGATGCGGTAAGGTTTAACTGTCACAATTATTCGGAAAAGATGAAAACATCCAGCACTTTCTGCACCATTCTCCTTTGACAAGACTGAGAGTGCAGTAGTTTGAGAGTCATATCTTAGGCGAACCTCTGGAAATAGCCGAATTGAAAAATTCCCGGCCTACCATAGTAGAACACATTCCTGTTTTGCCACAACATGTTTTATTTTATTAACATTTAATTTATTTTAATTTTTAATTTTATTCAACATAGTTCGATCCACGGATGATGTACTGATTACAGCAATCCGATCGAATACTTTTCGTTAGCATTTTGGTAGCACGATTTGTTCTTTACTTCAAAATATACCTCAGTTTCGGCGATCACCTCTTCATTCAATGAAAATTGCTTCTCATCGGGCATTCTTTTAAGATCCGAGAACAGAAAATAGTCGCTCGGGTCCAGATCTGGAAAATATGGTTGAATTGCCCATCAAGTTCAATTAATGGATTTTTGTCTTGGTGAAGCAGCACTTTCAGTTTCTACAAATGCGGCCGTTTTTCGGCGATTTGTAATAGTCACTGTTGTTGGTCCTTCGTTTCTTAACGTAGTCAATAAAAAATATTCCAGGAGCCAGGTTTCATCTATTGTCGCGTGTCGACGCAAAAACTTGTACTAACTTATGCTTAAACACCTCCAAACATTGCTCCGAATCATCAATGCGTCGTTATTTTGTAGTCAAAAGTGAGCTCGCTTGGCAGCCATTTTTCACAGAGCATTCTCATACCCAAATACTCGTGATTGATATGATGTATACGTTCAGTCGTTATCTTTAGAGTGCCTGCTATCTCGAACCACTTCACTTTACTTTCATCCAAAATTATTTTGCGCACTTTTTTGATGTTTTCGTCGATAACAATTTTTTTTTTTTTTTTCCCCAAAATCCATTTTTTTTTTTTTTACAATAATCAAAGTTGCTTCTCACAAAATGATTCGCATAAGGTATGATCCGATTTATATGATCCGTCATTTATATTCGCGCATTGAAGATTCAAGCTAATGAATTTAGTTCTAGTAGCGTCATCTATGTGTCAGGCTGGGGTTTTTTCAATGAACCTGTTATTTACCTACCCGTCCGTCAGGTTAGAAATGACAGCCATCTCAAATTTGTACAAAGTTCGCTGTAAATTCGCCTCACGAAATGCGAGTGTTGGCACATTTTTTTCACTATTTTTAAGCACATTTCAATTGTGAGTATAATAATTTTTCACTCGCTCACTCTTCATATGGTGTGACCATGGACATCTGTAAAATTTTTAGGTGTCCACGAAGCTTCACAGCAAATTCGTGCATTGATTTTTACTTTACTGAAATACCAAACCACTAAAAAAGAGCACCCTATATATGTAAGTAGCACATAGCTGGCTAAACTTATAATAGTGGCGGTCCATAGACATTAATTGGTCCAGCTTTTGCGAATTTCAAACAATTTTTCATAGCTAGACTTTGAGCTTTGCTGACCTCCCACGCTATGTGTGTGTGAGCATATAGTAGATYTATAGGTAGCAAATTTTGACAGCGTTGCGCATGTGTGTGTTTTTGTTGGAATTTGGCATGTAAAGTGAAATTAAAAATTGAAACTAATTCCACAGAGGAATTAGGTTACGGGCCATATATTGTAGTAACAGTTACGTAACGGATTTGGCGCGACAAGAAAAAAAGAGGGTGATGAAAATACGAAAACGCTAACTAAACTAACAATTCAAAATGGTTGTTTGTCAACCAACGGAAATGCAAGTGGATGTTGCGTAATCGAAAAATGGAAAATCGAATGTACGAAAGGTGGCCTCAAGGAGACGAAAAAAATACTCTATTTATATAGAGGTTGCGCGTATATT
>NW_017537490.1:276931-278604 GCF_001853355.1 Bactrocera latifrons | reverse complement strand
TTTTTCTCTATTTTTTTTTCTATTGTCTTCTCTTTATCCCATTACACCAAATTCCAAGCCTAAGCGCTGAGTTTCGTTAGGTTTTTCAATGAAAACTCATTTTGTTGTTCACTTTAATTGCAGTTCATAATTTATACATTCTGTTTACACTTCAGTCACGGTTGGTTTTAATTAAAATTTCATTAAATTTGCATGTGTCGCTGGTATTCCAGGCGGAGTACAAATGCTAATATTCCGAATGCATATTGAATTCCTAATTTGTCATGCGAACAGCTGTGGTCATCATTTACATACAGTTACGAATACGTTCAAATAACAAAAACCGCAGCAACAACAGCAGCAGCAACAACAACAGCAATAGCATTCGCTACAACAATGACTTTAATTGTTGTACATTGTGCGGACGAGTGTGAAGAATTTATAGGAAATTTGCATTATCTGCAAGAAAAAACTTATCGATAAATATGGTATTTTGAGAGAGTGCGAGAAATGCGCACAGCACAAAGGACACAGCAGACAAAAAATTAAAAAAAAAAAAAAAACAAAAAGAAAAATTCAAATTAAAATGAAAACAAATGTGAAAATTTATAGAAAGAAATTAGAAAATTAAAAACAAAAAATGTATCGATAACATGACAAACTGTACCATACRGTCAATTTATATCGATAATTTCCATCATCAGCACAATAATTCATCGAAGTAAAAGTCCTGGTGGTGTGCTATCCCCTTTATTATGGACTGTAGTCGTGAATGACCCACTCGCACTGCTGACTAAMAATGGGAACGGCTACCAAGGATATATGCGTATGACATTGATATATTAGCTAGAGAAAAATTCGAAGACACTTTCTGCGATATCGTGCAATGGGTGTTGGGTCAGTCAAAGGGATGAAGCAGTGTAGTTGGATCGAGCATCATCTCCTCGAAAATGATCATCGTCCGTTGCACTAGATTAAGGTCTCTACTAGGCCTCAGTCACTTATCCCTAAGCGGCAAAGAGACAGAGATAACTAATGTGGTTAAATATCTCGGCCTCACACTGAGTTTCACTTCTAGGTGGTAGACCTGACCACAGTCAAGGCTACAGTAGCACTTATGGTGTGCAATCGACTTGAAAATCTACAGCTGGAAGCCAAAGATTATCAGCTGGCTGTGCACGGTGATCGTGAGACCATTGATTAAGGTCCCTGCCCGGCCTCAAATCAAACATTATCAGGTGTATGTATACCGTGATCGTGAGACCGAAGTTATGGAATGATTCCACTCTCGATCTTCTACTAACGAATAGCACAATCATTGGTAAAAAGATGACTCAAAAATATCAGAGTATATTGATGCAGACTACCTATAAAACTCTCTATACCTAGTTTCCGAGCTTCTTCAAAGAAGAAGCCGTAGACATAAGTCGGCGTGCATAACCCACAACGCTACATTCAGCGATAGTCAAGCATCATTTAAAACAATATCTTCTCTTATGAGATTAAATTGGAACTGATGCAGTAATCCACAGAACGGCTTAACAACCTATSAAGYCGTAAGYAAGTGCACCTTATCTGGGTGCCAGGTCACAAGGRTATAGCCGAGAATGRACTGGCTGACAAGCATGMTCGAAACTTCCACTATAATGATGRAACCTGAACACGGTTGGTCTTCTTACTATAAAAGAGCTGCT
>NW_017537490.1:275073-276527 GCF_001853355.1 Bactrocera latifrons | reverse complement strand
CTTGAAAATATCTTCTGAAGTAAACAAGTTTTCCATAAAAGAACTTGGCTTGACCACCGATAGGTGGTTGTCATCGTAATCATTAAAGGGTCGGAATATAGAGATGTGTTAAATAAGTGGGGCTCGCTTGGTGGTTAGTGTCAAGYGGGGACTCWTTTCGCGCTGAACATATWTTTGGTATGTCRGGGTCGATTCTGGATAAGTTAAGGCTGAACCTGTTATATTATCCAGAGCGAGTTGCGCACGAGTCGAGGAACTAGAGCTCCTCTTCTTCAATGAGAAGTAGCTTGACTCCACATATGACGGTCAGCGCATACCTAAAATTTGTTGCGTCCAGAGTCTGGTCGRCGTACTGTGCAAGGTCGTCAATATAATCAGGCAAACATATCTTGATTTTTCTAGGAGGCGGCTCCGCTTCAAGTCTACGACCACAGGGATATTCTAACAGAAAGTATTYAGAGAGGAGTTCATTATGTTCCTTAATCGGAATCAATCGGACCGCAYTATATAATTGTTCAACCGACTACATGAAGAGACATTCTACAATCATTCAAAGTGCAGTATTCTGAGATATCTGAAGCTTTTCACTACACTCAGCGTATAGGTGAAGCGTAGTTTATCACTTGCCGGTCAATTGCCTTGTATGTTACTAAMAATGGTCCTATGAAGAGTAGAGGAGCACAGGTTGTCGCATGTAACATCAAAAATCGTAAGATTTTGACTGTCGGAGCTTTAAGACATCGACTGTGATATTAAGATMCAGTCTGWACTCCTTCGYCCAGTTWKTAAGTACGGWCGSTATGGATTTCGTAAGTGTGGATTAAGCTTCTTGCAGAGTTTAAGCGAGATAGATGGGAAGGATAACTGCTTATTTTCGAACAAATGCCCTCAACTCTCTCGTCTGCCGTCAATAACGCACAATTAGAAGAAAAAAGCGGTGTAGKAAATAATATTATAAGACGTTAATAAAGTAAAGAAGCTTCAACAACTTAAATTTTAAATTTCTTCCTTTTTCAACATACTCACATCAGTTAAAGTGCCACGTGAGATACGTACAAAGCTTGTAGCCTTCAACATTGCTGGCTTTTGAGCTCGTGCAGTCACTAACACCAGCATACGTTGATAATGGACATGTGAATGTACCCAATCGTGATTGTAAACGGCTCGAGATACGTTGTTACTCTATGAATAGAAAACATCATACTTCTACATCATACATCAAAATACTTCTCAAAGCTTCGGGACATAAGAGAGCTATTGAAGATATTGTAGGTATTACAAAAATCCTAAGTGCTGCAAATGTTTTCGAACCTCGAAACCTCCTCTACAAGTATATAAAATTCTCAAGAATAGTTGATAACAGTTTTTAAGGTCCAAATACATTTTTTTTTTTTTTTTTTTTTTTTGTTTTTGAAAATAATTTGGAAATATCCAGGTTTGTTAGACAAAGAATT
>NW_017537490.1:269374-274930 GCF_001853355.1 Bactrocera latifrons | reverse complement strand
TTAACTGCAAATTTTCAAGATATACTATGTTTCAAGTGAATATGTGAATATGGACTATATACATATTTCTTATTCAAAATTCGATATTCAAAATTTACTTATAAGCATAACCTTAAAATCTCGAAAAATCTACTTTCAGTTCCTTCGAAGACCGCGGGTCTATTAAACAAGCAATAAGTCTGATATAAATATCCGACAAAGGCATCACAAAAAAGCCGAATTATTAAAAGGAAGCTCAGGAAAAAGGCATGAGCGAGACCTTGAAATGCCTTTGTTACTTCCGTCCCGCCTTATCTAGAACTCATCTCAGATCTAGCAGCTTCGCAGTTAATGTACTAGATGAAGTATCAAAATTCTTTAAGAAATTTCACTTGAAAAGCTGGCATGTCACAGTACCATTAAGTCTTTCTATTGCGTGACAGCCAGTAAGTATAACCTAATCTAATTTTTAAAAATCTGTAATAATGTTTCAATATAAATTTTATGTTCTTCAACTCACCGCATCGATTAGCTGCTGGCCGTAATGGCAAATTAAATAAATTTGAAACAGCGATGAAAAGAGAAAAAGAAACAACTTAACCATATAGTCCGGTTCGGCGTCCATAGTCATTTGAAAGCCGACAAAGCAAATTACAAATGATGAAGTCATAAAATTGACTAAAAGCGGCACACCCAATACCTCATTCATAATGTCCGACAAACTAGAAATCAGTAAAATTACGAAAACCTGAATATATTGGTAATAACTAGCGTCACACTTACCTCAAGACATTGGCGTGATATTCAAYTATGTCGCAGAGGAACCTCATATCCTTGCGGTATAACTCGCTCTCCTTCACATCACGTACCGCGCCTTTCAAAGCTTGTGGCTGATACTCAGTGATCCGCTGTGCAACATACTCATAATGCATAATAATTTGCGTCGCCATGGCACATAACACCAAATCACTAGCGATCTGTCCCGAAGCCGAATGATAGCCAGCGATGCTTTGCGAAGTGTAGTAAAGATAGAAAGTCCAATGATCATGCCAATTCCAAGGAATATAGCTCTCATAGGGCAGCGTTTTGTTGACGCTTCGCATRTGCAACCAACAATCGTAGATCTGCCGTTGCATATACGGATAGAGATTGTAGGTCCAAATCAGTATCATGAAGATCATTGCAAAGGCGCTCATTACAATCGTACATTGACGCAAGTGGCTTCGCAAGTTCATCATTTTCTGCTGCGGCTCCGTGCGTGGAAAGATGGCGTTCATGAGCTGCAGGAAGCGTGTCATCTCTGCTTTCTTACGCCACATAAAGTACATTTTTATGGAGCCGACGAGCACAAAACCGGCATATGAGAGCGTCATGGTTGCCTGTATGAAGTTCTTAGTGAACATTAGAACTGCAAAGATCAACTCCGAAAGTAGCCAGACATTAACATTAAACAAGCTGATGTAGAAGACTGCACTCTGTAGCGAACCGCCATTTGTGTTCCATAGATCAATGCCAACGCTGCGATAAAAGAAGCTGGGTATACGCAAGAAGGCTTCGAAGCGTATAATGTTTGACATATTTGAGAAGGCTCCCGTTAGAATACTAAGAGTATGAAAAAAACAACAAATTAATTAATGAAAATTGTTTTTGAAAATAATTTCTTAAATTAAAATATAATAATTTTGTAGCTTTGGGCCTATGCGATTTGTCATAAAGCAGGCAGATTATTATCTTTGATAACAGTCCACTAAATGACGAGAGGTGTGAATCGAAAACAGAACTAATATAAATAAAACAGAATGGTATAATCATCTATCTTGCGATGATTTCACGGTGAAACGGTTGTCTTAATACTCTGGTGCTAAGATGATCAGAGTCCAAACTAGATATGGAAATATTCTTCTTTATTGGCGTAGACACCGCTTACGCGATTATAGCCAAGTTTACCAYAGCGCGCCAGTCGCTCTACCTTTCCGTTGCTTGGCGCCAATTGGAAATACCACACGAAGCCTAGTCCGACTCCACCTGGTCTTTCCAACGTAGTGAAGGTCATCCTCTTCCTCTGCTCCCCCCGGCGGGTACTGTGTCGAATGCTCTCCGAGCTGAAGTGTTATCATCCATTCGGACAACGTAACCTAGCCAGCGTAGCCGGTGTCTTTTTATTTGCTGAACTATGTCAATGTCGTTKTATATCTCGTACAGCTCATCATTCCATCGACGGCGGTATTCGTCGCAAAGTACCATAAATTTTCAGCAGAAACTTTCTCTCGAAAACTCGTAACGTCRACTCATCAGMTGTTGTGATCGTCTATGCCTCTGACGTCTGCAGGACGGGAATAATGAGTGACTTATAGAATTTGGTTTTTGTTCATCGAAARAGGACKTGACTTCTCAATTGCCTACTCAGTCTGAAGTAAMATGTGCTGGCAAGAGTTGTTCTGCGTTGGATTTACATGCTAGCATTGTTGTTACTGTTAATACAGCAGCTATTTCGTTTTGTCCTCGTTCACTACCAGACCCATTTGCTTCACTACCTTATCCAGTCTGTAGAAGGCAGAACTAACGTCGCGGATGTTGAGGCCAATGATATCAATATCATCAGCGCTCTTCTAGATTTGGCGCATGGTGTATATCTGCTCAGTTGTTGATTTTCCAATCCTGAAACCACACTGATAATATCCAGTCAATTAGTATACGGTAAGCTTCGGTCTTTCACACAATACGCTCGATAGAACCTCATATGCGATGTTGAGGATTCCTATCCCACGGTAGTTGACGCTGATTGTGGGGTCTCCYTTTTTGAGGATTGGTCAGAGTACACTTAAATTCCAATCGTCGGACATGCTTTAGTCCGACCATATTCAACAAAGAAGCTGATGCATGCTCCTTATCAGTTCTTCGCCTGCCTTTTCGAATAGCTCGGCTGGCAATCCATCGGAAACCGCCGCTTTAAAATRCTACACACGGATAATTGTTATTCGCAATTCTTCATCGTCGTGCAATGGAACGTCTGCTCTATCGACTGGGGAATTGGGTTCGCCATTTCCTGTTGTTATGCTTTCACTTCAGCAGGCGGGAGACGTGTGCYCTCCATAATTTTCCAGGTAATGAAAGCTCCTCCAAAAAACACATGGACGCTACAAAAGTAGACCGAAGGGAACAGCAAACGACGTCRTCTTTTTTTCCGCCCTTTTGACATTTCTCTTCAGTAAGGTTTGCCATTTCATTATGAAACACAGTACGATTCAACAACRAGTCGAAATTATTARAATTTACTACCGAAATTCGCAGTCASTGGACACTTAGCTTTAAGAGCGCTACGTCGAATTTACGGTGGTCATAATCGCCCTGTCAGATCACAGAGTATAAAATATTTCCGTGCYAGTGAGACAAAGAAGTCTCAGGAGTGTCGAAAATATTGCTGCAGCTAGCGCATCAATTGAAGAAGACACAAATTAGTCTTTCAYACTTTRTTCTCAAGCGTTGGACACATCTGTGACGTCGTTGTGGCATTTWGCGAAAATATCTTGGCCTACGTCCCTACGAAATCAAATTGATGGGTCAGCGGCGAATTGGATAATATGAACTCGAACAATATTTGGTGCCAACAGGATGGCGCCACAATCCACAAAGCGAATGTCACAAGCGATTTATTGAAAACCAAGTTTGGTGAACGTATTATCTCACRAATTGCCCCAGTMAATTGGCCGCCTCGATTRTGCCATATGACGCCGTTAGACTATATCCTGTGGAGCTACGTCAAGTCTATGATCTATRCCAACAAGAAAGCCACAATTGATGAAYTTCGTATGAATATCGAACTTGAAATCGACCGATTTATGCTTGAAAACCTTCAAAAATTGGGTTCACCGTCTGAACRTTTGCCAGTGTGCCTGTGGTGGCCAAGCAAAAGAAGTCAAGTTCCATACATAAYGGCATCGAATGTACTTTCACAGAAATAAGGAAATTCATTGATAACGAAAACAGGTTTTGAAGAATACAGCTGACTGAAATTCTCATACGGAAAATTTTTTAATTTGACCAGATAWCGTCASAATAGATTACCACTTGAGGCACTACTACAATTCTCGAAGAGTTTGTTCAGATCGGACTGTCATAGTATGCAGCAGTCATACAAAGTGACCGCTTTAACTCTGGTTCTCGTATGGAACACTTGTTTTATTGACAAAAGAATCGTCACAAAATTAATGAAAGATGAAAGCAACGCAATAACCTTCGAACAAAATATTTAGATCGGACTGTTGTGGCATTTAAAATGGCCGATCAAWCTTTTATATCCTTTTATGCTATCATTATGCATTTTTGCACCTGTGTTAGGTTTGCTGCAACCAAAGTTAACGTTTTTCCGTTTTTCACTTGAATCTGTACACAAAGCTTTTATTCAATAAGCCTCCTGTCTTACGTACAAAATTAGCTTCATTAAAGCAATCACTAATCATAACTCAAATAACTTTATATTGACTTAGTATGTGCCATACTTCACTATTCTAAACCACAAATGTTTCAATCAAAATCACTTGATTAAATTAGTCAACGCTTTGAGTTAAGCCACAAGAATGCATTATAACTTGACTTGCGCTCATAGCTTTTATAGCTTAACAAAATCCAATTTATGCCCAGCAACAACAACACAGCGAAATTCAAAGTCTTTAGAGCTTTAAATGTTAACATTTAATATTCAACCGAAAATTATATACACACAGCTCATTACCGTATTTCATTGATCAGTGAGTGTGTAGTACATGCCACATTTTGATGCCTGTCACATAGGTGCGTGTACGTGTATCCATGTGCTGCTGTAAATATRTGCTTGCAACAAAATTTAATGTAAACATTCATTAGATCGAGCTAATAATATACAATTATATGGTCATTATACAAAGGACCACACACAGTGCCACACATAAATCTACGGCAAGCACAAAGGTAAGCCTAGGCTGCTTATGATTGAATTAATTTAATAAATTTAACAAATACCCTCAAGGAAATTCACTGCACCAAGCAGGATTTGTGGACAAAGAAATCTATCTTAGGAGGAGCTAAAAGACTCACCACAAGATGAAATATCTTCAAATTAAACAGGAAACTCAATTAAATACAGGTCTGCACTTATGTACTTTGTGCACAAAATTCAACTTAAAAGAAAAACCGTCTTCACGACCTTATTGCTTGGCACTGACTGACAATTCGTAAAAACGGCAATTGTTATATAAACCTGTTTGCCAAATAGGCACATGTATAAAAAAGTAATAATAACAGCACACCAATGCTTACAGTGTAACCCGGAAATTGTAAATGCAATAACGCAGAATATTTGATTATGCATCAATAATAATATTGGCGCCTTCAATGTAATCCACACCAGTTGTAATACACTAATACCAACGACTTTTCCATTCCTCGAAACACTTTTCATAAGCATTTCTTTGGATGGCCTTCACTGAATTTTGTTTTATCTCTTTGATCGCCTGAAAGCGGATTTCAAGGAGCCGCAAATTTCAGTTTGAGGAACAAGAAAACATCACACGCAGTCAGAGCTGGTGAATAGGGTAGTTG
>NW_017537490.1:250035-269059 GCF_001853355.1 Bactrocera latifrons | reverse complement strand
CCAAGCATGTCTAAAGCGACCTGTTTTTGATAATATTTTCGAAAAAATTCAGCTTGATCGGAACGAGTCGAACCAGAATGCATTTCATAAACAAAATATCCACCGAAATAATTCGAACGTACTTGCGAGAGATGTCGAGCTCTCTTGCCATCTCTCTAACACTTCCCTAACGATTTCCAAACACCATATCCAGTTGAAGAGATCGAAGGTTGTCCGGAAAAAGGCATGTCTTGCACGATCTCTCAACCGTCTATGAAGACGACTTTGCATCACTTGTAAGCCTTTTTAAACATTCGCCACGATTTCGCATATAAAATTTGGTTAGAAATAAAAAATTTGAGACGAATTCTTTGTGCGATATTTGTATCCATTATAAAAATCGCAAAGGACTTCAGAGGTGTACCGACTTAAGCAGCTGCTGTAAACAAACTGGTTGACAGATCTTGCTCATATTTGGCATAGTAATTAAAGATAGTCCTACAATTTTTTTTTTTTTTTTTTTTTTGTTAATTATTTACGCCGGAAATTTAAATTACAATTTCCTTTTACTTTCCTGTCACAATGTATGTAAACTAATTCTGTTCCAGAAATAGAACATAAGCTAGCAGAATGCATATGTAAAGRAGGTAGTCATCGTAGCTGACATATTTTATTACACAGGCGTAGAGTATGTATACTTAGTRAGCGCATTATATGTGCTAACATTATTGCAATCTCAAAGGCTATATTTTTTTTAATAGCACTACAGTTACTAACATCTAAGTGAATATTAAATCGCTATTACAGGTGATATATGTATGTATAATAGTTTAATTCGAGCTCTGCGATTTCCACAACAAAAATTAATCAGCATACATAGTGCGTAGAAGTGTGAAGAATTTGTACGACATTTGCATGATCTACAAAGAGAGTAAGAAAGAGACAGATTGAGCGACTCCAAATTAATAAACGACCTATAAGCAGYTAAAAGCTTTAGTTTTACGCTCACAACTGTCATGGTGTCCAGTGAGATGGTTATGAAGTTTGTTGCCTTCAAAGCCGCCGCCTCCTGTGCACGTTCAGCCACCAATATTGTCATTTTCTGAAAACGWATATCGGCATAAGACCAATCCTGAAAATATGCAGCACTTGCCACATTTGTACTCTGGAAGAGGGAAAATATTTAAAGTTAAAACTGTACCATAAACGTAAATTGAAAAATCACCGGCTTCATGAAGGATAAAGAGCTCCTACCGGATGGAACACTCATTTTAGTAGTTTAGTGAGTGCGAACAACCYAGATCAATAGGAAATGTCATATGAAAGTAGGGAAGATTTCGATATTAACAGTTAGCGAGAATGCAGTAAAATATGAGGTCTTTCAGCCGTGGCTCTGTTTCATTGAAAGTTGTTTCAATGTGGCGTTTCCTAAACCTATCGTACAGTCACGCTAGGCGAGTAGCATAACATTTTGTACAAATTTATACATCGAGTCGCTTGTTTCACGACCAMAGACCGYTCGCAGCCRCACCTCTAGTGAACATACRCTGCAATTAGGCTTCAGTGAACTTTTAAATCTAAAAGTTGGAGTGACTCCGCTGAAGCTTCATCTCTCCACGTTCCAAACAGATTGGTTAAAGCATTGTACACAAGGGTAGCTCACTTTTCCAGRGTGTGCGGCGAGGACGCAAGAGTAGGAATTGACTATAACTGCATTCTCAGAAACATGACAATACTTCATTACATGCCACTACAGCACATTAGAGATGTCATTGTCATTTAGTCCTGCTTTCTACAGACTGGATAAGAAAGCGAAGAGTATGGGTATGGTTGTGAGTGAGGACAAATCGAAATATCTCCTGTCATCAAGCAAACCGTCATCGCATTTGCGACTTGGCTCACACGTCACTGTTGAAAGTCATAACTTTGAAGACGTCTATAATTTCGTTTATCTTGGAACAAGTATGAACACCAACAACAATATCAGCCTGGAAAACCAACACAGAATCACTSTTGCCAACAGCTGCTACTTTGGGCTGAGTAGGCAATTGCAAAGTAAAGTCCTCTCTCGACGAAAGAGACGAAACTCTACAAGCCGCACACCATCTCCGTCCTGCTTTATGGTGCAGAGACATGGAGGGCAATATCTGATGAGTCATTGTTACGAGTTTTCGAGAGAAAAGTTCTGCGGAAAATATATGGTCCTTTGCGCATTGGCAACAACGAATACCGCAGTCGATTAAGAAATAGAGGGTACTAGGTCATGTCGCAAGAATGGATGAAAACACTCCCGCTCTGAAAGACCTCAACTCCGTTGGAACTCCCAGAAGGAGAAGGACCTAGCTACCCTTGGAATCGCAAATAGGCACCAAACAGCGATAAGGAAGAAAGACTCACAAGCTGTTGTAAACTCGGCTATAATCGCGTAAACGCTGTAAACGCCAATAAAGAAAAGAAAAGAAAAGAAAAGAAATGCAGTAATGTGATTGGAAAACATTTTAAGACTCACCATAACCTTGTTTCTGACTATTGAGATCCTGTACTTTTCTGGCACTGATATAAATTTAAAGACATTTCCGTAACCACAAGCGGCTATGGTGTCAAAAAAAATTTCAGTTTTATTATTATGATAATTTTCAACTTTGTTTAAATTTTTGGAAAAAGTGGCAACTCTCTTTAAAAAATAAACTCTTAAAGCTTTCTTACAGCAAAGCACTTCGGAGTTGTTCCGAAAAGCTCACTTCTTTCTGATGGACAATTTGTTGATAGGTGGCAACTCTACTATAAAGTATGCCTAAACTATTGCTTGTGTTGAATATTTTGCATTTTATGGACATACTATATGTGCATATTTTGGGTTACAAATAAAATTAAGCTTTTTAATTTCCTTTCTTCTATGAGACAATTGAAAATTGACTTACTTTTCGCTGAAACCATACTTAATCTTACGTCTACTCACCGCATCGCTTAGCAATTGTCCGAAATGGCAAATCAAATACACTTGCATTACGGAAAAAAATAAGAAGACCGCCA
Organism: Bactrocera latifrons; assembly: GCF_001853355.1. Classification (NCBI taxonomy): domain Eukaryota; kingdom Metazoa; phylum Arthropoda; class Insecta; order Diptera; family Tephritidae; genus Bactrocera; species Bactrocera latifrons. The sequence goes on along the minus strand of NW_017537490.1, from coordinate 266,047 downwards.
GCTTCATCAGTAARTCAACTTCTCTGGTAACGGACATTTGAAAACTGAGAAAGCAAATAATCGCCGACGATGTGAAGAAGTTCACAAAAAGCGGCATTCCAAACAGCTTGTTCAGCGACTTCGACAAACTAACGCATGTTAATTAATAAAAGAGAAAAGAAACAATCAATTTATGAAACTGTTTTGCGTCAGTACTGAAAACGACAAACCTCAGCAATTCATTGTGATACGACACAATATTCGATATAAATTGTATATCCTCTTTAACCGCTCTAAGTTCCACTGCCGCACACGCCAATTGCGGTAAACCRTTATTGATGTCTACGCCATGCACTTCGGCAAACTTCGTTTGATATCCCTCCAAGCTACGTGATATGTGATCGTAATGCATGATCAGTTGTATGGACAAGATGCAGAGCAACAGATCGTAGGCGATTTGGGCGCAYGTCGCATGAAAGCCAGCAAAATCCTGCGTCACATAAATAACATAATACGTCCAGTTATCACGCCAATCCCACGGATACAAAGCTTGATATGGTAGCACGCGTTCAATRTGTACATGCAGCAGTTTCGTATAGATGAAACGTTGCGAGATCGTRTACAAGTTGTAGAGCCAAATGACCACCATAAAAGTGATTGTGTAGCCCCGAGTTGCCAACTTATTCAAACGAAAATATTCACRCAACTTTATGTTTTCTTGTTCGGATTTCGTGTGCGGAAAGAGCGCCTCCAGGCGTTGGAAAAACGCATTTCTTTCAGTTTGATAGTTATAGAGATAGTACCACTTGACATAAGCAACCACAATGAAACTGACATAGGATAATGTCATAATGGCTACTATAAAGTCYGACCTAATGGTCATGATGATGTAAATACACTCCGCAAAGACTGTTAGAAACAAATTGATGGACGCAAGATACAACCAAAAGTTTAGCCAGAAACCATCGTTTGGTCCCCTYAATTTAATGCCGATATTGTAACAGAAAAAACTTGACAATCCGAGAAATTGTTCGAATTTTATAATGGTCGACATTACGGCGAATACACGGTCTATTGAAAAGATATGCTGAAAATTAAATGATATTTTTACTGCAGCCAAGTCAATTATTAAAAAAGTTTAATTTATAGGAAAAACAAATTGAAAAATACAAATAATAGACAGTAGACWTCAGAAAAAGTGAGGTCTTGCGAGTTCAGGCTTCGGTTGAAGAACTTATTATTTTCGAGAAAACTGCCATAATTCAGAAGCGCTACAAATATCAGTCGTCGAATCAACCTGAGGTATTCGGAAGCAGTTTCTGCTTATTTGAGCAATGGTTCCAGAGTCTGGTTTATATATCCAGACTCAGCTACTGCAAATTCACCGTGATGGTATTCGAGCTTTGCCAGGAATATGGGTAAAGTTGTGATTGGCGTTGGGCAATATGAATCGAATAACTCATTTTCAAACATTTCCTTTCAATAAAATTATATTGCCATCAAAAAAAAAAAAAAAACAACACAGCATGAACTTAGGAGCGCACATAACATTTACATTTTTTTTCGAGAATCCCATGAGAGAGGAAATAGCAAATTAATGGTTTAACATTAAATGGAGAACACTCTGCGAAGACTGCGTTGTGAGCTGAACGATTTTTGCTTGCTTTCAACAGACTCCTAAAGTAGAATACAAGCATCATTAACTCATTCACTTTTTSATTGTATTGAACTCCATTAGCAGCTAGGGGTTCTGAAGCGTCGAGAATGCAGCTTGGTGCAGCATTTGGGGCGTTCTGAAGATAAACTTTCGAAAAATTATGTGTCATGGTAGTTCCAATCCCAAATAGTGATTGTTTCGTGTCCAAAAACGGCAGTATATTTAGTGGAGTACCATTTCTGATTCAAAGAATATGTAAACAAGCAAATTGCCGCATTTGGAACGAAGAGCAACCTGAAGAGATTCAAGAGCTGCCATTTCGTCGAGATAAAACAACTGTTTAGGGTTTGCGATCGGTGGAATCATCGATCGATATTTTTTCAATTTTTTCAAAAATGATGCCGTGATCACAAGTTCTCCTTTTGGGTCATTCCATTAGCCATAAAGCTCATGTAATATCACACCGTTAGACTTTTCCTTGAGCAGATATGGGAAGCTAAAGTCTATGCGGACATATGCGAGTCTTCGATAATTGGACTCAACGAATGGATCATCTGAGACGTCGCCGCGGCCAGCATTTGAAAGAGATGATCTTTAATGTAAGATGATCTTTTCTCTCATTCTCCATTGAATTTGAAGTTTCTGTTTCTGTTTCTGTTTTTTTTTTTTTTTTGTTTTGTGTTCTTTTTTTTTTTTTGGAAAACAGTAGGGAGCCTCGAAATGGATCATCCTTTACATGGCAGAAATGCACACCATTSCCGCTATTGACTAACATGGATTGATAAAATTGTGGAAAATTATTGTAGTGGTTGGTCGATTCCAGTCGCGTGTGGCAATAATGATTTCTAAGGACTACACCACTTCTAAGGACTTCACGAACTTTTGAAACGACGCGAATGAAGCCAATGAAATTTTATTGGAACCTTAGTTAAGGACTAGCTTAGTTTCTACGTATATGTAGGCTCAAGACGCACATAATATTTAATTTAGTAAATCATCTTTTTTTTTTTTTAATTTTTCTTCTAGGCACAATATTAAGTTATAAAATTAAATTACCTAAACGGACGGAATACCGAATCAGCTTCAACTACCCGCGAACGATAATGCGAAAGACGTGCAAAAACTAAATTCGAAGCGCCTTAAATACATAAGTAAGCGCATAAATATTTAACAGCAAAATAAAAATCGCAAAAATAGCACTGAAAGCAAATTAATAAAATAAAATTACTAATTCATAAACATAGAAATATATATGGATGTGTGTGTGTGTGTGTGCAAGCCTAATGCTCACACAATACTTAAGGAAATCATCATTTTCCGCTTAATGTGTTCACACACATTAACTTGCCACCTTGCCACAGCGACTGCGGCGCCTGCAACACTACCACCGCTAATGCAATTTTTATGCTTTTCCACACGCCTGCGGCCATTGCAGATATAGGCGAACCCTTTTTCATGCTTACATTTTCATTATAGCTTCACTCTTTCTGTTATTTTTGCAATATGGCTTACTAAAGCAGCGGAGCAGAGATTTTCAAGTGATTGGATACCCTTACGCCCCGCAGCCACTTTAATGGCATTTTAATATTGCCTGAAGTTGGTCGCATTGAAAGCAAGCGCATATATAAACTATACAAAGGTCGTACCTTGCCGCTGGCAGGGCACGCTACGCTCGGGATCAGCTTTGTGTGGCGCACGGCGCTACATACACAGTTAAAGGCGAGTTGATGGCAATAAATTAAAATCCATTAACGAGTTGATATCCGCATGAAATATGCACATACAACAGTAAAACAGGTTATTCTAATTACATTTAGTGATTGACTTAACKAGTTGGGTGGAAATGGCTGGAGATGATGGTACAGATAATTGAAAGTAGAGTGTGCTCCACGTTACGTATACGCAAAGGTTCACATTTTAGTTAAAGAATATTAAAGGGAAATGCGTAGCAGAAAAGCGTTAATTGACAGACGAAAAATATGAAATTATGAAAGCGCTTATTTCTAAATCAACTTCCTGTATTGCCGGGAGAACATTTTTTATTTTTTATTTTTTATTTTTTTTTTTTGTTTTCAAAAATCTGCTTTACTCGTAAAACATGTAGAATATGCCTCTTTTTACGAAGCAGGTTCGCCGGAATTTTTTAAGGTAGCAAAAAGGTTTGCCTTCTGAAATTAAGTTCATCTAAGGCCCGAATACGGAGGATGCAGTCATGTGTAGAAGTTTAATACCACTCAAGTGAGGAAAGCTCTCTCTTTGCCATTCACTTGAGAGTGGCCCGAAACGATTCTTTTACATAAGCTCAAGCAGCTCATTACTTCCGGTTTTTGACTAAATATCCTCTGGGTAGCCACAGAACATGAGATGGCAAAGCATCCCCTCCACAGGGTTGTACGCTGGGTATGGGAACCGCCACGTAAACCCCCCCCCCCCATGAACAGTTAAAAAATGGCTCGGATGAGAGACCAACCTTTTGATGACGACCATGGCAAACAAATTAAGGATTACGATTTGAGGGCATGCACATGGAATGTCCGGTCGCTTAATTGCAAAGGTGCTATTGCCCAACTGGTTGATGTCCTCGTTAGAGTGAAGGCTGACATCACCGCCGTACAAGAAATGCGATGGACGAGACAAGGACTGAGGCGAGTAGGTCTTTATGGCACTTCCTACAGTGGTCATATTATGGAGCGCAGATTTGGTGTGGAATTCTTGGTGCGAGAGAGACTCCGTCGCCGAGTACTGTTATGCACCCCGGTGGATGAACGTCTAACCACAATCCGCATCAAAGCGAGGTTCTTTAACATATCGCTGATTTGCGCCCACACACCGACGGTAAAGAAGGACGATGTGACCAAATATCAATTATATGAGCGCTTGGAGCCCACTCTACGATGCCAAAATCATCCTGGGCGACTTTAACGCCAGGCTGAGCACAGAAGGTATCTTTGGCACAAAAGTCGGTCAATTCATCTGGTACGATGAGGAGTACCGTGTCGCAGGAGGCAGATAACAAGCTACCTACCTGGCAACATTTCAATCAACCACAAATCTTGTGGTCAGACAAAAAAGAGAAAGGCCAAAATACGGGAGTACGAAGAGCGTGACAAACTGGCCGATAGGAATAATGTTCGCAACTTCTACAAAAAGATACGGCGACTAACAAAAGGTTTCAAAACCGGAGCTACAAGAGTATGCCCTGAGGTCATCAAATTACTGATATCCAGAGCATACTAAAATTATGTAGAGAACACTTCTTCAGCCTGCTGATTGGCAGTTAGAGCACCAAAAGAGGTTGAACCCGATTCCCCAATCGATGACGATGGAGCAGACATCCATTGCCCGAACATGACAAAATTCGAAAAGCAATTACCCGTCTGAAGAACAAGGAGCATCCATCAGCTTCTCCACCGAATATGATCGAACGAAAGCATGCTCAACGATTGGAATTTAAGAGTGCTCTGCCCAATCCACAAAAAGGGAGAGCCCACAATCTGCGCTAACAACCGTGCAATAAGCCTCCTCAACATGGCGTATAAAGTTCTATAGAGCGTATTGTGTGAACGAATAAAGCGCACCGTCAACAAACTGATTGAATCTTATCAGTGTGGCTTYAGATCTGGCAAATCAACAACCGACCAGATATTCACCATACGCCAAAAATCTTCGTCGATTTTAAAATTGCTTTCTGCAGGACAAAAAAACTATCTACYGCTAAAAACTAACCGCTATCTGAATTTGGTATCCCAGTAAAACTAAAACGACTGAGCAATTTCAAAAGCTCGGTCAGGATCGGGAAGGACCTCACTAAGCCGTTTGCTACCAAACGAGGTTTCAGACAAGGCGACTCCCTACCATGCGGTTTCTGCATTATGCTGCTAAARAAAGAGCTGAATCAACCAGGTCAATTTTCTATAAGAGTGTACAACTTCTGCCGTACGCCGATGATGTTGATATTATTGGTCTCAACAACCACGGCGTTAGTTCTACACTTTCCAAACTGGATAAGAAAGCGAAGCAAATGGGTCTGGTGGTAAACGAGGGCAAGACGAAATATCGCCTGTCATCAAACAAACAGTCATCGCATTCGCGACTTGTCCCCCACGTCACTGCTGACAGTCATAACTTCGAAGTCGTAGATAATTTCGTCTATCTTGSAACCAGTATTAACACCAACAACAATGTCAGCCTCGAAATTCAACGCAAGATAAGTCTTGCCAACAAGTGTTACTTCGAACTGAGTAGGCAATTGAGAAGTAAAGTCCTCTCTCGACGAACAAAGACCAAACTCTGTAGCAACATGTTGCAAGAGTATAATTAGTAATAGATTTAATATATATACATGCAACAAACTGTGCACAATATTTTAAGTAATTGCTTAATATTCGCCACTTTCAACAGTCAACACGAAAAAGTTCAGCAAAAATTTTTTCCACAAAAAAGCAAAAACAGCTGTGGAAACATCAATTTGGTATAYTGAATTCACGAGCTCAAGAGCTCACGGTGGATATTGCGTTTTCGGCGCAATTTTAAATTGAAAACGACTTAACGGGAGACTGTATATTCTATGCAAATATGTGCGTTTGTATGTATGCTTGAAGTGATTGTTTGCACAAGCGAAGTGCTGTGCGGGTCGTCACCCTGCGCAGGTCTAACCAAAAAAAAACCTTTCCGAACCACAGGTTAATAACAGCGCTTAGAATAAATTCGTTTCAATTGCCAACGCAGCAAACATGYAACTTGCAACACACATACCTACATACATGCACCACACATGTATGYACTCGCATRGCCGTGTTGTTGTATGCGTTGGCCAACACAGCCACAGCAAACATGCCACTGAGCTGAGAGCTGCAAGCACACACGCAAATAACTGCAGACTGCACACATACACACGCCCAAAGTCAATCACACACATACAGCCACACACCCATACACCTGCATGTCCACATGTGGGCAGCGCTATGCCGTGTTTGTTCTAAAAATTTTACCACCGCCATCAGCCAAGCGCAGCATTGTTATTTAAGTTATTGTTGTGATTGTTGTTGCGTGTCCACCATATATATACAACACACACACACATACAAACAACAGCATGCACACAACAAAGTTGACGCTATTGACTTCATTTATACCCACCCACTCGCATCGGGCCTTGGCGCCTGTTAGGCAGGSYMGCCGTTGCGAACAACGGCAATTTCGAAAATTACAGCAGCAGAGATCGAAGACCGTTAGTCGGTGAGCAAACAAGCAATTTGCCATTTATCACGAATTGGATTGAACGACGCGCTTACAAACACGCACACACACGCACACGCAGGCACACATACACAGGCATTTTTTCATATAAATTGTTTAGATGCACATTCTTGATGTTGTTGTTGTTGTTTGTTGTTGTTGTTGTATAAATAGATAACGCAGAAATGCGATTGATACACATACAAGCACACAAAMAACCATGTTTGAGGCCAATTGAAAAGTTCCCGATCTAACATAGTTGTTGTTATTATAGCGAGTACCGACGGTAATGATTAGGTAAGTTGTCGTCGAYGTCATCTAACGGTGGGTCCAGGAAACGTGCTCTTTCGACGGGTGAGGGTATTCTGGATAAGTAGGGGTTGAACCTGCTACAGTAACCAGAACGAAGCTGCGCAAGAATCACTCTCTTTTCTCGCGGCAACTCGAGCTCTTCGTTTGAAATGGGTGGTTGTTTCGCTTCAAGTCTACCATATTAACTAATACACATTGGTTCAACAAAATTCGTTTTTTTTTTTTTTTGTTTTTATTCAAGTTCCCTTCAAGGGTGATATGCGGATTATAGTGATCCTCCAACAATCCGATATCATTTTTGTAGTACGATTTGTCCTTTGCTTCTAAATAAAACTCAGTTTCGGTAATCACTACTTCATGCGGCGAAAATGTTCCTTTCAGCTGGCATTCTTTTGAGATCTGGTAACAAGAAATAGYCGCTGGGATACAGATCTGGAGAATACAGTGAATACGGAGGCAAATCGAAGCTTTCCCTCTGGATCTTTTACGATCGTTTTCACTGACACGGTGCTTTGTTTTGGTGAAACATCATATTGATTTTCTTTAAATACGGATTTTAGGTGATTTAGTCCTTTAAACGGCCCAATAACGCTATGTAATAGTCGCTGTTGATGGTCCGGTTCTTTCATTTTCAAGTGAGTCATTAAAAATTATTCCATATGCATCGTAAAATATAGACGCTTTAACCTTCCCAGCGGCCTGTTGCATTTTCCAATCCTTTGAGGCGGCTTCAACGCATGCAGTCCTCTCGGATGACCGTCGATTGGACTTCGGCGTGAARTGTTAGAGCCATGTTTCTTCCATCATCTCCAAACACTGTTCCGAATCATCAACTCGTCATAGTTTCTGGTCAATAGTGAGTTCGCGTAGCACTGAGTTTCAGTTGATATCTTTAGAGTTCCTACTATCTCCAACCGCTTTACCTTGCGATCGTCCGAAATTATTTTGTCGACCTTTTATACTCTCGCAACAAAGTTGCTAAGGAGAGTATTATAGTTTTGTTCACATAACGGTTGTTTGCAAGTCCTAAAACTAAAAGAGTCAGATATAAGGTTATAGATACCAAAGTGATCAGGGTGACGAGTAGAGTTGAAATCCGGATGCCTGTCTGACCGTCTGTCCGTCCGTCCGTCCGTGCCAGCTGTAACTTGAGTAAAAATTGAGATATCTTGTATGAAACTTGGTACACGTATTTCTTGGCTCCATATGAAGGTTAAGTTCGAAGATTGACAAAATCGGCCCACTGCCACGCCCACAAAATGGCGGAAGCCGAAAACCTATAAAGTGTCATAACTAAGCCATAAATAAAGATATTAAAGTGAAACTTGGCACAAAGGATCGCATTTGGGGAGGGGCATATTTGGACGTAATTTTTTTGGAACAGTGAGCGTGGCCCGCCCCCTACTAACTTTTTTGTACATATCTCGAAAATTACTATAGCTATGTCAACCAAACTCTATAGAGTAGTTTCCTTCAGGTATTTCCATATACAGTTCAAAAATGGAAGAAATCGGATAATAACCACGCCCACCTCCCATACAAAGGTTATGTTGAAAATCACTAAAAGTGCGTTAACCGACTAACAAAAAATCATATACACTAAATTTTACGGAAGAAATTTCAGAAGGAAGCTGCCTCCAGGCTTTTTTTTTAAATTGAAAATGGGCGTGGCGTCGCCCACTTATGGATCAAAACCATATCTCAGGAAGTACTCAACCGATTTCAATGAAATTCGGTACATAATATTTTCTTAACACCCTGATGACATGTACAAAATATGGTTGAAATCTTTTCACAACCACGCCTTCTTCCAATAYAACGCTATTTTGAATTCCATCTGATGCCTTCTCTGTATAATATATACATTAGGAACCAATGATGATAGCGGAATAAAACTACACATATACGGTATTTGAGCTAAGGTATCCCTTGTGGAAAAATTGTCGTGATCGGACTATAACTTTTCAATGCAATTAAAATACAACTCAAGACTCAAAGTACACAAATTGAATTAATCTAATTAATTTTACAGCAAAATAAAAAAAATATGTAAATGACGGATAATGAAATCTCGATCATCACTTTATCATGCGAGTGTAGTTCGGTGACACACGAATTTAGCGCTTTCTTACTTGTTGATGTTTAAATTTTACATACCAATTCTTGATGGTTGATTTTCTGGAAAAGTGTCCAGAACTTTTTTGCTTCAACTGCATTTTTTCCTTTAAAAATTTCTTTCACAGTAACCAAGCTTCTTCACTCAAAATRTTACAATTCACAAACTAATGAAACGACAGCTGTCAAATTAATACACGCGCCTTTTGAAGATTAGAGCTGACTAAAAATTGTATTGACTTCGAGCGCCATTTATGTATGTGTCAGGCTGGGGATTTTTCAATTGACTATACTCAAATGTTGTAAACTCTGTATAGACYCAGCCACGTTTTGGCTAACGACGACTGCCTGCAATTGCCATAAAATCGCGATTCTTCACTGGAATGCAGAAAACACAGTCATCTTTATGCTGCCAACGCCGCAAACAATTGAAAACCAGCCCGCGTTTATGTGGTTTACCATCTCTTATATGAGTTAGGTAGGTATGTGTGTGCGGACTACCAGCGAGAACGGTTGCGAAATGTGTCTGTTAAGCGACTGGTAAAATGGCCACCAGACTTAACCCTCTCAGCGGAGACATCTCACTTAGAACTACGATTCGTTGTATATCTAAAACTCTCATATAATGATCATGAAGAGTCACATAATTCGGCAAAGCGCATTGAACCTACAACGAATTTCTTGAGACGACTAATATGATTTCGCCTGTCTTATCTGGTTCGACTGCCGGAATGTTTCAGCCTCAGTCTAACGAAAGCTGGACATTGGAGAAGAATATGCTTGGATGCAGATTCAAACTTCTATAAGATTATAAGCGCCAGTGATGTAAACAAGACAAACGGAACACCACAAGTTTCTTACTGGGTAAGACGGCTTTGGATCATTTGATCCCCTTTGTCCAAACGTTCATATATCTACTAGACGCTCGGTCTCCATTCCGCGTGCGCTTAGCAGGCGTCCGCTTCTGTGCTTCTGTAAAATCATTTTGGCCTAGAATAGAACGCTGTAGATAGACTTCTTGCCTGTAGCTAAGTTCATCTTGCGGCAATAGTGAAGGTTTTTACTGAACACTGTCTAATAGGCATTCATGAGGTAGGACTAAGAATCTTTGTGGACGCTCGTTGTATGGAAAAGGGTGAGATGGAAATATCTAGGCATTGTCGAGCCTTTGTACGACTGGAGCTAAAACAACTCGGTAGTCTTAGATGCCACGAATCAAAAGACAAGCAATGAGCCGCAACTAATATTTACTGTCAAACCAAATTTGTGATAGGCTCGAAGCTCTTTGTTGATTTGTTTTAATATGATTTTATGATACAGTTTTTAGAAGTCTTTTACTATGTTCCCACCAAAAATTTTAAGTGATTAGATTACATTTAATCTATTCACTAATCAGCCCGTTCTCACTGCCGTTGGAGAGATGATAAAACAGCTGTTTTTTGCCATTCAAGAATTCACATCGCTTAATATTTATTAAAAGAAAACATTGTCATATAGTATTTTGTAATAAAAACCGTCTTCTTGTAAATATTTTTCATATAATGGAAACAATGGACGCATTTTTTCATTAGGGAAGACGTTTTTCAGGTGAAATTAAATTCATTGCTTTAAAAAAAATTAGTTCGTTTACAATTGTTTTCTCTTTGTAGTGTCTAAATCAGCTGTGATATTGTAATAGATTTCCAATGCTGACAAGTAGATGGCGCAAAATCAGAGTCGCACCGAGAGATTTAGCGTAGATCAGTTTCAAATAACTTTGATGAAGTGGATTTGAACTGTCATTTTTGTATGGCGAAATCTTGTAAAATTTATAAGATTAGTGCGATAAACTAATCATTAAGTGTCGATCTGAACATGGTATTAAATGTCACAACGGACCAACGTTCTAAGCTGGCCGAGTGAGATGCTTTCTATGATCGATCTTTTAACCGAACCAACAGGCATTCAAGAGGTGTAATGTGAAAGCATGATCTTGAGTATACTTACGTAATCTCAAAAGTTAGGACAATGAGTCCACTCTTTACACAATAAGTCTAGTATAATTTATTTTTTCTGGTAAACGTTTTCGTAATATTTTCTGTCCTTCTAAGGACAAGAAATAGTAAAACTTTTTCATTTTAATTTCGGACGAAAATCCATTCGGCAAAATATTAAAATAATCATTAGTGTTTAGTATACGCTTGTTTTTCTGAARTACATAAAACTGATTCGGCGATTTTTAAAATGAGTGAAATTATTCAACAAAGAAGTTACTTTAAATTTTTTGTGAGGAGTCAAATTGCTGATGCCGAAAGGTTCAGAATGTTGAAAAAGGCTTGTGGTGAGAATTTTTTGTCGCGAGCAAGTCTTTTTGATTGGTACAAATTCTTCAAAAGTGTCAAAAACGCGTTGACGACGACAGTAAAATAAAAGAGTTGGTGCTTGAGAATCGCGGATTAACAATCAAAGATCTTACTGGCAGTYTTTTTAGTCCAGATATTCTCAACAAGGAAAGGAAAAATTTGTTCTGCTGAGTTCCAGTGTTATGAGTTAGCATTCAATGAGAGTGAGACTGAACTGTAGACACGTTTATGGCTATCCTTTCTGTAATATCACATAAAATAACTTTGAGAATCTAAATGCTCTTAGTGTAAGCCCAAGCGCCAGACTTAAATTTCAACATGACACGAGCAATTATTTGGCACAATGAGTCCTACATAGGCGTATGTGTTGCTGTGTAATATGTGTGACATTTTAAATACGCTTCCAGGCACTTGTACATAGACTAGTTGGTAGTGTYAACTAAACAAAGCTAAGCTACCAACCTATGACACAGCTACTCAGATGGATGCGGCAAATGGCAAATTTATTTGTTGTCCCATAGCGAATTATTGCTGCAAAATTTAGATAGATTTAGGCAACAATACACGTTAGCTTTGACAAACAGTTTGTTGTTACACCAATACATATGCGTGTGGTAATATTAGTGGCGACAGATTGTGTAATAATTCAACGATTTCCGCATTAGATGGGAATATTCGCAAATATCAAATACTCATAACGGTACATTCAAAATCGGTTTTGGGAAAAATAATTGGCTTTCTACGCTCATTCAGCTGAAAAAAACAACAGCTGAACAAAGCGCTGAAGGTCAGCTTAGAAGAGGAACGAGCTACATTTAAAATTCTTATTTTTATAAATGCACTACATTTCAGATTTTTCAGCAATTTTAGCGTTCAGARCTCATTCAGCTCCAGAAAATATCAGCTGAATAAAACGCTGAATGACAGCTTAGATCATAATCCTACTATATTTCACACGTTTCTCTCTAAKAATGAAACAACAAACCAGTTTTTATAGAAATTTGGGCTGTCAGAGTTCATTCAGCTCCAGAAAACTCAAGCTGAATAAGGCGCTGCAAGTCAGATTAGATGAGAATTGAGCTACATTTAAAATTCTTATTTTTAGGTATGAAACCACATTCCTGTTTTCAAAGAAATGTTGGCGCTCAAAGCTCATTCAGCTCAAGAATAAAATAGCTGAATAAATCGCTGAATGTCAGATTGGATGAGGATCGAGCTACAATTAAGACTCTTATTTTTAAGAATGAAACTACATGCTCGACTATACAGAAATTTTAGTTTTCAGAGTTTATTCAACCCCAGAAGTATAGCTGTATAAAGCGCTGAATGTGAGCTTTAACGAAGATCAAGCTGCATGTAAAACGCTGCCTTTTAAGAATGAAACTACATATTAGATTTTATAGGCATTTCCTCATTCAATGCCCATTCAGCTCAATAAATAATAGCTGAGAAAGGCGCTGAATGTTAAAGCGCCAGGAAATCTAGCTTATTTTAAGCCTCTCAACTTTCAGCGGTTATTCAGCTTAAATGAATAATWGCTGAATAAAACGCTGAAATTTGAAGTGCCTGTAAAGTATGGTATGATTAAAAAAAAAAAATTCAAAAGTCAATCTGGTCACGATTTTATTTCAAAATCTGCTTCAGAGTAAAGTGGATGACTATAGAAATATTTACTCTCCATTTTGAATAYTCTACAATCTGGGTGTGAACCATCGTCCAACTGAATGACATTCACACACTCCACTCACTCCGACAACAAGAGTCCCATAGAAATATGTATATACGCACATCCAACCATCAAAACCAAGCAATTCTACATTAGCAAAGTCTACAAAATGACACAACCACAATTTGAGGGACATCGACGAAGCAGAGCGTACGAGTACACCCAAGCAATTAATAAAATAAAATACAGTTAAATTAATTGTATTTGTAATAAATGCCAAGTAAGTTAATTTTRGCAAATCCATCAAGACCGATAAAATTTCTAGAGCCTTCAGTAGATATGTATGAGTGGGTATGTGAGTTRGTTTGTATATAGGAATATGGCTATGTTTGTTTATTTATGTGTAATTTATGTGGACATAACGGTTGCGCATTCATACAATTTGTGGCTTGAAATAATTGCAGTTGTTAAACGAGAGCAAATGACATGAGTTGATGGACGTGAAGATGTACTATTTATATACCTCATACATACATGTGTGGTATATGTGCGTAGCTGAGTGTGTGTATGTGTGAGGAAGGRTGTGCATGCTTTAAAAATAGCTAAGGAACTTTTGTTGTCCAATTTACGTATACAAAACGGAATATGTTTACATATATTTATATACATTTATAGGGTGTTCTTTTTAAGAGGAATTGGATAAGTCCCGTCCTCAGAACAGTCGACATCCTTTGACTTAAGACTTACCATTAGACCTATTGAGTTTTAGAGGATTGAGTTATATACATTTATAGGGTGTTCTTTTTAAGAGGAATTGGATAAGTCCCATCCTCAGAACAGTCGACATCCTTTGACTTAAGATTTACCATTAGACCAATTGAGTTTTAGAGGATTAAGTTATATACATTTATAGGGTGTTCTCTTTAAGAGGAATTGGATAAGTCCCGTCCCCAGAACAGTCGACATCCTTTGACTTAAGACTTACCATTAGACCTATTGAGTTTTAGAGGATTGAGTCAGGGTTAGGACCCCGAATGTTGAGAGAACCGTGTTATATCKTAAGAGAAATGTAACCGCGTAACGGTAGCTTTAAAAAATGAGTTCAGAGACTCCAAAGTGTTACAGTGATTGTTGAGACCAAATCCATAGAATAAGGTATACCACCGAATGATCGGCATCATTYTACAGAGAGTATATCTTGAGCTCGCGTTCGTCTCACAGCGGAGCTCTCCTTTCCAAGTGAAATCCCGGAGATAATCACATACTGTAACAATTTCCTCCTTCTACATGATTGAAAGGAGAACCAGGAAGAGTAAAAACAATGCACGGAAGCTGATAAGACACGGTTGTATCTGAAACTTATGGTTTCAAACAACTGTCTCTTCAGATGACGYAGAAATGATACTCGGTCATGTAGCTTGAGCATCGAATGCAGCAGGAGCCTGAGGAGTAAAGATAGTAAAAATAATCGGCCTACTGAGCATACTATTCGCAACACCATCACCGATCTTGAGACCCAGACCCAAAACTCGACTTAATAAAGCACTCCAGCATGCAGTGAAGAAAATATAACATCTTTAGGTGAGAGTGTATACAAAGACCGAGAAGAGTCGATTCAGCGCCGTTCGCAGCAACGCGGACTGCTGTAGGAACCGACKTGGCGCATTTTACGTCGAGATCATAAATTGAAAGCGGACAATATACGGCATGAACAAGAATTGGAACCGCCCTATCTTCTCAAGCGACATCTCTTAGCTCTTTGGGCTCTTGAAAAGTTCCAAGAAGATCAAATGTTTTTGAGCCTGAAGAAATTCAAGAGCTGTCATCAATGGTTTATTGAGAGAACACTTCGGTAGGTAATTTGGTCATCAAGRTCGTGTCATATGACACTTTTTGCTGTGGCAATATATAATGTCTAAAGTCTATGCGAGCAATACTGCTTCAATTCAAATTTTSGGAACAAAAAATCACGCGTGTCATTCGCCAGTTACCAGTCGAAACACTCAAATGAGTCATCGAAAATTGAACTCAACGGATGAACCAGCTGAGACGTCGCCGTGGCCAACATTTGAAAGAGATGATTTTCAGAAAATAAATACCAAACAATGGGCTCTCGAATGAAAATAAACATTTCCCATTAAATTAGAAGTTGCCGTGTTTTTCTTTAAAAAAAAAAATAGGGAACCTGGAAATGGATCACCCTTTACTATAAAACATGTAATACAAATACCATGCTTTTTTAGTTCCAGGAGCGCTTTTAGAGAAGTGAGCTTATCTATTTTTTGAGAACGAGTCATTAGCTGTAAAAATTATAGAGCTGGAACCCCTTTTCACCGGAATTAAACGTTTTTTCGATTTAGCCCTGTCCACTTGTCTGTATATACGTGAACTAGTTGTAAAGTTTGTGAGATATCAGTCTGAAACTTTGCACACGTTCTTCTCTCCACAAGCAGCTACACACTTTTTGGATACGCCGATATTGGACTACTATAGAATATAACTGTGATATAAACTAATAGATCAAACACAAACACTTGTAAGGAAAACTTTTTTATTTGAAGCGACATATTTACGAAATGTTGTAGAAATTAATGCCTCACACAACGGTAAAAATTCTGAAGACATTTTTCAGATCGGCTCACAATAGCATATAGCTGTCATACAATCTAACCTATCAAAATCAAGTTCTTGCATGGAAAATTT
>NW_017537490.1:248188-249835 GCF_001853355.1 Bactrocera latifrons | reverse complement strand
ATGTTGATCATCAGTTGAGTTTGATGGCCGACCCGGACTTGGTTCGTTGTCAATGCGTTTCCGACCCTCTTTCAACAATTTGTACTAAACAAAAACACTTACTCACGATAAATATTTATCACCGAAGAGTTTTTTTTTTTTGTAACATTCTGAAGTTTCGGAACCAGAAATTTGATGCCGCGCACATAATTTAATGGAACTTCTTTGTTGAATAATTTCACTCATCGTAAAAACCGAAATTTAAACTAAAAAGGCTTACTATGTTCTATCCACAAAGATAAGTATATAGAGATTTTTTTTTTTTTTTTTTTTTTTTTTTTTTTTTGGTATGTGTAGGGTCTGTCTCTTATACACATCTAGATGTGTATAAGAGACAGGTATATAGCTGCATATAAACCGACCGATCAAAATCAAGATATCTTTTAATACCCTTTTATGCAATAAGAAATGCACCTGTGCCTGTCTCTTATACACATCTAGATGTGTATAAGAGACAGGTATTAATATTTTGGTGCAACATTTTTTCTTGTTTTTTATTTTTGTGAATATTTTCTTGTATTGGAGACGGCATTTCATTGTTCTTACGAGCCTCGTTTYTTATTGTTCTACAGAAGCTTTCCACGCCACATAAATGCGTTATTTAAACAGTTTCTGCATAAACTTTGGCGTTTTTGAGTTTCAGTATATTGTTTACAACTTCYGCCTTATTTGCGTAAGCGTCTACACTACACTTCAAAGCATTCTTCTRTCGTAAGTTGTACCCTAAAAGTTTCCTTGCAATTTACGGCAGAATTCTTCACACATCTGGCAATAACTTTTAAACGCCACTGAACTCTACTGACAGCAATGCGTGTCTTTTTATTGACCTATATAATYATATGTACATATGAAATAACAACAACAATAATCACACATGACTACATGGCTAGTACGGATTGCACTTTATCTTCATTAAGCTACAGCATAACAATTGACATTGATCCCCACTTCAGCTCCTATCATTGTCATATGGGTTTACTTGAGAAATGGAAGAAATGTCGGCACACGTATGCCACACACACTTAAAGCATGCACAAATACTTACATATCAGTCATATGTATATGTATGTACACACCTATGCACATGCATGTGTGCTGGCCATTATGGGAAGTCGTAGCTTCAAAGCTGTGAGTTGAGAGCTGGGAGCTGGGCGTTGGGAGCTGGGAGCTGGATAAATGACCGGATATTGTAAAATCCCATTGTAACAAACGACAAGTCGTTGTCGGTGGACATGTTGCTGTAACAATGCAACAACAAAATGGCAACAACAAGCACAAACAACAAAAGGGAAAATGCAGGAATTATCATTGAACAAGCTAAATAGTCAAGTGTGCGGTCATATTGCAAAAGCAAGATATATACCTCTCACATCCATCTTGATACACAAACACAGCTTATTTAATGTGATGTATGTGTATGCTGTCTCTTATACACATCTTCCTCATTCAATGCCCATTCAGCTCAATAAATAATAGCTGAGAAAGGCGCTGAATGTTAAAGCGCCAGGAAATATAGCTTATTTTAAGCCTCTCAACTTTCAGCGGTTATTCAGCTTAAATGAATAATAGCTGAATAAAACGCTGAAATTTGAAGTGCCTGTAAAGTAT
>NW_017537490.1:235628-247328 GCF_001853355.1 Bactrocera latifrons | reverse complement strand
CCGCGCACATAATTTAATGGAACTTCTTTGTTGAATAATTTCACTCATCGTAAAAACCGAAATTTAAACTAAAAAGGCTTACTATGTTCTATCCACAAAGATAAGTATATACAGATTTTTTTTTTTTTTTTGTATGTGTAGGGTGTCACGTGATAATAGTTGAGGAAAACCAGTCTTAGAAGATGTAGTGAAATTCAATGACACTCTTTGAAAAAAATATGCTCCAATTTTAGTATATCTTTCTAGGTTTATGAGATAGTAAGATGAGATATCTTACTAACCCCTTCCGAATACTCTAGGAAAGCGTTTTTCCCCTCCCTTCGTGGACTTCTCGAAATATTTCGCCAGTTGCGCTTAACTATATCCATGTCGTCGTCAGAAATCATACAGTTCGTTGTTTCATCGCCTTCTGTATTCAACGCTCACGTGGAAGGTTCCAAAGATCTTGAGAGAAATAGTACACTTCAAATGAATGCTTCCGAGTCCAAAGTAGCGCCTGTTGACAAAAGTAATTGTGTCCCTTATCTCCAAGCTTAGATTGATAGTGGTATTTATGATGGAGATAAACAAAGTTCTTCAAATTTATATCTACCCATAGTGATAAAGTTCCCAAGACGAGAGGAATATTTGCGTATGGCCACAAGGTGCTTTGTCTTGCCCTCATTGAACAAAATATCAACAACTTTTGTTTCTTTTTTTAGGCTGTGGACTAATCAAAATGGACTCTCGATATCAAAAATATTTCTTTGTGAGTTTAGGAATCATAATGTTCGGTAATTCTCAGGAATTAATCAAAAAAAAAAAAAACTATCGCAGATGTTCAAAAAAAATATATATTTTTTTTAAGAAAAATAATTAAAGACGCTATCATCCTAGCAATCTTAATGAATGTCTAATATCAAAATCATGACATCCGGCAGCATTAAATTCCCCCGTCATAAATGGTGGTTACCGCTACGAAATGTGAGACTGCCAAATATGCGTCGGACAAGAAAATGATCTGCAAGTCAAGTGCACCACAACTTTGTGACCACAAGCACTTTGTCCATTGCATGCCACATCCAAATTGTGGCATACACCTCACTTGCGGCGCCAAAAGTGCAGATAACCTAAACGCAATTTATGCTGATTGCTGTTGTTTTTGTAAAAGGTATTGCACTCGTGGCTATTGCAATTACAACAGCAACTACATACACACATGCAGCCACACATCTGTGAGTGTGTGTGTTTGATGCAGCAATTTTGTATTTTGTAATAAAAAGATTTAGACACCTTACGCCAGACCCAGACCCCGAGCTGCTGATACTTTGGACCACACTCCACTCTGTCGCTTGCTCGCATAGGTACACATGTTTTCGGTTTTGAGTGGCTGGCTCTCACTCTCTTGCTGCCCTGCGGTTGCACTTTCTGGTTTGTTGAGCACAAACCCAATTATTATTTTATTATCACGCATAAGGACATGTTATATTCCTGGAGAATCTGTAGAGATGTCGCACTTGCAGTCATGAGCTTTGTATCGTGCTCTTGCGCAGACATGTTTGTGTGCATAATTGTGTTGTTGTTGAGTCATATACTCTTCCATGAACCTATGTACGTACTTACCTAGCTGTATAATGGGTGGTTCGTATGGTATTTGGTTTTTCCGACTTCGATCCCAGCTTATCAACAAATTTGACCAGAGCCCTCAAAATTTCCTTATACTTTTGAAAGTCCTCGATCGAATTAACGTTTAGTTCATTGAGTTGTCAAATTTTAAATATTCCACTATTTTTTGGAGATYTTAGTCGACTCTTTCTCCGTAGAGGTTAATAGAAATGGAGGGATAGGAAAAACTCTCAGAGTGTTAAATCTGGCGTATWAATAAGCTAAGTAATGACTTTTGTTCGTGGTTTTGTTGTAGCCGGTAATGGAAGGTAGAAGTGTGGACGATCTTTGGTTTTCGCAAAACTTACCGCCATGTCGAAAACTTAAGCAAAAATTCGCCCACGGAACGCCAAGTTCGAAAATTATGTTATTAGCGGTCTCGGTATTTTCAAACAGCTACATTTTCAAGTCGTCGCCACAAAGYTCTGATATGTTAACAATAATCTCTTAACGAAGGGCCTGGCAAGTTTATGGCGTCTGTAAACGATGACAAAAATCCATGAGTTGGGCTTCCAATTGCTTCGAYATTCAYCGYATTCTCYAGCTCTAGCCCACAGCAACTATTTCCTGTTATCAGATCTCAAACGAATGCTGRCTATGAAGAAATTTTCATCGAACAAAAAGATGATTGGCGAAACTGAGGCCTATTGCGAAGCAAAGGAGCAATCGTACTGCAAAAATGATATCGAAAAGTTGGAGAGTCGCTGAAATGAGTGTATCACCCCTAAAGAGAACTATTTGGAACAAATTTGCCCAACAAAAGTTGTTTTACTATGGTAGATAAGTCCCCCTGTTAAGTTAATTTTGAAATCAAACCATTATATAAACCACCCTGTATACAGAGGCACGTTTATACTTAGATKTTATGAATGGCGGCAAATAAGTGACACTAAGTTGTTATTATGGTCTACTCAGTAATATGATTTCGCATGTTTTGTACTTAATCACTTGGTGATAATGTTTAAAAGGGGAATAATCACCAATTAAATGCACATAAGGGAGAGCATAYGCCCCCGTACTGCCGAGACGGAGTWGCACACTGGGAATGGGATCCGACACGTGAAAGACAGATCCAATGAAAATTTTCACAAAGTCTGGGAAGGTGAGGTCCCCCTTTGGAGGACGACCACTTTCAACACTTGTAAGGTATTGGTTTCAAATGTAAGGAGAATCTATCCGATAAGCAGAAGAAAACCAAAAATCCAATTGGACCTTACGACAGTTCCTTCAGTATCTAAATAAAGGAGCACACATGGGGTGTCAAATTAAAAGCAAATTTCCTAGAGATCCAGTAAGCTCCAAGTAACGGCTGTGYTATTCGCAAACAATAAGTAGATAAAGGTTGTGAAAATACCTCTCCGAAAAGGTCGCTGGCGTACGCCGATGATATTGATGGCCAATGATGGCCTCAACAGCCGCGCCGTTAGGTGTGCTAGTAAACGAAAGCAAGACGAAATATCTCTTGTCACTCGCGACTAGGCTACCACGTCACGGTTGACAGTCATAACTCCGAAGTCGTAGATAATTTGTCTATTTTGGAACCAGTATCAACACCGACAATAATKTCAGCCTCGAAATCCAACGCAGAATAACTCTTGGCAACAGGTGCTCCTTCGGGTCTGAGTAGGCAATTGAAAAGTAAAGTCCGCTCTMGACGYMCGAAAATCAAACACTGTAAGTCACTCATTACTAAAGTCCATGTAGAGATGCAGAGGCATGGAYGATGACAACATCCGATGGGTCGATGCTACAAGTTTTCGAGAGAAAAGTTCTGTGGAAGATTTATGACCGCAGTCGATGGAACGATGAGCTCTATGAGATATACGACGCCATTGACATAGTTCAACGAATAAAGAGACAGCGGCTGGCTAGGTCATGGCGTCTGTATAGTTGAAAATACTCCAACTATGAAAGTTTTCGACGCAGTACCCGCCAGGGAAAGCAGAAGAAGAGGAAGACCCCCACTTCGAAGGAGAGATTAGGCGGAAAAAGACCTAGCTGCACTAAGCCAATAAAGAAGACGAAGCGCGTCAAAACTTGATGAAATTCTTCAGATTGGACTACTATAGCATATAGTTACCATACAAACTGATCGTTCCAAATCAAGATACAACATTTCATGCTATAAGAAACCGTAACTGTGTAGGGTATTCAAGCTTCTGTGGTCGAAGTATATTTTTTGCTTGTTTCATTTAACTTATTTTTTACTTTTCTGTTTTCATTTACACTCTCTATCACTGCACACCTTGTGCGTCACTACTCGTAACACAATTCCCGCAGTTCTGTTCAATTAAATTCACTTGTACATTAAGTCAGCATTTTCCCTCCAACACGTTGCGCTCGCGCCCATACTTGCAATTTCACCTCTAACCTCAAACACTTTGACTGCAAGCTTTTGAAATGCTGGCGCAGCAACGAAACTTACGCTCTAACTGGCGCAATTTACAACTTAATCTCTGCTTTTTAGGTTTGCGGTTTTAATTTTATTGTTTATTTACCGTTACTTCAAGCTGCCACGCTGCGCTTCCGCATCGAGCAAGAGTCAACAATTCAGCAATTCAACTTGGCCAAGTGTAATGGCAGACTTATGCAAAAGCCACCGCCCTCACCTTMCCGGTTGTCTCTCGTTTTGTATGACGCTACTGCGTCAGCGAGCAAATAAAGAAGCCAACAAACGGAAGACAAACAAAAGTTGCGGAAGTTCAGATTGCACTCAGGTGCGTGGCGGAAGCGTTTTTATATGTATGTAGTTATGTACATTGCTAYTTAAGTAATAAATATTGATCACGTGAAGACAGGGGTTTAGCTACAAAAATAGTGTCCACTTCCATATATGCTCTGATATCAATTTGTCGCACTTTTATTTGTTGTCGTTCTGTTAGGTGGCAAGCAATCGATAGCAGAGTTCACCAATTGTATGTTAAAGCTTATCACATCTTCAAAATCTGCTGCAAAGCCAAGTAGGAGCGAAAAGCTGTTACAAGACACAATTATTAGGAATTGATTAGTTAGGTTTCGACATGATGAAATGAGCACCGAAGACAGTGAACACAGTGGATGTCCAAAAGAGAACGAGAGAGAAGAAAAATAAAGTGCTAAGACAATGGACCGTGTCACAAGTCAGTGAAAATTAAGTGAAAAATCCATGAACTGGGCTTCGAGTTGCTTCCGCATTCACCGTATTTTCCAKATCTGTCCCCCAACTACTATTTCCTGTTCTCAGATCTCAAAAGAATGTTCGCTGGAAAGAGATTTTCATCGAATAAAAACGTAATCGCACGAGCGAAATGTTATAGTAAGGTTGGAGGGTCTTTGGGTCCGACACCCGTTTGCAATGCAACACCACATTCTAGGGGTCAGTTTTTTCTGTATTTAGGTTTTAACCACAATCACCACGATTACTCCCCGAGGGGCCAGTCCACATGAGCAGGTTACTGCTCCCCGTGGTACCAGAATTAAGTATCCGGTCAGACTGCATTCTGCAATTATATGCACCCAATCGTCTACCCACGACCTATCAAAATGGTGCCTCGTAAGTAGAAAATCCAAACTCGGACAATATCTGAAGTCTGGGTTAATCTCAACAAACCCAATGTCCCGTCGTAAGTCACTCAGGTGCTAGGACAATTGTCCCAACGGTCTTGCAACCTGCACCTGACCCTATCATCTAGAATCCTCCTGCTCCCTAGATATACATCCCTCTCCACATCATCATCACAAATCAACGGAATGGCAGCCACAGCTAAAAAAAAGCGAAAATATTTACTGCATTATTATTACTTGGAGCACACATGTAAATTTTGAACTTATGTGTGATTAGCGCCATCTGCAGTGTGATAGCTTAGCAAATTATTTTTGTACTCTTTAACTTGTAGAATCACAATCCAAAAGCAAATGTCAAAAACAGCCGTCAAAAGTTGATTGTTTTCATTTCCAACTGCAGTGATTTGTTATTTTCTATGCTGTGTTGTGCGCTTAATTCGTTAAATTATTTATACGCAAATTAACATAAAAAGTGAAGCGTTGCGCATAATTTGAATGAAGCAATACGTTGTTGGTCGGAAAAAATGTGCAAGACAATAATTTAACCACAAAAGCTGTGCTGTCGAAAGGCTGTGTGTGTAATCTTATGTGTGCTTGTGCTGCACTGTGATTATAAAAAATTGAACCTTTGAAGCGTTTGCCAAACTCTGCGCTTGCAATTCTTATAAGCAAAAACTAAACAAAGGTAGCTTAAATAGTGAACAGATGGCTAATTGTGTGCATATTTTAAATGCCAATTGATTCTAATTTTATGAGCTGTTAATGCTAATGTAAATTTATACAAATAATGTACGTATGCGAATGCACGCACCTTAATATGCGTTGCAACGAGTGTTTTTGCCAGCTAATGTCCATTACCCATTTAGTAATTGTAAATAAACATTGCGCTAAGTGGCAATGAATAAAAATTTGTAGCAATTTATAGTAAATAGAAAAGCGACAAGTCCTTCACAGTTAACATTGTTGTGCAATATACCGGCTAATTTGCATTTTCAATTGATTATTATTTTCACATGTGTCATTTAATAATAAAAACAAATATTATTGAAGTTTATACATATATATGATATTTAAAGTGATTGAAAAAAAGTAAAACTCATTAAGTACAATTAAAAAAGAAAAAAAAAAACATATTATTTTCAGCGACTTCGACGTTATTAAAAATATATTCGCGAAACATTTATGTGTTACTTTGAAAACGAGCAGTTATCTACAGCTAAACGCCTGTGTATTCATATGTATGTAAATACTATAGCGATAAACATTCGAGATAAAAAAATTAATCATAACTATATAATTTATAATACCGTGGGATAAGTCTCCTCTATCCGTATTGTGTGAAAGATTAAAGCCCACCGTCAACAAACTGATTGGACCCTATCAGTGTGGCTTCAGACCTGGAAAATCAACAACCGACCAGATATTCACCATGTGCCAAAACTTGGAAAAGACTCGTGAAAAGACAATCACACATTACCTCTTCGCCGATATCAAAGCTCTGCTCTTGACAGCATGAAAAGAAGCTGTCTTTAGGCCGCGATATCTGAATTTGGTATCCCCGCAAAACTAATACGGCTGTATAAACTGTCATTGAGTAATACCAAAAGTTCCGTTAGGATAGGGAGAGACCTTTCCGATGCGTTTGATACCAAGCGAGGTTTCAGGCATTACGACTCACTATCGTGCGGCTTCTTCAATCTACCCCTGGAGAACATAATTCGAGCTGCAGAGCTCAAACGAGCAGGTACAATATTTTATAAGAGTGTACAGCTGCTGGGATACACCGATGTTAGTTCTGATTTCTAGTCATAGATAATTTCGTCTATCTTGGAACCAGCGTAAACACCACCAACAATGTCAGCCTAGAAATCCAACGCAGGATAACTCTTGCCAACAGGTGCTACNTAATAATAAAAACAAATATTATTGAAGTTTATACATATATATGATATT
The DNA here is from genome assembly GCF_001853355.1 of Bactrocera latifrons. NCBI lineage: Eukaryota > Metazoa > Arthropoda > Insecta > Diptera > Tephritidae > Bactrocera > Bactrocera latifrons. Next base: position 240,188 of record NW_017537490.1, on the reverse strand, counting down.
TAAAGTGATTGAAAAAAAGTAAAACTCATTAAGTACAATTAAAAAAGAAAAAAAAACAAATTATTTTCAGCGACTTCGACGTTATTAAAAATATATTTGCGAAACATTTATGTGTTACTTTGAAAACGAGCAGTTATCTACAGCTAAACGCCTGTGTATTCATATGTATGTAAATACTATAGCGATAAACATTCGAGATAAAAAAATTAATCATAACTATATAATTTATAATACCTTAAAAAAAAATCACTATGTGTAATTAAGTGGTTTAATTATAATTATTTATGATTTATCAATGAAATGATGTCATGGAAACTCATGTCTAACGTCAGGCAAGGCTATGGCACATGTAACTCTGTTCACTATTTCCTTATTTCTCTACTAAATTTAAAGAAAAAGTCATGACTCTACTCTTATTGCATCCATGAGCAATCTATCAATCTGACAAACTATAACCTATAGCAGAGAAGTTTTGATTAAAAAGATTGGCAGCGTGCTAATCCGCATACTATTGTTCTGAAAATAGTAACGTCGAACAAAAAAATAAGATATTAATTTGAGAATTGTTAACACGGAGCGGCAAACCTAAAACTGATGTTTGACTGTTGATCCAAAATGTGAAAACAATTACGATAGGAAATATGGAAAGCAAAAAAGCAAGCGCTAAGTTCGGCTGTAACCGAACATTCTATACTCTTGCTACTTGCAAGGATCAAACCCGTGAAAAAACCATCAGCTGCGAAGCTTACAATGCATTTTTTTTTTTTTTTTTCATTCTAAATTATTTTGAAGCTCATAGACTCATTTCGCAAGAATTTTATTAAAATAAATCTGAGATAAAATAGATATGATATAAACTCAACCGAAGTGCTAATATTTTAATATATGTATTAAATAATATATAGAAGTTTCATATAGCGTTCAGATTTGTATTTGCGTAAACCTATTTTAAAAATTTTTTTTAACTATATAAAAAATTATGATTTTATGAGTTGATGTAAAAAGCGTGAAACAGTGCATCGGAATTCATTATATTTGTGTTTCAGGATATTAGCCAAATGATATAACGGTTGAACGGTTTAAAGTAAAACGGGAATCATTACGTAGAACATTAGTTAGGCAAAGAAATGGAAGGTAGTGACTTTATTAATTTTTGACATGGCTGATGTATGCTTGAAAACTTACTTACAAGCAATTTTATAAATATAAAAAAAACAAAACTATTATATTATACTGTGTAGTAACATGTTGCAAGAGTAAAAAACTAAATTGTAAGATCCCGTGTACATATTTGTGAAATTTGTAAGCTTTCGCATTGAAAATGCGCCCAAAGCTGTTGATATGATTTGGCCTAGATACTTATAGTACATAAAGTAATAACTGAATGCTTATGTGTGGTGTAATATGTCATATATAATATATAGTACAATTTGCATGCTCGCATATGATTATTATTCGCGAAACGCCATATTTTAACAGTTCCATGAGAATCTTTATATATTCTTGTGAATGAAAATATATTCAAACATTTTGTATATTAATTTCGCTTATTTCTGCAATCGCTAATATGCATATACATATATTGCATTGTAATGTAAAATAGAGCGATATGTGCATATGTAGATTAAAGCACATAACATATGTACATGCATACATATCTACAAAAATACGAACAATAATTAAAAACTTCAAAAAAAAGGTATTATTAATTATGCAAGTGATTTAAAAATCGGTTCGTATTGATGACAATTTTAGTGTGGGTTACAAAACAAAAATAGAAAAGAAAACAAGTTGCTAAAACAACTGCTCTAACATCTGCTTTCAAACATACTCGCATTACCAAAGAACACATTGAAATAATACACAATGAAATTATGAAATTCTTATCAACAACTGCTTGACCGCAGTTAAACCAATAGCGCGTTGTACAAAACAGTGGTGTCGGCAACGTGCTTTTCAAGCATAAATAAGGAAACCAAAGCAGCATACAGTGGTGTGCAATAAAATGGCGATAAATGTATATGCTTTATTAAAATATATATACACTGAACAAAATATATTGAGTATGCAACACGGAAAAGTAAATGTCGAAAAGCAATACACCAGGAGATGGCGAACCCGCTTCCCCAATAGAAGACGATGGCGCAGACGTTCCATTGCCCGATGGGCGGGCAAGAAGTTCGAATGGCAATTATTCAGCTGAGAAATAAAAAAGTAGCGGGGGCCGACGGATGTCGGCTGTGAAGAACTGATAAGGAGCATGCATCAGCTTCTTTGTAAAATATGGTCGGACGAAAGCATGCCCAACGATTGGAATTTAAGTGTGCTTTGCCCAATCCATAAAAAGGCAGACCCCACAATCTGCTCCAACTATCGTGGGATAAGTCTCCTCTATCGAGCGTATTGTGTGAAAGATTAAAGCCCACCGTCAACAAACTGATTGGACATCAGTGTGGCTTTAGGTTTCGAAAATCACATTACCTCTTCTTCGATATCAAAGCTCTGCTCATGACAGCACGAAAAAAAGCTGTCTTTAGGCCGCGATATCTGAATTTGGTATCCCCGCAAAACTAATACGGCTGTATAAACTGTCATTGAGTATTATCAAAAGTTCCGTTAGGATAGGGAGAGACCTTTCCGATGCGTTTGATACCAAACGAGGTTTCAGGCATCACGACTCCCTATCGTGCGGCTTCTTCAATCTACCGCTGGAGAACATAATTCGAGCTGCAGAGCTTAAACGAGCAGGTACAATATTTTATAAGAGTGTACAGCTGCTGGGATACACCGATGTTAGTTGCGGCTACGCTGTCTAGGCCTTGTCGTTCGAATGGACGAAAACACTCCAGCTCTGAACGTTTTCGACGAAGTATCTGCCATAGGAAGCAGAAGAAGAAGAAGACCTCCACTTCGTTGGAAAGGTAGAGAAGGACCTGGCTTCGCTTGGAATATCCAACTGACGCCAAGAAGCGAAAAGAAGAACGATTCCCGCGCTGTTGTCAGTAATGATAAAGAAGAAGTTTAAGTAATTTAGGAGATATATACATGAAACTTGTTAACTTTTTCAAAATTTGTTGCCCATCCTTTGTACCAATTAAGAGTTCTATGTCTTAAATTAGTGCTTAGTTATGGCAATTTATAGGTTTTCGGTTAGTGTCGATTTGTGGGCGTGGCAGTAGTCCGATTGTACTAAGGAACCCGCATACCTAGTTTCATCAAGATAACTTTTCCCGTCATCCATCATTCATATATCTATAACCCTATATACATATATCTCGATTTGTTCTAGTTAATGCTATACATACAACCGTTAGGTGAACAAAACTATTATACTCTGTATYAACAGGTTGCAAGTGTATAAAAATCGACCCGCTCTACGGTGCAAAGATGCTCAGAGTTAATGATCACAACCAACTGCTCTCAAAGCAGTTTCTTCATTGATGTTTATCTTATCGAATACTCTTCTCCTTGTCGGTAAATTGCGCTAAGAGCCTCGTAGTACCGAATATCGCCGAAAAAGCAGTTTTAATTGCGGCGCGAAGTGCTTCAATAATWAAATATCATGACATACTAACGTCACACTATTTTAATGCATATCACTGTACTTAAATTTTCCATTTGGATAGAGCAATATATACATACATATACATATRTATGCRTATCATTGCTATAGATTCTTTGTGCTTCCCTACAATCATCCCGGGCCTTCCTTTTGTGATAGCAGTATGTTTTTAAAATAGACTTCTATCAAAGAAAACAAAAAGTTCCTTCGCTGGGCTTCAAAAAATCTGCGAACAGCTGCTTTATGAAACTCAATCTCGAATAGTGAGATAACTGTGCTGCTCCAGCAGCAATAACAACATTTTGTGACTAGAAGAAAATCTCAAGCAATTGACTGCCTCTCCCAGCTTTCCACATGCWTCGCACCATCCGGTTTTAATTAATTAGTTTAATATATATATACTAAATATGAATATGTATGCATGAAATTCGCTTAAAATGGATATGAGTCATTTACGTACACACGTACATATATCTCAGATCATTAGCGCCACTGATCTTTCGAACTTGCCATGCCCATACAACCGTGTGCGTCTCTGTGGCCRCACGTTTTTACTCTAAACAACAAATTAAGTGCTTATTCAATTTTGTTTAGATATAAATTATGACAGTTTTTGTTTGSCTCTCGGCTCAAATTTATTGCAATAGCGAAAAAACAACAATGTCAATGAAAATAACAGGCAGCAAAGGTGCTTGATTACAAAACAAACAACAATTATTGCTGTCGACAAGCTATTTAATTGCTTCCTCTCGCCGCCTGCGTTCAACGAAGGAAGTGTGTTGTTGCTGTAGACGCTAGTAGGGTTTTGAATGCTCAGTTTAACTCGATTGCCACTGGTCACTTAATGATTTTTGTAACCACTTAGTGGTTTTCAGACGACAGACGAATTAAATAAGTCATTGTCTCTTGGATTTCAAGGTTATCATCCGGGTTGAGAACTTTTTAATTCATAATTATATGCTTAGGATTACATTTTTTTATTTTAAAATTATAAAATT
>NW_017537490.1:229843-235058 GCF_001853355.1 Bactrocera latifrons | reverse complement strand
GTTGGTGTTCATACTGGTTCCAAGATAGACGAAATTATCTACGACTTCGAAGTTATGACTGTCAACAGTGACGTGGGAGACTAGTCACGAGTGCGACGACCTTTTTAATCTGGCCCTCGCTCACTACCAAACCCATTTGCTTCGCTGCCTTATCTAGTCTGGAGAAAGCAGACTAACGGCGCGATTGTTGAGGTCAATGATCAATATGATCGGAGTACGCCAGCTCTTTTAGAAGATCGTACCTTCACTATTTAGTTCTGCAGATCGAATTATTTTCTCCAAGAGCAGATTGAAAAAGTCACACGAAAGTCGCACGAGAAGAAGTTTTCTTTGCAACAGAATGGTGGTAGCGGAGTAGTGCTACGACATCCCAAAAGATAAATAGGGTAACCTAGCAGGCACGGATAGTGTCTCTACTCCTTTAGATTTTGGTAGTTAACGACGAACTTAAAGAACTCGAGGAACGAGACTGTCGGGTGATGGCCTACGCTGACGATGTTGTTCTTATGGCTAAAAACAAATTCCAAAATAYCATCTATGAGCTTACCGAAWGGTACCTCAAYGTGGTAGCCAACTSGGCGRATAGAAGAGGTCTGGCAGTCAACTYAAATAAAACAGCAATGATTTTCTTTACTAAGAGTTCTAAGATCCCAAACCTGCCTCGCCCCTCTTTCGGTGGTTCACGTCGTCGACCTGGTGAAAAGGTGAAATAACTAAGGCTTATCCTATATAGAAAGCCTCCAAGTAACGATAAAAGAGTTAAGAAAGTATCGGTTGCTTTATGCTGTCTAGGGAAAAGATGGGGACTCTCATCAAAGGCGCCGTTTTGGCTCTACGAAATCGTATAATAAACCGTACCAATAACGTTCTATGGTGTTCTCGGCTGGTGGAAGGCGCTCGAAAAGGGCAAACTTGCTAAAAATCTTGAGAGCGTCAAAGAGCGGCTCTCATCGGTATATCCGGTGCACTACAGATTACACCAAAAATAGCAATCAATATTATTTTAAACAAAACAAACGTAGACATTGTCAGCAGGTATTTGGTGGTGTATCCGTTTCATGCTAAAATTAAACGACCCCATATCAATAGATTTTTATTGCATACATTCCACCAAAGCGTATCAATTTAGTATGGTGTTTTTTTCCAGCAAACAATTATAATTTATTTGTTAAATGAAATAAAGGGGGGGACAATAAAATTGTTAATATGTATGTTTGTATTTTGGTTTCTTATGCCCTGAACGAGGTAATTCGAGACCCTACAARTAGATACATATAATATATAGTGGACAACCCCCAGTCTTGTGCGCTGKRTTTGGGACCCACCAMGTAAAAACCACAACCACTGAAAATAAGAAAACAGCTTCGGATTAGAAGGTCCCTTTTTGATGACGACCCCTGCAAACTTGTTAAAGATTATAATTTGAGAGCATGTCCGGTCCCTTAATTCGGAAGCTGCCGTTGACTACAAAAAAYATAAGGAAGGTTCGACGTCGAGAAGCTGCAATCACAAYATACAGTCGARCGATTTTCTACTCGACTTGCACTCMTGCTCTCTGAGAGCAYTMATCAGCAACTCGGTATAACGGAATTGTGGAATAGCATTTCAAGTTCTTTAATAAGTCTTACTATTTTTAGCTTCAGTTTAGTCTWKCAGAGTCGATTTAGTCATGTCCGTCTGACTGCCCAACTTTATATATTCGAACTAGCCTCTCARTTTCTGAGATATCGATCTAAAATTTTGCACAAGTCCTTTKTTCGTCGAGAAGTTACTAATTTGTCGGAATCGCTAATATCRGTTCAGTATAACACATAGCTGTCATACAAACTGAACGATCGAAATTAAGTGCTTGCATGGAAAGCTTTTTTATTTGGCTAGGTATCTTTACGAAATTTGGCACGGATTATACTCTTAACGAATAGTGCAATCGTCGAACAAATTGTACAGTTCGGACCACTATAGCATGTAGCTGTCATACAAACTCACCTATCAAAAACAATATAATGATATTTTTATACCATAATGTATTATAAAAGGGTATATTCGTTACAACAACAACAACAACATAAAAGGGTATATAGTATAAAAAATACACCTGTGAAGGGTATTACAGCTTCGGTGCAAGCGCATTCAAACTTTATTTAGACTTCATACGCAGCCAATCATTCACAGATTGCAGTTTTACTAGTGCTATTTATCAATAAAGTAAATTTCTTACAATCGATTTAGTGTTATCATAATGTTTAGCGCTAGCTACTGCTTAGTGGCTATAAGCTTGTGGCATAGCAAAGTACAACAAAACGCGCTGCTCGCAACACGCTTTCGTTAATAGTGATAAACGGTAGCAAAGTTCAATATACAACAACAATTAGTTGTTACAAGTGTATATGTTGTTATTATTGTTGTTTTCTAAAACTTAAAAAAYATTGTGAATTCGGTTGTATTTRGCTGCAAATAAGTGGACAATAATGTTTGGTGTTGGCAATAAATAAAATATTTATTCCATTTCCTTTTTGTGAATTTTGTCGAAATTCTTTTTTAAGAAATCTCTTAAACAAAAAATCAAATTTTGAAAGCACTGAATTTATAAACGTTCAGCTTTACCATTTTTCCAATATAAATCGATAACTTCTTACGGCTCTGACCTCTATTAACGAGCCTGTAAAAGAAAACTAACCTCAATAATTTTAATTTTTCGTTAAAACCATTTATKTATTCAAAACTTTATTAAATTGAAAACCCCTAACGCCAAAACTACTATCTGGCCAMTATAATCGTTTCTGTACATGAAAACTAACCTCAAAATACTTAATTTCATACTTTTTGCCAAACAAACAATTTCCCTCTCCATTCCAGCTGTGAGTTCTTGACTCCACGAAGACACACTAGCAGCTATGACGAACGCCCTTAGTCGTTTTCTGACGCCCGTCGATTGCACCTGCAAAGATTTCAATCATCCATGGACGGACAGTTGTGTAAATGCCTCTGTGGGTGTCTTAATGGCCGCAATCCCATACAGCTTGCGCATCTACACCATGGTCTATGCGGTAAGCACCCTAAATTTATTTGGACTTAATTTGGTTGGCAAATTTTTATTTTYTATTTCCAACTCTTCTTGTTTTTTTACAGTTATCACTTATAATGCGCCATCGCATACCACACCTTGCCGACCTCAAACGCACCCTACACGGCATATTGCAATCATCCGCCTTCCTCGTCTCCAACAGCTATTCATTCATTTTGTTTAATTGCCTGTTGCGTAGACTAATCGGTCGCTATTATTGCGCCACTGTTGCTTTCGTACCCTGTTTCATCTCCAGTTTTGCTTCGATACTGGTCGAGCGGCCTGCACGTCGTCCCTTACTAACATTATACGTGGCGAATTTGGCTACGGAGACACTCTGGCATATGGCCGAGACCCGCGGTTATGTGCGTTCGATAGCACAAGGACAAGCTTTAATTTTCGGCATTAGCATATCAGCACTATTGTATCTCTATCGTTTGGGTCTACATAAGACGACGTGTAAGGATTCATTATTCAATATATTACGTTTCTTTGTCGGTAAAACGGAAGAAGGACCTATCGTGCCGAAAGAGCCAGTAGCGCCTACGCCGCCACGATCGCGTGCACCACTCGATTTCCGAAGCATAAATGTATTGGTCCAGCTTTATATGCGTTTCTTGGATGCGGTGAAGAGTCGACACCACACATGTCCACATCGTGATAATTGTTGGCGGTATGCCTTTGTGGGTGGTATCAAGCCTTTCGTCGGCGGTGTGGGTCTGCAAGTGGCACTGCGTTTAGTTATGAATTTAAGGAAAATTGTACAAATGAAATTCRATGTGCGGAAGTCTATATTTAATAAGCAAACGCTAAATTTGGGCATATTTCTGGGTTGCTTCTCATTCATTTATAAGGTGRGTATTATTATTGCGAACTTTTTTACCGACAAAATCGGTCAACCTGTYAGATATATTATTGAAATTTRAAAAKRTTTTTCCCGGTATTTGATCCATGCAAGTTCCGAAAGTATAAAATGTTCGGTTACACCCGAACTTTTCTCGAATTTAGCCCTTCTTTACTTATTTTTTGTTATACTTTATATTTTATATCATTTCATGTACAGGGTGTTTCGTGTGGCCTGCGGCATAGCTTTGGACGCGATGATCCACTCTACGCCCTACCAGCAGGTCTGTTAGCCAGCGTGKCCTTTACTAAATATCCCGATGTAACAGTGGCATTATATGTGATGTGGAAAGCTTTACAAGTAAGTATAGCTGGCTTGGAAATAAGCCGTTATTTATCAATTAATAGAAGATTCTTGCGAATTTTATCAATCGTTAGCAGCATCAACTTACATTTATATTATTTGTATATCTTAACCGAAATATATTCTCTAAATATTATTGAATATTATTCATATAYCCACATCACATGAGTTCTTCAAATGAACTTTAAATATTCCCTTATTTTTTCCTCTTCATTAGATAAGCTACAACTTGGGCATTAAAGARGGCGTGCTGCCGCACTTATCCGGCTTTACGCTCTTCTTGTATTCCTTCTGTACGGCTGTACTCTTTCATGCAGGCATTCTCGAGCCGAAGACCATACGGCCGAGCTACTATAAATTTCTAYATGCAATTTCCGGAGAAAGGTGAGTTGAAAAGAAAGTCTAATAAATAAGTTTAATAGTGGAAGTTTTCAAAAACGAAACCATTTTCCGGTAAAATATATTCAAAAATATATGTATGCATGTACTTTTTTTGGATTTTTTTGTCAGTTCGACCGACTGAAAACAGGAACCATTTCGATGATTAGTGACTTTTTTGCATGTGAAACTCATAAATCTGTGTCTCTGGCGTGATCAAGCATGTCTAAAGAGACCTGTTTACGGTACTATTTTTGCAAAAATTCAGCTTAATCGGGACGAGGCATGCAAGAACGCATTTCATCCCAAAATATCCAACAAAATCATTCGAACAGACTAGCGTGCTTCAGCTCTCTTTTTTTACTGCTTTGTATTGCCCGTTTTCTCAAGATAGAAAGCCTTGGGCATTGATTTTTGACAGGCTCTTGTTATATTAAGCATTGCGTGCTCCACAATTTTCCAATATAGTTTAGAAATGTGTCATTTTTCCTACAATTTCCAACAATTTTCCTCTCTAGTCCGTGCTTGGCATACCCGATTCTACGGCTATCGAATTTAGAACTCCG
>NW_017537490.1:227882-229275 GCF_001853355.1 Bactrocera latifrons | reverse complement strand
CAGAATTAACCGCTTCAATTTGGAGCCCTTCAATATCTATGGTCAAAATGCCAGCGAACAGATGCAGGAGGTTTCACGACAGCTAAATCTTGTTAATAAATCACCGTTGCCCAAGTTCTCACTTGCCACATGGAAATAATAATAATCATTTATACAAATATATATATAATTATATAGCGAAATGTTRTCTTTAAATATATGTATATGTATATGTGTTAAGAGAATAGCAGACTTATAGTGGCGAAGCAGAGCGCAGAAGCAGTTCACAAAGTCTACGACAAGTTAAAATGATGCTTAGAGCATAAATGCGAAATATATGAAAGGGAAAATGAAAAAAGTACAATTAATGTACAGTTACAGCCAACGAAAGTTGAAATGAAATTATGAAAATTAACGAAATTGTAAAAAATGTAAAGCTATTAGCTAGTTAAACCAAGCGCAGGTGAGCAAATAGTATCCTAAAATTTATTAAAAATTAAATAGTATATGTAAGATTTAAAATAATTTTTGTATAATATGTGCATATGTGTAGACTTAAGAATGTTTTCATTTGGTGTGTGATTATTTTTTGTTGCTATCTTTAATATAATTTCTCAATTGTCCGTGTGTCAATGCAAACATTTATAAATCAGCGGATTTAAACTGTGTATAATTTSTTTATTTTTTATTTAGGTTTTTCTTGCATATTCGAGAGCTTGGCTTGAAATATTTTGGCAWAAATAACAAAAAGAAACATAGGCGCGTAGTATTAAGCCGGTGTTTTGAAGAAATAAATTTCTTATGTTTATTAATTTTTTTTTTAATTAATTCATATATAACATATTATATTTATTTTTTTTATACCCAGTAGCTTAAAACTGCTGCACAGTGTTAAACAGTTACTAAAAGCATTGAACTAAAAATACGAAAAATATATTTAGTACAATTTATTTACATATGTATGTACATTAATGTATTATATGTATGTGGTATTACTGATATAACAGTAAATTCTGTYAAAAATACTTGATTTACCCGCAAGTTGCTTTCAGTTTAACTTTAAAGAATAAAGTTGGGGCAAATTTCGTTAAAAACGAACAAAAAAAATTTCAATCACAAAAGAAATAAATTATTTAAATATCTAAAATACATTTGATTGCGAAAATATTTTTCGAAATWTTTATTTTCGATTTCTAACATCGAATAACGTCTTGATTTAAATTACAAAAGATTGCATAAGCCAATTGTTATAAATTCTTTGTGATGATTTTAAGTAATAAAAAGTTTTGACTTTAAATATTTTATGTACTTTTTGTATCGATTAGTTTTCCATATTTCAAACAACGGTTGAATTAAGTCGTAGATGTGTATAAGAGACAGGTATAATATATAGTATATGTACTAAACTATAGAG
>NW_017537490.1:181269-227275 GCF_001853355.1 Bactrocera latifrons | reverse complement strand
AAAACACGAGAGGTGCAAGCATATGTTTATATACATAACATATGTACTTATACATGTATAATATATAGTATATGTACTAAACTATAGAGTAGATTTATTGAAATCAAAAGAGAAAATTCGATATTTATCGGAGAGAAAATTTAACAGTAAAAGTAGATATACMAATTATAAATAATAATAAAGTGAATGGAAGGAAAAAATGTATTTGTGGTTTATATATATTATTCTAGTTAAATCTAGATTGATCTGTAGGCAGCCTTTAAATATCATCCGATTCGCAGTTTAACTCCATAAGCGCTAGACTCACAAACTAAAAATGCCGAACCATATGGAAAAGAGTCAATAAATATATTAAAAAGCTAAACAGAATTCAATACCCTTCAACTTGCCATCAGTATGTATGGTTGACAAAGCGGGAAAGCTCTATGGGGGGCTACTTAAATCTAGCAACGTAGATAGCATAAATAAAAAATAATATTTTTGCTGGCGACTTCACATGTCCGGAAYGCCTTCAACAGCGCTTGAGGCTTGAATATGACGACGCTATCGAAAAAAGCTTTAAAATCCCCGACTACCTCAGAGCTGACTAACAGAAAACTGCTGTACCAAACTAGAGAGGAATYACTACAGATAGCGGCYACGTCAGGAGCAGCGCAAGTATCCATTCATGACCCAAACTTGTGGAGCAACATTAATTGCCTAAGCGAACGACATTGAAGCACTAATTACAGCAAGAGCCACAAAAGAAGCACAAAGAAAGCTTAGTCAGGTCATMATACGGACGTAGGCATGGCTCGGCTCACACAATCTCGAGCTCGCTGGAGAAAAAACAAAGCTACTACTGTTAACGAATTCCTATCGAAATAAGTATGCAAACGACTACAGGTATCCTTAGGACACAAAAGGCAGTAAACTACCTAGGCATAAAACTGCTTATTAAACAGTATAGGTTATAGTTCGACGAACTTCGTGTTTGATGGCTTATAACTTGAAATACCAAAAATAAATATATAAGGCCGCAAAAATGTATCTGAGRCACCAATCATAGCTGTGGTTGCGCTTGCAATTCGAACTTGTGAAAAATTGTTAAATGAGACACACGAGCTTAAGAGCAGTGAGGCATTCATTTTCTCATGTTTTACCCTGTAGGACAAATCACTTTTTGGAAACCTATAAATTGTAATTTTATTTTGAAGTTGCTTCTTATCAGTAAATCTTCAATACTTGCCTTCGTGAAAGAGAAAACACCTAACACACTAATTTACCCTTCCAAAATTGGTTTTTGTGAGATAATATATTGAGAGATTACGCAGAGTACGCGAAGTATTTTCTCACAACTTGGGTCATTTTCTCATCTCCTTTCCTTCAATAATCCCAAAAAATACTTGTTCAATGGATCAGTCTAAGCCAAGGATTCTTCTTTACTTTCACTAATATATCCGACAGTTTAACCGACATTTTCGGTAAAAAGTTCGCAATAGAAACTGGAATCCATATATTCGGTATCTGGGGCTTGGATAGTTTTAGTTCAACTTGGCGAATTTTTGGTCGTTATATTAAATATTTGTTTTGAGCGAATTCGGTTCTTATAGCTTTAGCGACTTAGGCGATATGTATATTATACCCATTAGAGGGCGGAACCACACCCATTTTCCAAAAAAAAAAAATTCTACAGAGGCCGCTCCCTAACTTTGGTATGCTTTTGTGGAGTTATGGCCCTTGAAAAGATGTCGTCTAATGGTATTTGGTGTAGTCCGATTRCCCCTATTCTACGAAATTATCCTCYTCTGGATCACGTGTACCAAGTTTCTTTACAATATTTCAAATTTGACACAAGTTACAGCTTGCTCAGGCAGACARACAAACGAACGGACGCACTATAATTTCAACGCGGCTTGTCATCCTGATTATTTAAATCTTTATATGTATATAAAAATCACGTGTCACCTTGTTTGTTCGCGCTGGACGTCTAAACTACTGAATCGATTTTAGTAAAATTGAGCACACTGTATCCAGATCGAGCCAACTTAGAAGATAGGATGGTGAAAAATATTCATAAATAAAAAATACAGTGAAAACTCCGTGAAAGCATGTTCTTTGGCTACCAAAAATATACTTGGTCCTAACACCCTAAGTCTTGAGCTGCTTAAGTCAAACGCAAAAGAATCGTTTCTGACCACTGCCAAGTAAGTGACGCTCAGAGAACTTTCCTCACTTTCCTCTCTTGCTCTACACATGCCACCATCCTGGCACACATGTTTCGAAAATACAAATTATTCCTACTGGGGTTGTTTTGCTTGCGCCAGTATTACAATAGTGCTTTTGTCATTTGCTCAGTTTATCCTTAGCAATTTGGTGGGTTTAAAAMATGAAACATATTTGTAAAACTGGCAACTCCCAGCGCTGTCGACTCGCCAATCGCCAACCGCGAACACACTTGCATACAGACACATATATGTATACATATAGGAGAAGCTTGCATGCCTACTCACACAAACTGCTGATGCAACTCATGGCCACTTATCATTTTTATGCGCTATTGTGGGATTTAATTCGACCGACAGCCAACAGCCGCCGACAGCTGCCGCAACATTGGGCGCTCGTATATCAATGCTTAAGCCGGTAATAGCGCCACTTGGGCAATAACAACACAGAGTCGGAGAAAAAATACCATTTTAAAATACAAAATACAAATACAACATAAAAAAAAGTGACTACAAATTTTAAAAAGAGCAAGAACAACAACAGCTACGTGATATACGCAACGCCATTCATTTTCATGCATTTGAGACAAATTATGGCTGACTTGCAAGGACGCGGAAAAAAAAAGGAAAGCAGAAATTGTGTAATATAATAAAAAATTTTAAAGAATATAAATTTGAGCCTTAAAAGCTTTTGAAAACCAGCACCACAGCACAACTCAAAATACGTATGCAAATTAATTCTCGAAAACAATTCCATCCATTTAGGCCGCACGCAATTGACTCGCTGCAGCGGCTCGGCTATCTGTCGCTCAMTGCTAAGCTATTAAATGGCAGTTGGCTGAAGAAAGCGAAGTCACTTAGTTAGGCTCGCTAATAAATTCAGTTGACGCACGAAATCACTGCAGTTGAGTGGCGAATGCCRGAAGTCTCATGTTGCTTCCGTTTATCAAATCTTTTTAGCATAAATTTCTGCCTTGCCACGCCTACTTCCTTAAAAGAGATTTATGCTAATATTTAAAGCTGCAATTTCGTTCATATTATGCTAGATTAATGAAGTAACCGTTCGCTGGATTGGCAAATTTTTAGTGAACTTCTTCAAGGAGTCCGGTATTTTGGAAGAGGTATATTCAAAACAAAAAATTCTTAAATGCAGATTATTTAGTTTTGATAGATGTTAACAGCTGCCGGTAGCAATTGTCAAAATATCTAATGGAAGACTCGTCCAACTTGTAAAATTTAGAAACAACTCACTTAAATTCTCCAATACATCGATTGAATTCCTCAGAATTTAGTTCACTGCAACGTGAAACTTTCATCTGATGGTTTCTTCTCTGCACACATACCTGAGAGGGAGGCGAAGAGGTGCAGTGTACTTTTTCACGGTAGCATTGAAGTTAAAAGAGAGGGTACGAGTCGAAGTCTTCTGTCTAAAGTTGTCCATTAACTCTAGATTAATGCTACCGCATCACTGTAGCGATTTTCAAGCGGAGATGGCTGCCATCAAAATAGCGCCGAAGTGCAGACTTCATCAGAGATGGGTGTGTGTTTACTACAATAGCCGAGTTGCTTTACTGGATTTGGGTAGTTAAGATACGTAGAACCACATTAACAATGGTCTCAAGCTTTTTTTTCCGCTAGGGAGGGCGCCCCTACTCTAATTTCGTCCAATTAGTAGCGATCCGTTTTTCTGATGTGCTTTTGCGCTGAACCTATTGACTTCCAGTGGGCACGGTAAGCGCTGCTCAACAACTAGAACTTGTGTGACTGCGAGATCTTTTTGAGCGAAAATGAATCGTAAGAAGTCCTTCAAAATACTTCGACTTCTACTATCTACTATCTTCGCAATTCTACGACTCACTGGACACTGTCAATAGGTGCACACTTGTGCAACAAAATATTTTCACGGACGCTCTTTGTCAAAACTGTATGGGGGAAGRCGAGTTGAAATCTTCTTGTTGCTTTCTCCTGCATTGCCGTTTTTTTTTTCAGAGTAAAATTGAAATTTCGCGGTAAACACAACTTTGGCGATCCCAGAGAAGTGGCTGGGATTAATATTTTCCGCCCTAATAAGTTTGTGGTGAGCTCAAAACGTTTGGTCGGTCTATGAGGTGATGCATTTGAACTAGTTTTTGCATAACAAAAAGGGCACATATCTCTGAAAATGGGATACTTTGTCGTCAGCTRGTTTGTATAGATGTTTTCTAGAACATTTAAAATGTAATATATGACAGCTTTGAATATCGTTTTTTAAAATAAGCTTCGCTATTTGTACCTAGATTTGATTTTCAACTTTCCAATACCATTTTGGTGGTACAATTTGTCCTTTGCTTCAAAATTAACCTTAGTTTCAACGATCACCTCTTCATTCGACAAAACTCTCTTGCCAGCGGGCATTATTTTGAGAACTGAGAACAGAAGATAGTTGCTGGGGTCCAAATCTAGAGAGTACGGTGGACGCGGAAATAATTCGAAGCCTAATGTGCAGTGCCTTGCTGAAATAGCATTTTTTTTTTCTTCAAATCCCACATTTTTTCGACGATTTCGCACTTTAAACGATCCAAAGACGCTATGTATTCGTCGCTGTTGATGGACGTTCTCTTTTAAGGTTTTAAAAAAAAAAAAGATTATTCTAGGCGCATCTCACCGATATACAGATGCCATTAGATTGTCAGCCAACTATTTCATTTTTCCACGCTTTTGAGTGGTTTCATTGTATGCAATTCACTAGAATGACTGTCTATTGGACTTCGGAGTGAAATGATCTATCCTCGTTTCATCCATTGTCATATTTCGGTGCAAAAACTCAAGCTTATTTGTAACAACAGTTTCTTCATACGAAATGATATAATTTACAAAGAAATGATGCGACTGCTCTCTAATTTATATACAAGCCTTTTGAAGGGTAGCGCTGACTATATGGAGTTATTGCTTGTAGCGCCATCTATGTGTCCAGCCAACACTTTTCAATTGACTTGTTAACAAAATGATTTGATAATATTCACTTTTGGGAGCGAAGTTTTAAAAATGTAAAAAATAGATTCGAATAGACTCTCTCGTATGCGCTCATTAGTTTCATCTAATAGCTTRACGTTTCATTATATTAAATTTTGACTGCTTGCTTATTATATAACTATTTTCATACATATATTAAGTGTTATATTTCCATAATGAAGCATAATTTATGCTCTGTAATTGTTTACATCACACTTAGTAAGTGAAAGAAAAGACTGCAAGCGACGAGGCGTTACTCGTTGAGCCCGCGGGACAAAGAGAGTTGAGCAAGATCATCAGACAAACAATGGATGAATGCAATTTCTTGGTATTTTTCATTGTTCATGCCTTCATACGATTTGCATAATTTTCTTGTTTACAATTTGTGCAGAAAGGAGAAAGCACAACAATTACAACAACAGCAGAACATAAAGACAGTGAGCCGGACGACTGCAAGAATAAATGAATGAATGAAGCAACAACCCGAATGCTGAAATGAGCGTTGCAACAAGACGCCTGTCAGCACGCGTTATTGTTGTTATTATTGTTGCTGTTATTGCTGTTGTTACTGTCGTCCYTGCCCCATCCGGTTCTGTTGACAAGACAAGCGTTTGACTTCAAAGTGTTTACAAAAGCACAGCGCCACACAACAAGCTAGATGACAATAATAGCAACAACAACAACWATAACAAAATTCAAACAAATGAAGTGCAAAATAAGAATTGCAGCAGTTTTTAGGATGTACGCCTATTATGAGGGGAGTTCGAAAAGGCACGAATACGATTTTTCAAAAATTGTAGACGTGCCTTTTCTTTTTTCAACTAGTCTTTCTACCTACATAAGCTAGGTCTTGCTATTTAGCGAACTCTGGAACGTAAATGAAAGMGACGTCAGCGTCCTAGCGCTTTTGAATGACGTGGAGCTAGATAACCATCCACATTGACAATCGCAAAGATCGAGAAATACCCAATTATCATTCATCCGAAATGTAAGAAATTGCAACTTTTGGGCCTTGAAGATTTAGTTGCCCTATCTACTTGTCTTACAACAAGCTCTGCTGGGGTTACGTACATTTTTTGTGCCAAAAGTTTCAAGTTAATCTCTTTCGTGCTCGTTTGGAYCCCTTCTTATAGTGAAATCGCTGGAAACTAAAAAGTGGATAAACRAGCAAGAGATGGCACCTTTATCCCGCTTAGATGTTGAAGTGAGAATCGGATCTCCGTGATCATCTTGAGTTATAGCCCTGGACCTATGGAACTCAGGTGCACTTTATAGGTTTTGGTCGACGCAAAATGCTGGAGATTCACTCAAGTACTTGCTCTAAGCAAAGTTCATCTTGCCGCAAACGCAGAAGTTCTTACTCCAATATTGTCCAATAAGCAATAGGAGGACGTGAAGGTGAAAACATAAAGGCTCTTTCTACTCCGTTTTCCAGCTCTCGCAAGACTGARGTAGAAACTTCTCGGCAGTTAAAGTGTTTTGTCGTTTGATGAGGGTCTTATGGATTGGCATTCTAAACGGTTCAATTGAGGTTTCTCTAACAGGTATGACCGATTAATCTTACCTAATATGTGGCAAAACCAAACAGTTTATTCAATTTTGGCGGAATCATTGGATGGCAAAAATATTTTATAGCACAGACTCATAAGGATGCCCCAAAACATTTTTTACAATGCACAACAGAAGAGTAAAAASTCGAATGTAGAGAAATACAACCTCTGGTGATAAAGATTATAGACGAAAGTCTTAGTTTCTTTAGRAAAAAAAAAGAACAACTAATCGCTTTTCTGCCTACATATCATATAACCTTCGCAAGATTAAATTACTATCAAAAGACGAAATAAATGTCTCTTTTAACTTTTTGAACTCCCCTCTATAAATCGTAATGAAAAAGAAGGTTGACTAAAGAACGGAGCACAAATCCTATTCAGTCACTTTTGTTGYTGTTACTATTTTGCAAATGCAAAAACAAAAAAATAATCAAATTTCATAATATTCAATTTATATGCACTCTATCCTGGTATACTGACTGGTGGGAGTAAGAGCGTAAGGGCATGCAGACAGTGGCGCATCAAACAATAAAATAAAACAAATGGGATTAACTACAAAATATTGCTTAAAGGAAGTAGCTTTGAGTTCTGGGTGCTGAAATCTTTTAGTAGAAAATAAAGCAAGCTTTATACAAAAGCACTAAAAAGCCCAAAAATATACGGAGGGATTATACAATCGCCTTCCCAGCGTGGTGTTGTGTGTAAGGTGTCGATATTTCGATATAAGAATGCTCCTTATTGGTACATTGTTTGTAGAGTCTCCTGGCCTGAAAGATTAAATACTCCTTTTTTTACAAAAAACATTCCATCATAACAAAAACGTACAAAAAAAGGTCTGTAACCCCCCAAATTTTATCATCTGCTGGTTCACCTCTGCCTTTTCGCCTTCACTAAGAGATTAGCTATCACATACTACCTACATAGCTTTCTCTTCTAAAGTGATTAATGAGTTATGTCACACGACGAGTACTCCCAAAATGCTGGCACAGCAACAAAAAGTGTTGTCGCTGCTTAGTTGATATATTTTTCTCGTTTCGTTCACGTCCCTGCTTCGCAATTGCATAGACGTCGCTATCTCAACTTAGTCCTTTATGTAGTTATGCAAAATGGCGCAGAAAATGACAGGCAATGACATGAAAGTAGCTCAATTAAAGTGAATACAGTGATTGCGCGCTGACAAGTAGAAACTATGGTGAATAATGAATGTTGCCGAGTGGCAAGCAGTTGATAGTTCTCTCGAAGCTGAGTACATGTCTGTTTGTATCTATGGCATATTAATAATTTTTTGTGCCATTCCTTCATATAGTTTATGTGCAGAGGTTAAATGAAGTTGAAAAAGTGGGATTTAGAGATCGACGAATCCACAGCTTCGTCTTACTTGCAGCTAAGACAGCTCGAATGTGAAGCTATGAGCGATGGTAAGCAATGGTCATGTTACCATCGACAATTATAGAGCACAGGAGTGACCACTGTTTTATAATAATGAATGGCGAAGACTCGCTATCAGTTTCTGASCAGAATTAATGACTGTTTTGTAATAACTTATTCTCCTTCTTTAAACGAGTTAACAACAGTGCCCGAGTCGTTTCTTCTTTTCGCAACGTGGCGTCGATAGGAGATTATCAGCGAAGTCAGATCCTGTTCCACCCGGTCTTTCCAACTTAGTGGCGGTCTTCCGTTTTTTCTGCTTCCCCCAGCGTCGAATACTTTCAGAGCTAGCTTCCTTTTGCATTGGTAGGATTTTTTACGTGGCGAATCCCAAACCCAGCGCACAATCCTAGGGAGRGGATGTTTCACCTTCTCACTTTAGCTCGCCTTCAAACAAATGTTTTATGGTACATAGAGGATACTTGGTCTCAGGTCGGAAGTCGTGAGCTGCTTGAGCCGTATGTAAAAGAATCGATTCTGGCCACTCCCAAGTGAATGGCGCTCAGATAACTTTCTTCACTTGCGTGAATTCCTACACACGGCTCCATCCTTCAGCATAATCTTTCGAGATGTCCATCCTGGCTTTGCGATAACTTGTTGAGCTTCACCACGCTTGTATCATGATCTTTTTCGAACATTATTGTCGTAAATGGTTTGATTACATTTCTCTTCAGCAAAGGATCGCAGATGTTAATTCGATCCATTAAATTTTTCACCGACAATTTATGTGGTACCAAAACGTCGCGCTTCTTTTTGTAGCCAGCCTTTTTTAAATGGTTCAAAACATTCTGATGATGAGTGTGAATTTCCTTAGCGATGCTGCGGCTGCTTAAGTGACGGTAYTGGTCAATCTTTTCTATAATTTTATYGACTTTTTCAATGATAGGTCGRYYAGAGCGACGTAGAGCATACCTCACATCAAAATTTCCAGAACGGAGCGAGCGAACCATTGTTATGCTACACGAACGGATACAGCATAGTCTCCGTAAACTTCACAAATTCCATTGATGGCTTGCGTGGCATTCTTTCCTTTTCTATAYAAAAATKTCAAAATATATTCAAATATATTCATATAAAAAATTCATTTTTTTTTTTTCAATCAGCAGCTGAACAGCTGTAACTTTTTTCAACTTCAACGAACGTAATTTTATTAAATGAGGCKTAAAATCTCAGCTTCCCAATACTATATAATATAATGTGATTGGTAAGACTAGAGATATGCGACAGCAATGACATCTATTGATAAAATACCAAAAGACTTTTTAAGAAAATTTCAAACCCTATCAGATTTATAAGTCGCATGTGTCTGAAGGACTTCACTAAAACTGCTTCTCTTTCAAAGCTCCATACTTTTCTACCCCTAAAAAGAGYAGATCAACAAACCGTAACTTATTACCTGCCAATAGCTGAGCCTCTCTCAACTTTTCCCATAATATTGTTACCTCACAAATGCTTAAGCACAAATAACATTGTTAGGCCAAGAGCTCAAAGCACTCAAAACTTAAAAATATATCTCATTCTTATGCCACCGCACATTTGAATTGAACTTTTTGATGGTATTTGAATACAAGAGTTATTGGTTAGGATAACTTAATATGCAAAGCCAAAGTAGCAAGTGCTTATGTAAGAAATATTCTACATCCGCCCACACAGACAAATACTTTCAAAAGTACACCTTATGGCTTAGTACCCGACACCTAGCCGCGCCATGCACCTCTTTATTATACCATACATTTCTGTTGTCTCTCTAGCGSCCAACTTACTTTCACTTGGCCCAAATCGTCCATCGAGCTTCAAGCTATCAACGTCAACTAATTTGCATATTTCTATTTGTACAGGATAAGATAGCCGTGGCTGCTGAGAATCAAATGAATTGAAATCAAGTCAAGTTTGCAACATAAACAAAGCTGCCAAGGGCAAGCGTAGARGGAGGGTCACAAAATGGCAAACATTTTTGAGAAATAATATGATAGATATACATATACTATATATATTATATTTATGATGCATTTTGTGCATAGTTCTATAACTTAGCTCTAAGTGCTTTAACGGCAGAGTGGAAAAAGAACGGATAAATATTGTAAAAATAAACATTTCGATAGACGGACGAGTTACAAATTTCACTTGACATGTTGACAATTTCAGCCCGCTTACGGTAAAATACCTAGAAGACCGCCAGCCGACTAAAAGATTGCATACAATATTTTGGACCGCAAACTGAGAGCTTGGAGCTTGTGACACTAATTTTTTATATCAAGATTTTTTTTTTTTTTTGGACTTGTGGTTTTCAAGAAAAAATGTAAGGCATATAATTTAATATTATGTCCAAGAATTTAGCTTTATTACAATATAAAGAAAGACGAGAGTTCGCCAATACCTTTTCAAAATTATTTCGGACAAATGATCGCTATGGCTGGCCGAATAAATACCAGTCAAGTGGGCACATTTTCGACCACTTTCTCTATAAATRGGGTCATAAGTCAGCAATAASACGCCGAATCTTCCCTCRMAAGSCGTYAATCGTCTCGGAMTTACAAGCGAATATACMTAACTYCCWCAAAATATGGTCYAGCRTTGTTAAATCACACAATTTTGGTGTCAAAATATTGATTTCTTCTATGCCTTGATTGTTTCGTTGGCTGTATGGCATGTAGCGCCGTCTTGTTAGAGCCAAATGTCGTCCACATTAACAGCCTTCAATTCAGACACGACAAAGTTATTCACCATGGTTTAATAGCATTCCCCACTGACTACAACATTCTGGCCGGTTCCATTTTCGAAGAAATATGTAACAGTAATCCCCTCTAAACATAGAGCTCAGCAAACAGTGACTTTTCGATTATTATTACAATCCCATTCAACTAAACGTGAGTTTCATCGCTGTACGAAATTTTCTTATGAAAATCGGTGAACGATGGCCATCTCGTTTTGGTCCCAGTCATCGAACATGCGACGCGCTTGCTGGTCGTGCGACTTCAAACATTACAACAGTTAGAATTTTTAAGCCCGCAATGCAAGAAAATCTTTATTTTCCTTTACCGTTGAAAAATATGCGAAAGTTTTACAAATCAGTTTTAGATATTCATTTTGTTCAGTAAGGAGCCATGGTCTGAGCCACATTACTCAGGACCAAATACTTCATTTGTTTCCGTCTGATCACATTGGACATTGAGATTAATAAATAAAATATCATCATATAGTATTGGAATAATTCTGTCGATGGATYATCAGTAACAGAGTTTAACTTTCAAAGCTTCTTTGATTGATCTCATGGTGGATTTTTTGCACCAATCCTATGGCTTTCACTGTCATCTGAATATTCTATTTTTTTTTATTTTTTTTTTTTTTTTGTTGCTTTACTGTTGAACCGCGAGCTGAGGTTAAGTTAATTTAAGAAGTTGATCCTAACAGCGATCTCACTTTGATAGCTGCGTTGAGACGAGGAATATGAGTTCCGGACTGCCGAAAAGTTTTCTTCTCCACTTGCAGTCCTGTGCTCTCAGAGCACTGCTCAGAAATTCGGTATAAAAGAACTATGGSACGGCATTTCAAGCTCCTTACGTATAGCTGCAACCGAAACCTTTGGTTTTCGGAAAACCCCCCAAAACAAAAAACAGCTGGTATGATGAGGAGTGCCGTGTCGCAAAGAWAAAACATACTGCCTACCATACAACGTTACAAGCGACCAAAACACGTGCGGAATGGGATGGCGACAGAGAACTAAAAAGGGAAGCAAGACGCAGACAAAAAGAGAGAAACTTAAATTCGTGAGTATGAAGAGCTTGACAAGCTGSCCGACAGTGGCAATGCTCGAAAATTCTACGAAAAGATGCGTCGAGTAACAGAAGGTTTCAAGASCGCAGCATGCTCTTGTAGAACCCACAGAAGTGATCTAGAGACGGATGCTCAGAGTACACTAAAATTATGCAGGGAACACTTCTCCAGCCTGCCGAATGGCAATGAAAGCATTACAGTAGGAGAAAACGAACCCGACTCCCCAAACTCCGCAAAATTAATATGGCTTTTTAAACTGACGTTGAGCAATAGCAAAAGCTCCGTCGRGATCATTGGSCTCCACWACTGCGCTKATGAAYAAACACAAAACTCTATAAGTCATACATTACGCCCAACTTGCTATATACTACAGAGCCATTGACGATGACCACATCTGATGAGTCGACGTTACGAGTATTCGAGAGAAAGKTGSTGCCAATAAAGAAGAATCTCTTGATCAAGAATCAGCAAAGTTTAATCTGATGTAATTTKGTACTACACTCTCGTTAACACTCCCGAACTCGTAAAATTGTAAGTCCCCTGAGTAAAAGCTTTAGAACTTTTCTTTATTCGATAAAAATTGTTGATTATTATTATTATTTTAGTTTCTAAATAACATAACACAATAAATATTTACATACATATGTATGGCTAATAATCTAACACAGTGATCTTGCTTCGTTTGTCAACAATAAACCAAAATATTTCGCTTATCACTAAAGCAAATTAWAAGGTCCCAACTCATCACACATTCAACAATAAAACTGAATACAGTAAATTAAGTGTTAGTTCTTTTTTGTTTTGCAAAATTTATTTTGCATTTTAATTAAATTAATTATACTTTAGAACACACAGAGCCACGGCGCTATCGAACCCAACGTTATTTCCGCAGGCAAGTGCTCCGCAAATGGATTTTCACCATCAACAACACCAACGCCGTCGCCAAAATCTTGTAGATAGACATTACGACGCACCGAACCGAGTGGAACAAATTTCACCATATATGCCGTTAAGGCGCTGCTGGCATCCAGCAAGATCATCACTARGCCCACAGCAATGGCCAGTGAATAACAAGCGAAAACTTCAATACGTTTATCACCCATCTGTGGAACAACTATTCCAAAAATCATGTAAATGTATATTTTTTTTTTTGTTTTTTTTTTKTTTTTGTATTAAAGCGTCAATGACAATAACCGAACAGCAACTACCGGCTTCAAGAGACAACGAATTTTGTTGAAGCTCTGCTAACGACAAGGTAGTACAAGACACTGCGATATCAGAAAAGCAAACAAAACTCAAAGAGAACATGCATACTAAGTGGGCAAGCCGACAAGCGTTCTGCTCGCGACAAATTACTTATTTGATAAGCAATTAGCAAAGGTGCCGTCGTGTAAAAAAACAAAAACAAAAAAAAAAAACAAATAGATTATCAAGAATTGATATGCTAAGCTTAAACGTAGTGAAATCAGCATCGAAAACCGAAGAAAACATCAAAAGWGTACACAAAATAATTTCTGATGACTGTAGAATGAAAAAAAGATACCACCTTTAAAATAAGCGTGGAGGGAGAAACTACCCACTAGAGAGCGTGGCAGAAACGCGATGAGGGAACAATACTGCGACCAGCACCAAATGTACCCAGACGATGACGAAAAGCTCATCAAAATTGTGGCCAATAAGATTCTGATTATGGTGWACTGGAAATCGAAACGGATCAGTTTATTAAGTGTTAGGCCAGTGAGGCCAGTATTCTGTAATACTGTTCTCATTTCCGTCTCGTTAAAACACTGACCGGTCTTCAAGTACCTTCAATGCAGGTTGCCATAATTTCTTTGGCCATATAGGTTCAGTTGAGATGAGCTTCTAATTTTATATACCATGTACGAGTATAAGTATGTGGTTTCGAAGTGATCTGCTGTATCTACAAACAGTCTTATTAGTTAGATAAGAATTTTGTATCCACCCGAAATATTTAGTTCCGAAATATTTCAGAAATTGAAAATCGGGCAACACCGTCAACTATAATTATACACACAAAACATTTCGAAAATGTTTTTTTTTTTTTTTTTTTTTTTTTTTTTTTTTTGCAAAGCGGTCGCGAGAAGCCTACCGCATTGTTCGGCAATGCTTTACATTTCACTTTTATCGCACTATACTGAAAGGGGGGATCCACATGTAAATGTACTATATATTTTTTTTTTTCTTTACTTTTGGATGAGTAATAGTATTAGTTTACAATACTGCATCGGCACCACCACCACATGCCTTTTGTTTGTACTGAATTTATTGATAAGAATAAGTTTTGCTACAGAATTATGAAAATCATTATTACGGCTAACATTTATAGACAAAAATTCCCTTCTGAGCTGTCTTTCGTAGAATTTCGTTGATAATAAGAAAGTGCTTAGTAATTTTTTATAAGCTGAGTGAAATTTTGAGAACTTATGCACAACAACAAAATTGAGAAAAAAAAACATACGGTACATTGTCTAGTTCCTGCTCACGCTACGCCAGAGAAGCCTTTAAAACATAGACTAAACTTCTTTTCAGTTTCAGCCGCACTAATCGTTAGAGTTACATATGTTCGCAGTATTGTTTTTGCGGCTAATGAAGAGAGAAAAAAGTAGTTATGATTATTATGAAAACCAACAAGCAACACAAACTCTGGAAACGTATACTGTTCGTTGAAGAGTCAACTTTTTAGTAAAAAAAAAAAAAAAAGAGTATCTAAAAGATAAGAATATTGTTTTTTTTTTCGAATATTCTTTCTATTTGTTAAAACCTCCCATTATTAGTCGTACTTCCTTAAAAATTCGCACACGGCAATGATTAGCATTTAAAATCGCGCAGCTACCGAATTGGTGTACGCTGATTACGCRAGCGACGCCATCAATTTTTTACGCCCTAAGAAGAGAGAGTTCCAGGCGAGAAGTTCAAAGAACTGAAAACAATCAGCAAGCTTGCATGAGTCAGCGCCTTAAAATAATGACATTGCTTTATAATTTACACATGTTAGTACAAAAATAAAGAYAAAGAGTTAATAAAACTAAATTTAAATTCATGTACAGTGGGTTGATTCGCGAATGAATTAAGAAAAAAGAAAATTATCTACGACTTCAAAATTTTGAGTGTCAACAGTGACGTGAGTGGCAAGTCGCGAGCGCGACGACTGCTTGTTTGATGACAGGAGATATCTCGTCTTGCCCATGTTCACAACCAAACCCATTCGCTTCGCTTTCTTCTCCATTCTGKAGAAAGCAGAATTAACAGCGTGGGTGTTGAGGTCAATAATATCAGTATCATCGGCGTACGGCAACAGCTGTACACCTTATAGTAAATTGCACTGCAGATCGAATTGTTTTCTCCAAGAGTAGACTGAAGCAGTCGCACGATAGGTAGTAGCCTTTTTTGAAACCTCGTTTGGTATCGAACGGCTGGCAGAGGCCTTTTCTTATCCTCACGGAGCTTTTAGTATTGCTCAACGTCAGTTTACACAGTGGTATTACTTGCGCGGGGTTACCCAAGTTGTTGGATTTCAAGGCCTAAAGGTCCACTGATAAGTTCCAATCATTTTGTTGACGGTGGGCTTTAATCTTTCACGCAATACGCTCGATAGAACCTTATATGGGATGTTTAGGAAGCTTATCCCACGGTAGATGGCGCAGATTGTGGGGTCTCCCATTTTGTGGATTGGGTAGAACACACTTAAATTCCAATCATCGGGCATGGTTTCGTCCGACCGTATTCTACAACGAAACTAATGTATACTCCTTATCAGTTTTTCGCCGCCGTACTTGAGTAGCTTTGCAGCCAATCCATCGGCCCCTCCGCTTTGTTGTTCTTCAAACGAGTAATTGCTAACTCGAACTTTTTCATGGTCTAGCAATAGAATAGCAATAGAACGTCCACTCCATCGTCATTGATTGGGGAATCGGGTTTACCATCGCCTGGTGTTCTACTTTCACTCCTATTCATGCGGGTGAAGAAGTGATCCCTCCATAATTTTAGTTTGCYCTGGGCATCAGTCACTAGATCATCTTCTACAAAGATGACTTGGAGTGTGATAATTCACAACGAAAAATAAATGGGATATAAATCGATAGTACAAAAATTCAGAAAAAGTGACTAACAGTTGGGTAA
This sequence comes from Bactrocera latifrons, assembly GCF_001853355.1. Taxonomy (NCBI): domain Eukaryota; kingdom Metazoa; phylum Arthropoda; class Insecta; order Diptera; family Tephritidae; genus Bactrocera; species Bactrocera latifrons. The sequence goes on along the minus strand of NW_017537490.1, from coordinate 211,188 downwards.
ACTTTGACAAAAATGGTCAGCCAATTGAAAACAAGAAAATAATTGTAAGTTTCGCTTTGCGGAAGCTATAATACTCTTGACAGATGTATTTTTTTATAACATAGAAATGCATAAAAAGATCTTTATTTTAATTATGATTGGTGAGTTCATAAGGCAGCTACAGGCTATAACGAGCTGATCTAAACAAATTGTTCGGAGATTGCAAAAAMATTTCGATACAAGTTCCTTATTCCGATTTTTCAGTTTGTATCGCAGCTATWTGCYAAAGTAGTTCGATATTAACCGTTGCGACAAATGAGCAGCTTTTTGGTGAGGACAGGACGGGTGCAGAGTTTCAAAACGATGCCTCAAAAAGTTCGCATATAAAACAGACAAAAAATATTTATACAAAAAAAATAAACTTTGAAGCCTTCCCAAGTAGGGTTAAGTCAAAGCATCTGTTAAAATGCGCATAATTTTTTAAACAAAGACTGAGTTTTGGCATAATTGAAGTATAAACGAGAACACGTGTTTACCTACACATAAAAGATTTAATAATAATTACAGCGTCTGTGATGTGAAATCTTTGCACACGAGTAAATCTTCAATCGACCAAAAAGCTGTTTTGCACTATACATATGTATGTGAAGTCGCACCTTATTTGCATTCTTTACGCATACTGCATATACATACGTACAGGCGAGTGTATATATACACAAACATACTCGTGGTTATTTACTCGGTCAACGCTGATAATCATGAAGGCGCGTGCTTACAAGTTCAAGACCCCGGAACGAACGGTTATCCCATGAATAATAATAACTWCGCGGCGTGAACTTGGAGTGGGTTGAGTGTGGTAATACCTGCTTTGTACGCTGGTTCGAAACCCAAACATAGTAAAATCAAAAAAAAAGGATATGCGAATTTCGCAGCGGTTTTATGCGAGAATGCAAGCAAGCATCGGAGTCAAGAATGCTTCAGTTCTGAGGTTCACAAATTTTATATCTTCAATGGAATCTTGGCTGCGAAACCGATCAAGTTGGTGCAACCTTGTTTATAGAAGTCTACTTTATCGCGGACACAAGTATTTGAGCGGTACAAAGCATTCAGTAAAGATCACGAAGTCATCGAAAACTTACATCATGCAAGTTTCAACCTTCTCTGCTGATGATAACATCGAAAATTTTGAAGGAACAATATTTGACCAGCATCTTGTTGACATCAAAGGGATGGCAGAGGATCTCAATAACTTGTTTGTTCTTCATTTTTGGTTAATTTTTAGAGTATGAAGCATGTCATTGATGGACTCATATGAGATTGCAAAATATATAATGGAGAATGTGAGTTTGTGAGTTTTTGTTTTGAAACTGTCCAACAATCTAGCCAATGGCGCTTCAATAATATGACGAAGCTGAAAAACCACATCAAAGTCATTCAAAAAACATGTGCAGTCCATGTGGTGTGGTTCATCATAAATTCGTTCCACAGTGTCAAATGATTAGTAAACAGTACTACTTGATTGTTTTGAGGCGTCCATTGAAGCAGGAAGTTCGGATTTTATGCAGAAAACCCATGGATTTTTCAACACGACAATGCCCCTTCTTATTCTAGCATAATTGTGACTGACTTTTTGCACAAACCCGAAACAAGAGTCATCGCTCAGCAACCACAGTTGCCAGATTTAGGTCTCTGTTATTTTTTTGTATTTTCGAAACTGAAAAATTCGTTCACGGTCACGGAAGGTCATTACAACCAAGGCATACATATACCATATGTGACCTGGTCTACGGAAATCGGGCTTAGGTGTCAAAAAATCTTAGTTGATTCGGATGGAAAATGAGATGCTTTTTCACGTGATAGAATCCAAAAAGTCATAAACTAGTTTTTGCACGTTAGCTCCCTTTTCGTAGACCAGGTCACATATACCAATGGTTTGCAAAATTTTCCTAAACGTCAGCATGCTTGTATTGGTTCAGTAGTCTGTTTTCAAAGCGATCAAAAATAATAATAAAGATTTGTATTCAAAAAAAAWTTTTTTTTTTTTGTTGTTATTCCGGGTAAAATTCGATGTACTGTTACATTTAGTAGAGCATTATACAAATACCTTGAGACTCGCTAGTTGGTGCCATAGCTAATAAGTACAGCTTGAAAATAGTTTTTTTTTTATCATTTTATAATGCAATAAAGAGAAAAAGCAACAGGACAGATACTTACTCTGCTAAAAGTCCACCACTGACGGTAATGGTAATGAAAATTCGCTCCTTTTTTCGAGAAATTCCATATTTTAGACAGCTACGTAATATTATACATATCTGTAAAATAAATATATCATATTATTTTATTATGAATATATAAAAGTTCTACAATATTCTTCTTCTTATTAAAAATATGAAAATACTTAAACTGTACATATATCGTATTCTATGTAGAAAACGAGATAGGTGGGGAGCAGCTCAGAGGCACTTTCTCTCGTTGCGGAGTTCTCAATTCTTCGTATTTTCTTTCAAACAATTAACTAGMATCATCCCCAGGCTCGTGCTTTCTTTCTACGGCTCTGATTCTATGCACTACTTCTTCTTATAGTGCATTTTTATAACGGTATTCTATCCAAAATAAATACTAATAGGTTAGTATGACTGTCAGTGATGTATGTACCAAATGTCATATCAAAATAATCATTACTTGTTGAGTATAGGCTTGCTTCTTGGAGAACAAAAAGTGCATTCGGCGATTTTGACGATGAGTGAAATTATTCAAGAAGAAATTCCATTACATTTTCTGGGCGGAATCAAATTTCTTGTGCCGAAACAACGTCCGGTGTATTTAATGTGTGTACCTGCTGACGACAGCCCTACCCCACGGCGCTCACAACACAAGGCAGGTCAAATCAATGCGTTGATCAACAGCAGTGTGGAATGGACACACTAACCCCCTTGATAGGGTTCGAGGCCCATTTAAAACCTCTGCCATACTTTGGGTCCGGCATCCTGTTGCAATTCAACTCTACAATCAACTGACAAAGTGTTAATTTTTCCCGGCATTCGGGTGTTAATCACATTCACTACGATAATCCCCGAGGGGCCAGTGCACATTAGCAGATCGAAGCGAATTCCACAGACTCCTGCTCTCCGTGATATCAAAGTTAAGTCTCCGGTAAGACCTCGTCGCCGAAACTACCACTAGTTGAACTTTTATACTGCTCTGGACTGGTAACCAGAAGTTACACCCCAAACCCACATTACCCGTAGACATGATTCACACAAGAAGCTAACACTAATTCTCAGCCTTCGCCGCCTAAACAATTCACGCGCAAACGAGGCTAACTGTTCGACATTTCGACTAGTGGAGATCACACCACTAACATCTCAACGTCCATCTCTTTTAATCTCCAGGTTCTTTTCCACATGATCTCTTCAACGGAATAGAGGTCTTCCTCTTCTTCTGCTTCCCCGGCGGGTAGTGCGTCGAATACTTTCGGAGCTGGAGTGTTTTCATCTTCTCTCTTAACGTAACGTCGACTCATCAGATGTTGTCAACATCCATGACTCTGCACATATAACAGGACGGAATGTTTTTTAGCTACCCTGAGAATACTTGGTCTAAGACYGGAAGTCGTAAGCTGGGCCAAATGTAAAAGAATCGTTTCTGGCCACTACCAAGTACATRGCTGTCAGAGAACTTTCCTCACTTGCGTGAACTTCTACGCATGGCTCCATCCTCCAGCTAATGCCAATGCCACCCAGATTCCTAATGTTCGAGTACATCGGAATTTTTGCAATTATATGCACCCTGTCCCTACTCCCGCCCAACAACAACAACCAACCTACCGGATAGGTGCCTCTAATGCAAAAATGATTTCAGAGGTCCATGCCTCGTAAATAAAAACCCCAGACTTAGATAAAATCTGAAATTTGAGTTACCCTCAGCAAACAAAACGTCCCGAATGTATTCAAGAGTCCTACCGGTGTTCACCTACACCTGAATATAGAAAGCTGCTACGCCCTAGATATCCCTCCGGCCATTCCCCAACAATGCCACACTCGAACCCCTTCTTAACTTGAATGCAACAGCATGCTGTATGACAATCAGGTCAAGAGTGGATGCACATAAGAGAAGCTGCATAGCATCCATTGCGGCGGTGCGGCATACTGTCATATAGACAAACATCATAGAACGCTGTATTGAGAGAAGTTTTTGAGATCCCAAGACTGTCGCAGCTGCTTCCAACCATACAGCAGCTCCATAAGTGATACAGGCCACAAACAAGTTATGATATTGTATATAGAGTGAACAGCACGACGTCTGAGACCTCAATCTCTACCCAAATTTGAAGTATTTTGTCAACGGTTTCCTGCAGTCACTCATTCAGATTCGCAACGTGTGGAGTGAAATATATTCTTTTACTCATGATTAGGCCCACTTATTTGACTTGCGTCACCCCGTTCATTCGAAGAATCTGTGGTCGAACCGCCGACAATCTGCTCTTAAGCAGCATGCACTTCTACACCCAAGCCCCAAGTATTTTGAATCTTTAAGAGTTGTCCTCCCGCCCGCTCCTCTGTACTGCGTCTTTTCCTGAACCTGAGATTCTGCAGAACTGATCAAATTCTTATTTGTATATGAACTTTATATTGTGTTTATAAACAAATGTTGCAAGGCAAAGAGTACATAGCTTCCAACAACACTCTCAGTCAGTACCACTTTTTGCGAGAAAACGTTCAGCACAGCTGTGAAAGAAAAACGCTCAAACAGGCCGTATCCTTGTGGTATGAAACAAACAACATGTGCGCAGGCAAACATTTGCAAAACAACATAACCTTAACATAGCATRCTTCGGGGCGCTAAGGCTTGAATTATAACAGTGAACAGAGAATAKGAACGTATTTGAGAGTGTAGGAAAATATTTGAGAGAGTTTAAAAAGAGCTAATGTTATTGTTCAACAGTTGGACTATTCTAATTCGCATTTTACAGAGATTTACATGCGCTACCACTCGCTTATCAATACCCGAGTGCAACGGCATAACAGCATTCTCACGTTTCATTGTTTTACCGTTCCATTTTTCATATGTGCCCTGTCTCTCCCATCGTTTCGTATACTGCAAGCAATTTCTCTCGGTTATTATTGGCTTCGTTGGTGTCGCAACAGCAACATCGTTGACGCCGTCGCCGTCGCGGTCACTTTCGTCTTTGTCTTTGGCTTTGTCGCGTCGTCATCATCATCGTAAGTGGGTTACTGGTACAAGTTCAGTGAGTTATATCGTYGCAGCCGTGCACGCATGCAATGGAAACGAAACAATGAACGAATTGCATGTCGCCAAAAACGACAATGTACTACGTGCGAGTGTGTCATTGTGCGATGTACATTCCTCTACGGGCAGCGTTGAAGCTGTTGCTGTTATGTAGCCAAACCTCGGCATCATCGATAAAAACTTACGAATGGTCAGTACAACAACGTTCTGTTGACGCGGCGGGTGGAACTCAGCATGTATCTAAGTTGCTGGTCGTTAACAGCGCCATGTGAAGCTGGGAGAGTCGAACTTRKTATGAGTGCAGTGAATGGAATGCGGCGTTTGTAGACGATTCTGCTTGAATTCTGAAGCTGGAGGGTTTTCAGCGAAATCATGGTTGCGTAAATGACTTCAAATAATATAAATTGTTATTTATATATATCAAACTGATGTAAGGGTAAGAAGTCGGTAGTTCCGCATAGTAGAATTCCAAAATTTTATTCAACATAAGATACTASAAAACTTTTTTTAAGAGATTGGTTAAAAAATCTGAGAAAAGAGATGCCTAACCTAAAATGAGCACACCTTACACCGCTGCCAGGATGGATTTGAGAAGACGTAGTCTCCTGTACAATCACAAAACTTGCCTCTAAAAACGGAGTGCTCTTTAGCAAGCCCTCTTTAGTCCATCAGCTTGAGTTCTTTAATAAAAAAGGGGTAACAGAAGACAAGCTTACTCCCTAAAACCAGTGAATCAAATCGGATATTAACAGTACTTGTGTCACCTATTTAAAAACAAGAAAAGCGCAGATTACAGTRCCCTGGAGCTATAATAAACAACACAAATAACTCGATTTTGATGTCTTCTAAATGCTTTAGAGGACTAATTTTAAATAACGTGTTCGAATATTATACCGCTACCTTGGAAAATAAGTTAATGCCAAATCTTGTAGTCCAATATCTGCAATTCCCACAATTGACGAATTTGTTGGCGGAAAACACGTTTGCAATTATATCGTTATATCAAAAAAACCAAAAAATTAGTTCGGGTATATATAGACATCAGCACGTCACGAAATATTTATAGATATATATATACTTTATAGGGTCGTCGACGTTTCCTTTGTGACAAACTTAACCCTATTCCCGGTAGTAAAAAGTTCACTTCGTGTTGAATAAATACTGAAACSAAATTGGTACTGCAAAAGCACTTAAATCTCATATATTCTCTATAAATATTAAGATGTAAATTTCTATATGCAGGGTGATCCATTTCGAGGYTGCYTACTTTAAAGACAAAACACAGAAACTTCAAATGTAATGAAAAGTATTTATTATTATTCGATAGAACATTCTTTGACATTTATTTTTTTAAGATTTTCACTTTCATCCATTGAGTTCGATWTTCGATTACTCGTTCGAACATTTCGACTGGTAACTGACGAATGACTCGTGTGACTTTATATATCTYCACAGTAAAATGTCTAACGGTGTCATATCACAACATCTTAGTGCCCAATCCACCGGCCCAAAATSTGAAATTATTTGCTCACTAAAGTGTTAACTCAATAAATCCCTTTATTGGTGCGATGCGTGGTAAGTAGCGCCGTCTTGTTGAAACCAAATGCCGCTAAGATCAGGCATCAAATTATTATCATAGGGCGATAACAGTCACCATTGACGGTTACGTTCCCACCGTTATCATTTTTGAAGAAATATGGACCAATGATTCCAAAGGCCCACAAACAAAACCAAAATTTTGTTTTTYATTGAGAAAATAGCAACTCTTAAATCTTTTCAGGTTGCAAAATTTGCTTGTTTACATACCCAATGAGTCAGAAATGGGACTCAACGCTAAACAAATTTCGACTCGAAAACGTCGGATCTTCTTTGAACTTTTCAACAGCCCGTAGAGCGAAGCGATGTCTCAAGTAAATATCGAGCGGCGTCAGTTCAAGTCGTCCATACGTCAGTCCGAGATGCTACGAATCGACTCTCCACGATCTTCGTATACACCCTCTGCTGCGGCTGCTTTATTTTCTGCACCGCATGCCGAACGTGGTCTATTCGGTCGAATATTATTCAATAATAAACACTGCATCTCAAGATGTTATATTATGTGGATCATAAGTTTAGAAACACATTCTTTACAGAACGTGGATATTCTTAATATAGTTTAATGATTTGTAAACGTTGTTCCAGCGTATTTCTATATCTTTCCTTGATGAAATGGCAAGTAATACTGAACGAAAATATGATGGTTTGTCAAAGACAGGCTATTGTAAAAAGTACCACTCGCTAGTAACGAATTGTTAATCTAAGGAAAACAACATTTTAAGCTACCATATATTAYATGACTTGTCCGAGAAGTGATAGGACTGATTTTCTTTTCCGCCGCGACTGTACTTCGGAACGTGCGCGCATCGACTTAATTCGGTAGAGGCTGGTYAGTTGTCTTACCTAGAGAGTCGGGACCTAGTGAGTCAGGACAAACATTCTCCCGTGAGGTGTCACAGCAAGGCCGTCATCGCCATTCTTCCGCAGTCCTTTTACAGCTCAGATGTGGCCCCCGAACTTTTTTTGTTTTCTTGCCTGAAAAGGCCGATGAAAGGCAAGTATTTTGAGACATATAGAGGGTATCCAATTAGCATGAACCTCGGTTCTCAAGGCTTATAAATCGCATTGGCAGCACTGCACCGACGCAGAAGGAGTATATTTTTAAAGTTTTTGAAGAATCGACTGAGCCTTATTATTTTCTGGACAAACTCTATATTGGTTATTCTCAACTCTAAATGCTAACAAATTTAAGTTCTTTTCATGCGCTAATGTATTACTACAAAGAAAGTTTCGTATTAACTTATACATRCATATATAAATATTATATAAGCGATATCCGACAACATAAAGATAAGCGAAAAAACAAACTAAACAAAGTGGCATCAATAGTTTCGGGGAGGWACAGCACAGGCATACTCGTCTTCTCAACTAGACACCACCATGCGAGAAGAAGTGGGTGTCTATAATGTATCAATAGCAATGCCGTTAGCTAGAGCTGCTGTAATGAGCACACCCACTTGACCATTTTCGCCAAGCAATCTGTTCCAAATTGAACAATTCTTTTTCGAGTTTTATTTATACTTTTTTTTTGGCTTTAACGTGCGAAATTGGCCAAGTGTGAATGCTCAAGGCGGTTTGGGAGCCAAATGCACGACGCACATACATACGCTACATACATAACATACGCACACATGGACATATGAAAGCAACAACRTATGCAGTTACGAAGTATAGGTATCAGCTCAAGAAAAGTTTCTGATTGCACACAAATAACGGGAGAAAGGAAGTGAAGTTACATGTACATACATATGTATGTAGCTAGAAATATATCTACTCAAGCCAGAAATGCCGTAGGTGAGTGCACTCAAAGCACTTAACCTTAAAACTTTGAAGTGAAACGATTTTCAATTACTTTACAAGCGAAGCGTAAATAAGTTGTAAATCATCAATTACTGCACTTGATCAAAAATTTCGAAAAAAACGYGTTGTAAAAATGAAAATAGAAAATAAAAACAATAGCAAAGATAGAAACCATAAAAACAGTTGCAATGTGAATATAAGAGCCAAGAAGCAGCCGTGAGAAGAGCAACAATAAAARAGACAAATGAAATATACATAAGTAAGACAAATGTAAAAGTCGCCAGCATGCAGTCAGTGGGAAAGAAGCAGCGCAGGTGAGCAAATGCTAGTGTCTTCAAAGGAATACAGTATTATTTCGAGAATGAGAACCAAGTAATATACGATTCTAGGACTATGAGCATCTTTCAAACATTTATGTTGCCTACATTTGTGCGCGGAATCAAGAAAAACTTTGCGAAAAGGAAACAAAATTATTTCAGTATAGATTTCTTTGAAATCAACTTGATGCGAACTTAAGACAAATCAGAATGCTCTCCTAATTTTTCAAAGAATTGCAACACGAGCCGAAATGTCTCGATTTTAATAATTGTTATAATTCACGGTAACCCAATACTAGCCCTCACGTATAAACATAATCAATTTTGTGTTGCCTAAATTTCGGCGCGTCGAATACGAAGATATTTTATTGCCTACATTTGAGCGCGATGCTAAAAAAAGACCTGTGAGCAACTAATGAAACTATTTCTGGAGACTTCTTTGTAAGGTATGTCAGCTGAACAAAGTTAAAGGGTTACGCTGGTTTCCTCGGGTAAAAAAAAAAACAGCCCTTTTTCAAACAAATATCTTCTGATACTTTATTAAAATKTTTAACTAAGAAATTATCAAAGTTCTCGAGAAATCTTGACAACCGACTTCAAAAAGACAGTTTCGAGAAAAACGTGTTTAAAAACGGGCCAGTTAGCCTCGAGCACACAAGTTCTCAAGTTTGTATCTCCAAAACCATTACGCGGATTAACTTGAAAATTTAGAACAATATTCTAGATGTGTTGTAAAATTTAATAAGGCAAAATAAACCTGTAAACCCATGTAACCCCTTAAGAGTTTAGACCTTTAGTTTTCTACAAAAAACAARTTAAGAACTCTCGGTGCTCTTTTCCAGGATATTAAATACAAATAACAGGCTAGAGATGAGAAGAATCTCTCGAGAAAAATCTGAACATAATACCGTAAATTTTTAAAATTCAGRCTAACATATAGACGTGGAATACCTTTGCGTTGCCTACATTTCGGCGCGTAGAGTACGAAAACTTCAAAATCGCACAATCGTGATAATTAAGAAATTACCATTCTTACTGCTAGACACAATATTGAAGAATAGGTAAAGTATATTCAACCGTTTATGTTTTCCGAGTATTGATAATACATATATTTTATCGTGAAAGTACTGTGCTTCATAAACACCAATGTTATTTTTTGTTGTTGTAAAGAAAGTAGCCCAAAAGTCAGCATAAAAGTTTGAACAATGCTTTGTAGACCGTTGGAGATAAGCAATAGCTTCCAACGCAGCAACACACAAAATGTATGGATTAACGGTGAATGTGTCGATAGTAGCGATACGTGCACTGGAAACTAGCTAGAAATGAGAGGTGCTGAAAAAAATAAATCACTTGTTTAGCAAAGAAGATTGCGATTGCACTCAAAGCGATCAATATCTTGCACAAACAGATGTATATCTTCGTTATGAAATTTTCTTACGAATACGAGAGACACAGAAGATTWCTGAAAGTATATTTAGTAAAATATTGAAGCCTTAAAACTGGTTATATTTTTTAACAAGTATTTTTCAGGTTGTCTACGCATTATCCATTATATATTAAATATAGAGTCTTGAGGACTTATTACGAGACTATTTTATTCATGGCAATACATAACATAATTTATTTTAGCAACAAGATAGAGAGAATCGGAACAACCTCTTCTCATCTTAATTTCACTTTCTAATATCTTGTCTTATCTTATTTGTTCTGATCTGACCTGATCATACCTCAGATCTTTTCTATAATTTTATGTTATCTCATCGCATCTCATTTCATTTCACATCTCATCACATMTCATCKCATTWCATTTCATCTCACCTCATAACTTCTAATCTAATAACATCTTATTTCATGTCATCTTATGTCATCCCCTCTCACTCTATCTCACCTCATCACATCTGATTTCATCCCATGTCATCGCATCTGATTTCATCTCATATCATCTCATTTCAATTCATCTCATTCCATTTCATCTCATATCATTTAAATCATGCCGAGAGCACCTTAACGTATATATATGTATATCCGATATAATTTATAACAATGGTACAATGGTCCCGAATTTTTCATCTACGCAATAAAAATTTTCGAACTAGGATCGAGATCAGAATCTAGCATTCACTAAACTCATCATTTAATATTTCAGTTTAAGTTCGCGAATTCCATTCGAGATTTCATCAAGGAAATAGTTCTAACCTCAACAATCAAAATTAGGTGTAACAATTCGCAACATATTGTAACACTATATTCACTATACGGACTAATCAAAGAATGATGAAGAAATGGAAGAGAAGCAGGAAACCCCGATTTGCTTTCTCAGTAAAAAACATATATATAAATATAACATATACTGTTCAAAACTCGATACTGTCGCATCGAAATATTACATGAAGTGCAAATTTTTTCTAAGACCCGAGATGTAGATGACTAAAGCATGCAATCCACGTCACTTGCTGTCTTAAAAATAACTCGTAAGCACGTTCGATTTGTCAGCGATGGAATCAAACCATCATTTTTTAGTTCTCTCAACTTTTCTCCCCATTTAGTCACACCACCCCATACAACTCAGCTGATTTTGATTTCTAAAGCTACACCAAGTTGCGTACAACAAATACTCCTGAGGTACAAATTTTACACTTACTCATTATCTAGATTTCAGATACCGCAGGGAACATACCAACATACATATACAACATATACAACATACCAGAAATCGCAAAAACGTCAGGTGAGAAACCACACACACGCACACACAGAAACTCAAACGCTCAAGCGAAAATTCAACTTCCTGCCACAAAGGACCGCATGTACTACATATATCAGCTATCGAAWGCCAGTGGATCATTGGCAATGGAAGTGATATTGGTTGAGGCTGTGGCAGTGACAGTGCCTGTGCCCGTGGCAGCAACAAAGCACCTAACTTTTTAATAACATTGCGAGTTCAAGTGAAATGAGGGCAATCAGCGTACAATTGTCGACAGTAACGTATTATGCACAACAATAATAAAAACAACAAAAACAACAGCTACAACAACTACAATAGGCGGGCGAGAGAACATGAAACTGAAACTGCGACTGCAACTAAGTTGTGGCAGGCAAAGTGATGGSAGTAACATTTTCAAACGCAGAGAAAGAGAGCGATGTGTGAGAATGAAGCYATAGGCGACTCAATGGCAATGGCGGAGTAAAGAAACAAACGAACAATAAAAAAAACTATGTAAGATTACCAATACCGGAAAAGGATATGCGGAGGAATGTTGAGCAGCTCAAGAACTGGTGGCTTATGGTTGATGGTTGGTGRGAGATGCAAGTTCTTGGCAGCTGGCGCTTGGCATTTGGCAGCTGACATTATGAGCAAATGGAGAGCAATGAGCCGCGATTCTTACGACATAAACCATTCCATGTTTCACTCATATTCCATATATATATTCACTACGGATAGCTGATAGTATAAAGCTCCCTGATAAAGTAACTTCGCAAGGTATCAAAAGCTWTGTTGTAACTGTAATTCCATTGAGCCAAATTAAAAATGAAAAGTAGTGCAAAAATGAATGACAGTTGAAGAGTTACATAAATGAAAGAAGAACGGGAAATAAACGAAGTATCTCTTCCAGTACTGAGTGCCTCACAAAAGCGGCAATGCCAGTGTCGGCCTTGAATGTTGTCACCATTATTTTTCTTGTTGTTGTTTTTGCCTGTTACCACAGCAATACAAGAGATAAGTCGTTCCTTAATAGCCACCTATCTGCTGCCTATTGTGCTGGATAAGGACTAAGTACAGTGTTGGCCTTGCTCGCTAGAGCACCGGATGGGGGAGAGTAGAGAACAGCAGTTTAAAAAAAAAAAAACTGCAAAACAAGGAACACAACAAACATAGTTGTCGATACTAATGTAGATAGCGTAAATGAGGTTACTTGGCGTTGACTATGTGGATATTGATGTGGCCGAGCTGGAGCTGCTGCAACTGCTGCGACTGGCAGAGCAGAGCTGAAGGTAGTGTTTAACGAATGTTTCGCGCTTTCGGAAAAACAAGAAGTGAGCAAGACCCTTTGGAAATGCTTGATGCTGGTGTTAGTATGCCTTAAAACTAGCATTACTTCAGTTTCACGGATGTGATATCTAGGATAAACTTTATAGACAGGAAAGTTGGAAAATATTGGAGAAGTCGGCGCTTCCTCATGCTTAAGAAGAAAGGACTGGGTTAGTTTAAGTAAGGATGATAATATTTGGTCGCAACATTCGCGAAATGTCGAAAAATTATCCATAGTGTTGATCTTGTATATGCGGGACCGGCACAATGAAAGTTTTAAACTGTCCCTGGTTCGTCTTCTTCCATAGAACTGCAGATCCAGCTAAACTCGCAACCTTACCGCATGTGCCTCGATAGGAGAATGACCAGTTCGAACATCTATAACTAGAAAACGGCTAACGTTACTGTGGAGAACTCACTTGTGGAGAACTCACCTTGGGTCAAAAGAATCTTGCATCAGCTCAAGAGTTAAGGGTGGACCAGCGCAGACCGAGCCTCTACAAGGCCAGGATATGCCCTAGTAGCATTTACGAGGTGAATGGAGCATTGAGACGTTCCCATTCAACTTATAGCGATGCTTTGCTTGTCAGCTCGAAAGCCTTCTAGTTAACTGCGATGCCGCTGTGGCCTAGCACCGTTACTAAGGTTRAACCTATCAAATCCACAAAGTTTTTTGGTACATTTAGCTTTCCTATTTGAGTTTACTGTAGCAGAAGACTTTAATGGTTTAGCAATATTGGTTGGACTTTCTTCCATCTKTTTCTTCTTCATATAAAGCAACTATACATATATCGCGTAAGACTCCGACCAATTGATTCGACTGTCTTTTCTTTTATAGACTACATAACTCTCCGTCTGTTTCGGCTTCTTTACGACGCGAATTATAAATCACAGAATGTTTGATGGACCAATCAGTTAATAATGTCATACTTGTTTTTCTCCTTTCCGAATTCTACTCACTCCTCAGAAAGACTGCCTCCATTTAAACTAGAAATKAATACTGTCTGTTTTGCGTTCCGAGATCAGTAGATTTTAAATGGAAAAAGTCGAAAAAGTCGACGATGGTCCGAAATGAAACGACTGCCGGCCAATACAGCTAACTCTTAGCTTGAGAAGACAACAAATATTATATAATAGTATAAATTGCGGGGGTAACTCTAACATACCATACATACTGAAAGAGAGACTTCGTCATTTTCAAACACCCCATTCACAATCAGTTGTCACTTCCGCATTTTTGGATTCCAAACTAAGAACTTGCTTCCCTGTTTGCAGTTTTTCTCGCAGGAGCTTCAAAGTTCAAGCGTAAATATGTATGTAACGCGCTCTAGCATACTATATAAATTGTGGCTGCAGAGCTGAACGCCACCAAGGTAAACCGAGAAGACGAAATGCTGCAGCTGCTGCTACTGTTGCCACAATTACGAATGCAGCAGTTGTGGCAAGTCGAGTGGATAACATTATACTTTGTAAAAAAAAGGGAACAGACTCACACGAGCAAAGCTGTTAGCAACAAATTGAGAAAGCAAGACAAATTATTTGCACACATGTCTACACACAAATGTGTTTATATTTATATRTACATACGTTAAATTAATTTTTACAAATCAATCCGAATAAACCCAGCAAGTATATTTCCGAAGTAAAGCAGGTAAAAGCTGAACGAACTTTCATAGCACGTGGTTGGCGGCCGATAAGTTCAAGGACTAAAGTCCAGACTGCAACATTGCCCGTGTGACGGCAGAGCCTTACCTTGAGCTGGGAAGAAAACTTTCGGAAAAGTCTCCGAAAGACTAAAGTCCAGACTGCAACATTGCCCGTGCGACGGCAGAGCCTTACCTTAAGCTGGGAAGAAAACTTTCGGAAAAGTCTCCCGAAGGCATTACTGCAGAAATCAGAAAACTATTGTTCTGAAATACAAGTTAGACTGGTTCAAATTTACGAGTGTTACGAGTAGGCGACTCATACTAGATATGCCGTGCTTTGAACCGAACATTGGTGAACAAGTGAAGCAACGATTAATTAAACGGGAATTCGAGTTTTCAAATTTCAATATCAGAAATCAGTGTTTCGGTTATAGGTTAGGTATGTTAATCTGGTAGGCCAATAAGAGCTGTGGTCCTTTGCGAAACCTGAAGGTTTTCGGTGTTAAGTCCGAACTGAATATGGCTAAGACCTTGAGAAATATCTTGATTATATAGCAGTGGATTCCAGCTCGATCACTGTTCCTTCTGAACACTTTATCAAAACAATTTAAATTCGTGTCTGTTTKCGAAATTCTAAAATTTTGACGCTCTTTGCTGACGCAGAAGCTGGCTTGAGGGAACTTTCGAAGTTTCACTACAACTGACAGCTTTCTAGCAGATTACATAGAACATAGCGCACCTGAACTATATTCTAGAGATTGGTTTAGGCAAATCTTATGTAAAATATCTCAGTAAAGTCGGCGGTAAGTTCGAATATTCTGTAGTTATTCACTCTGTAAAAGTGTCTCCTGGGATCTACCATAGGCATCAACATTGGTTTGAAGGCGAGCTAAGTAAGAAGGTGAACCAATTCTCCCCCTGGGTTGTCGCCCCCAATTAAAAATCAACAACTATCTCGGAAGAGAAAAAACCGCTGTAATGACGACCATAGCAAACGTAATAAGGACTTAATTGGGAAGGAGCCGCTGCCCAGCTGGTTGATGTCCTGGTAAAAATAATGGCTAACATCACTGTGGTCCAAGAAGAGCGATGGACGGGACAAGGACTGAGACGAGTTGATCCTTGTGGTATTTACTGCAATGGCCATATAAAGGTGCGCAAATTCGTTRTGGCATTCGTAGTGGGAGAGAGACTCCGTTGCCGCGTCCTGGCATTCAGGTTTTACATTGCAGTATTCATATATCCTTGTATACCCGACTTCTACAACGAGCCGCGATGGATAAAGACAAAAATGGTTTCTTTTTATGAGTCCTCGATGGTCTTAACTTTATGAGAAAAGTGAAAATACAACACTGCACACTACAGACCTCAGTTATAATAAATTGCGTAAACTTTTGGGCTCAGTGCTCAGCAAAATGCAACTGGTAGTGGAACTGTCTCAAACAAAGATCTTTGCTGAATCGGTATGAGGTCTTTTGCTTCATTTACTATGAAAGAGGTAGGCTCTTCCATGATATATATTATTTCAAGCCAACTAGCGCATTCCAAAATTGATGCCGACCATTTCAAGGTCGCATTTGTGGAAGAATAAAATGAGCTTTCTCGCGTATAATACCGGAGCGTGAGTCTTAATTGATCGACACAGTAAAAAGGCTAYAATAAAGTTATGAGCAATGAAGCTAACACTACTGGGCTACGATAAGCAGCTGACGGCCAAAAAGGATACAAAAGTTTTAGTATAAAAAGTACACCTATGTATGTGTCTRGTTTCAGTTATTTAGATGGATAAACGAATGGCTGAATGAATGGATGAAATGGAATGGAATGACCAGCAAGCAAACGGTTGGTTGACTACTTGTAGAACACAATATTCTACAAAGTTAGCACGGCAAAAAGGATGTGCGGTGCAGGGAAAGCGCAAACATACACACGCAAAAACTTTAAAGATAGGGAGAGATAGAAAAATACACGGTCGGACTATTAGAAAAATCAACAAAGTGCAGTTGATGCATCAAAGAAAACGTTGAACATGGCAACAAAAGTAGAGTAGAATTGCGGCAASAAGGGCAACAAGAAGAACGAAACCTTTGAAATGAGAAGAAAAAACACGAACGAGAGAAAACCAAATAAACGAAGAAAGGAAGCACTGGCAAACAGCAACGGATGCGCTGGACGGATGCTTGGTCGGAGAGATGAATAGCCATTGGACTCGTATGAGCGGATAGTTAGATAGATAGATGGCTAACTGACTGGATGGACGGATGGATGGATGGATGGGAAAAGTGCAGAAATGGTATGTTTATGTGTTTGTCAGCGCGACGAGATAAACTGATGAGTGGTTGGGACAGCTGCTTATTGCMACGACCGGCAAAATAGCACGCCAACGGCAAAATAAACGAAAGCCACTAATTCAATCGACAGTCGGCGTTGACCAAGAAGCAATACACACACACACACCCAAACATACATATGTATATAGTATGTGTACTTAATAGCTGTAAAGTAGCTGCAAAGGCATTGCGGAGGCTTTGTGCGCTAACGGTACACCACCAGCACTGCAGCTCACATACACATACAAAACACCCACACTTCCTCCAATAAGAATTGCAATGCACGCTTTGTGCGCCTCTGCACATGTGTGGGTGTTTGTGTGCGCRTGCAACACATACATAAGTGCCTAATGTATTGCTAATGAAAGGCATGGAAAAAGTATTTGAAGATTAAGCAAAATGTACAACAACAAAAACGCTGGCGCTTATGCTTAAAAATCGACGGCATACAAAAGCAGAGGAAATTAAAGCGCTTTWGTAGAAAATAAGAAGTGCCGGTAAAAATTTGTGGAGAGCAAAAAAAATATGAAAAACAATGAATGGAGATTCTTATTTGCTTTGAAAGCACTCAAAAATACAGCAGATTAAATGCATCGCTGGCATACTGGCAAGCTGTTAATCTTTAATGCGCATGCATGTAGACAGTCTACCGGCTAAGTACAGACAAAAGCACATGTACATAGGTGTGAGTCTATGTATGTTGGTTTGTGTGTGTGTCCAGACTGTAAGGCGTAATATGCAATGAATGAGTGAGAAAACTCATTTGAGCTTCTTAGTAGCGGCTGCGTTTGGAGCGAATGGAGCGAAGCATAGCAGCTGCACAAGGAAAATAGTATGAAGCTTAGAAAAACAATGAAAATATAGAAAAAAAAAAATTATTTAAAATAGTAAAATCAAAATGAATATTAAAGCAGTTAGATCAGAAGACCATTTTAGAATGGAAGGCTTTCATTGTGCATGAGCTGAAAACCGTAGCTAAATACACATATAATATTATATAACAGCTTAATTGAAAAGTTCTCGGCCTAATAGTATATCTAAACATATATATATTTTTTTTTTTATTCAACACATTTCCCTTTAAGGGTGGTGCATTGATTATAATGACCCTCCAACATTTTGATAGCTGTTTTCTTTGCTTTGCTTTGCGACCACCTCTTCATTCGACAAAAATTTCTTCTCAGTGAACAATTTTTTGAGTTCAGACAGGAAAAAGTAGTTGAGGTCCAGTTCTGGATAATGCGGAAGTAATTGAAAGCTCAATTCATGTATTTTTGCCATCGTTTTCACGGTTTTATGACTCAGTGCATTGTCTTGCGGAACTGCACTTTCCTTTTCTTCAAATGCAATCGTCTTTCGGCGATTTTGTCCTCCAAATGGTGCTAGAATGTTGTATTTAGTAATTGCTTTTGATGTTCCTTCCATTCTCAAGGAAGCGAATATAAATTATGGCATGCACATTCCAAAATACAGACCTCATAACCTTGCCAGCCGACTATTGCATTCCTCCACGCTTTGGAGTGGGTTCATCGGTGGACTGGACTCGGCTGACTGTCGATTGAATTTCGGATAAAATAACAGAGCAATGCTTCATCGATTGTCATATATCGACGCAAATACTCGAGTTTGTTACGTTTAAATATCTCCAAACACTGTTCCGAATGATGGACTCGTCAGTGTTTTCGGACAAAGATGAGCTCGCGCGGCTCCCACTTTGCACAGAGCTTTCATATGCCCAAATATTTGTGAATGATATGATGTACACATTCAGTTAACACCTGCTTATAGCGAGTCTCCAATTTTTCGATATCATTTTTGTTGTCTTGAACATATAAGAACAGGAAATAGTAACTGGTAAAGTCGATTTTCACAATCTTCTTTTGAGACCAGCAAAATCACACTCAATAAACAGCAATAGTTACTATGCAGTTACTTGGTACGAGGTCCATGCCATAATTTTGCATAGGAACCGCCCCACCAAACTAGCAAAGCTTCTGGTCAGTCACTATTGATGTGAGTGTTCCTATTGGAATACAAATATTCTTCAATTGCGCAAGTCTGACTGTTTTTTGGTTATTGCATACTTCGGACGGTCCAATTATTGACAATACATCTTCGAATCAAAATCTGCCCCTAGAGCAGCAATTCATAGTACGTTCAAAGTAGATGATTCCCTGTTAATCCCAACGGAGTTTAAGTTAAGCGYCTGTTCTGCTAAGATGGAAGAGGGATCATACTTAGATTGCTTAGTAAAGTGCTTTGGTGAGCCTGGTACAATCTACTGTATTCGGTTATTAATACTCGATAAAGCTTCTTGAATCTGCCACAAATCTGCTTTGTAATTGTATTTCCATTTCCTCTATTTCACTTGCAAGTCTAAATGTGTGAGTTCGGAAATAATTTAATTTTGATCCGGCAAAAGCTCTTATCCTCCTCCAAACAACTTATGGAACTCRTATAACTATGGGAARGWGGACTTWGCTGAGGACGAGGAGCTCAATAGACMTCTTACTATTTAGTCCGRGCCAAAAGGAGCTCGTGCCGAGCTCGCTTGCGCCCCAACYATCCAAGRAGCCAGTTGAGCKGYTGTCTTTGGTGAGRCAGAAGTATCCGACATWGCARGGTAACTCGATTCCGAARATAAAGGGTCGAGACATCCCTTCACTAGTACGGTGAGTGAGCTCGAAGCTGGTTTCGCCACATTGCTATCCTTGGACCCCACACCATAAGAGGTTGCGCTACGGATTAGCACATTATTATGGAAGCCTGAATGTGGAGTTATGAGTTAAYTCCTCMCCGTATACTCCTCTATCAACTCTTCCCGCAAGCAYTGAAACATTCATAGARAATCTYTGCTTCRCTTCAATCCTCTAGCGACTACTACTYYTATCCTATAGCTTCAAGTCCAACTATCATGTGTAAAAACCTTGCATTTTTGCCTTAGAGTTTACTGTTTCTAGTGTACATCTTTGACACGTGCTTACACACTGCTTCGTCAAGCTATCATAAAACGGTCTGAAAAGTTATGTTAAAAAATATTTTTTTTGCGAACACCATCACTTATACAACGCGAGATACAGATTACTAAATTTATCTATTGAAATATAATGCATTCCTTTACCTAAAGCCATTTATTCTGTGTAGTCTTTAAGAAAAAAAWTTCTTTACAGGCTTTTTAAGTGGAYTTCGTAATTTCCAGGATTCAATCGTAGTTATATTAAAATTGTAACTATATTTATATTTCCMTGAATTGCCAGACGTTTGTTATATCTTCCCAGGTCAAATTCYACCTTCTAACCGTTTTCAACATAGCCGAATATCTCACTTAACTTTATATCGAGATTTAAACATTTAATCAAGCAATTTTTAAGGAATGAATTCTCATCCGGAGTTCACTCAGAAATCTGTGATTGGCATATGGAGCTTTGGATTAACGAACCAAATAAGTCCTTCTACTTATTATAGAGTTTAACAGAAGTTGAAGGTTATTGAACAAGTGGAAGACAACAAATTTCTATAAAAGAACATATCTTATCATGAAAGCTACAACAATTTTGAAAACCACATACACCATTTAAATATTTTTGGAAACTAGCCAAWGGTATCTACATACATATGCGCTATACGCCTCAACGCGAAAAGACAAATGTGAAGGTGTCTCGATGCTAAGATACCCACCTACRAAAAGGCGTAAAAGGCAACAGTAGCGACAGCATAAGGAAGCACGCTTTTTCAAACATTCTCGTAACACATGAGTACACGAGAGATGAGAAGCGTGCAGTGACAAGGAAGCAAGGTGGATGCAGTGCACAAAGCTAGGCGGTGTCAAATTGCGAATCAGAGCACGAAAGCTGCATTGCCATTACAAAGAGAAAGTGAATAAATTTTCCGAAGCCCGAGCATACAAAAGAAACTATGCAAAGCGCTATGAAAGCAAAAACGTAAGAAGGGATAAAAGCAATAGAGGATAAAAATTTAAACGGTGTTTGAGAAATTCCTTGCTCTTCCTGCTCCTTTCATACGAATTTCGGTATTTAAAGGAAGCGTTGAAGTAAGAAATGCTGAACGCCTGACATCGACTACACAGGTGGCAAGGTATGCAAAACCAAGCGGAGGGAGGAGCGCAATTATTTGCCGAGGGCAGTGTTCAATTGGATTTTTAGCATTTCAGGCAAGATGAAAAAAAGACGTGTTCTTTCCAGTATACAGTTTCTAAGTGCAAACCTCAAAGTACCAGGATTCCTGAGTTATACAGAAAAGCTGAATTTTGAAWTCAGTTTTTACGAATTAAATTCTACTTTTGTCAAAAACTGAAAGGCAAAGACTACTTAATCAAAATCGCTCAAACTGRATGAGTGGCAGACACATTCTCAAGACAGAAGCAATGAAAAACCTATGAGATGGTACCGTAGTGTCGAAAAAAAAGGAAATAAAGGAGGAAGTGTAGTSTTATGAAAGARTTAAAAAGTTAAGACAGCCTGGTGTCGAAGTAACGTTAAAAAACTTCAAGAAATATTAAAATTTTATCCTGAGTATTTCGAAACTTTGGGAAATAATAAAAAATCAAGCAGATCTTTGATTTAGTCCAGCGTTATCAGTCTGGGAACCCTGAAAGCTTTCGTTAACCTTTTTTAATAGTTGTTTCATCACTTTTCTCAATCAGCTGCGGGAGATTTTACAGCCGTGTTGGCAACTTGGAGAGATCAACTTTAAATGCTATATCTTACCATCTACTTACCCTTAGAGCACCGCAGTGGATTGAAAAACATTTGTAGTAAATTTGAAAAGGCCCAGAAGATGGCGAGACTTATCCAAMAGCCCCGCCTCGCCCGGTCTAATTCGCAGGAGTAGCGAAGAGTGKCCGGACAACTGCCAGGACTCATTTCAAGACCTAGTCAGTGTGCACTTACTAGGCTCTGAGGACGTGGTCAGTCCTAGCTGCGAAGGGAGTAATGCAGTCACATCGTTCCTGAACACATCTTAACGGAGAATAAAATAGAACAGGCAATCCGCGAATACGACCCATACAAATCTCCCAGTGCGAACGAAATCATTCCAGCAATGCTGCAGAATGCACTATGTCTCTCTATGAATTACCTAAAGGCGATTTTTAGGCGATGCTTGAAGTTCAGTTATGAGAAACTAGGGTAGGAGCAGTAATATCGAAGGCAGGTAGGAACAACACAAACTACTCTAAAGAGTTTAGGCCTAAAAGCTTAACTTCCTTCCTGCTGAAAATGCTAGAGAAAATCTTGGACGCGCACATTAGGGCCGCAGCCCCTCTTGAAAGCTTGTCCAAGGCGCAGCACGCGAAGGCTAGATCAGTAGGGACTGCACACCTTACACTGGGGTTTAATATCAAAAGGGCTTTTGACTGTAAGGAATACTCTCTCGGAATACTCTCTTGGAGTACGGAATCTCTCTTGGAGTATTCCTCGATATTTCTAGATCGTTCAACTGCGTCTCTACGTAATCTATTCTGAACAGTTTCCATTCATTAGGTGTTGATCCTGCTATACAACGGCGGATCAGAAGACCTTTTGACCTCTGGACGGGTAAGAGCAGAATGGAACGACGCTAAAATGACTAAAGAAGTCTGATAGCAGCTTATGCGGACAACATTGCCATCTTAATAACTTGAAGGTGTCTACTGACCATTAGCAGTATTACAACCACCACTCTCAATACAGTCAAGAACTGGGTATCGCAAGCGGGTCTGGGGACACTTGTCCCGCATTGGCAAGACTACGCTGTAAGCTTCTAGGGTCCTTAAAGTATGATACCCTGGACAAGGTATCGACAGTGAAGCCACAGAATCTGTTAGAATTCRCGTCAAGCGCARGCATCCTAGACRATGACTCTTCCTCTTRGATTTAGSAAGTGAGCTCCATCTGGCAAAGGAACTTTTACTATTGRAATTATGAAATTTTAAAATTTAACATCCAAAACCAGCTGCCGCTTGCAATTCGACTGCTAATCCACGAAAATATGCCACAGATAACAATTTTGAGCATACAATATCCACTAATCTTGTGAGGCACCAAAACTAAAACCGAAAAAATATTAACTTAAGTGAAATTACCGTTAGGAAAATTGAAGCAGAATGGCACATTAAATTTCATGGGCATATAATTTCAATAGCGAACAAGCATATGCATGAAAAAGTCAGTTGTGGTGAAGAAAAMATTCTAATGCAATTGAGGGAAGTATGCCAAAATACGGGAAATATCATAATAACAGTGCATGGGGAAAAAGTAGGGCAAAACGATGAAAGRAATGAAGAAAAATGCTAACTTTGGCGCATTGCGCCGAAGCAATAATACCCTTTACGAATAAAAAAGTTGTACATGCAAGCACTTAATTTCTAACAATCAGTTTATATGGCAGCTATATGCTATGGTGATTCGTTCTGAACAATTTGTTCGGAGATTGTATCGCAGCTTTCAACAATAATTCATGCGAAATTTCGTAAAGATATCTTGTCAAATAAAAAGAATTTCCTTACAAGAACTTGATTTTGATAGTTCAGTTTGTATGGCAGCTATATGCTATATTGATGCGTTCTAAACAATTTGTTTGGAGATTGTACCGTTTCTTTAAATAAAAATATATACAAAATTTCAAGAAGATATCTTGTCAAATAAAAAAATTTTCCTAACAAGAACTTGATTTTGATTGTTCAGTTTGTATGGCAGCTACATATATGCTACAGCGGCCCGATGTCGGCCGTGCCGACTAATGAGTAGCTCCCTAGAGAGAAAATAACGTATGCAAAGTTGCAAAACGCTAGCTCAAACACTGAGCGATTAGTTCGTGTATGTACACAGTTCGCGACCAACTTACCCTGTCCAGGGTATAGAAGGGAGAAAAAACTTTCAATAATAGGCGAAGTTTCGAGTGCAAAATAAATAAAACTAAACTACCTGCACAAGAAACTACACAAKSAGACATAGCAATGTGAAAGTAAGTAAAAACTACTTACTACTTAAGTACAAGGCGTGCAAGCAATAATGCCAACCKGGCGTATGAGTAACCCAGCRTGTCAGGTGCGTCAGGTGTTTGCTTGTGTGGACGATATCGTGGAATTTACGGCCATGCATGCTGTGCAAAATGTCACGCATGCATTCGGCAAGAAGAATAGTATAATTTCAATAATAAAAGAACAACAACAACAAAAACAACAACACTAATAGCAAGCGTAAACGTAGCAAAGAATATATTAAAGCTGGAAGAAAGTTGCTAAAACCCATTTAGGAGCAACTCAACAGCGATCAATAGTTCGTGTAATTTACAATACATACACATACAAGCACACACACCACACACACATGCATATTTCATGTTAATGCTGCATAAACGC
Source organism: Bactrocera latifrons (assembly GCF_001853355.1). Classification (NCBI taxonomy): domain Eukaryota; kingdom Metazoa; phylum Arthropoda; class Insecta; order Diptera; family Tephritidae; genus Bactrocera; species Bactrocera latifrons. The sequence goes on along the minus strand of NW_017537490.1, from coordinate 186,880 downwards.
AAATTGATAGCTACCACTGCACCAGCACTGTACTTAATTATATCATTATGGCTGAGTAAGCGTGCAGAAATGGCCGTAAGTGAGTGTAAGTAGGTGATCTGTGGATGATAAGGTGGTATTGAATTGAAATTTGATTACAGGCAAACGAAGAGGGGATAATAGGTAAGCGATTACATGCATGTTTAGTTGCTAGGTTAGATGCTGGTAGCATGAATGCAAGGCCAGAAATTCTCACTCATTGAAATATATGCACTCATACATGTARAAACCGAAACTCCTTGAGTCAGCAAAGCATAAATTTCGTGTAATGGTATTTTAAGCGAAAAGTGCATATAGCAAGTAAGCATAGTACAGTTGTTTGCAGGAATAAGCAGGAATAAGCATTTTCTTATGGTATTGAGTTCCCTCAAATCTCTTATGTACGAGTAGGTAGCAGCCTTCCAGACCTCTGTAAAAACTACTAGCATTAATTAGGGAACATATTACCCGATTATCATCTTAAGAATCCGATTAATCCGATTCATTAAGAAAAACTATCCGAAAACGCCACTTCTTTTCRTCTCWAATCCGAAACTAATGACYTCAGATCGCAGTTGCAAGATTGCAAGTTTACCGAACTTGGAGGCTTAGCGGTTTGATAAATWCAGATATAGTTGACCAAGGAAAATGTGTCAGTTTTTGATCAGGTCATTATCTATTTCTGCTCTCAGAGCAGATTACAAAGCTGTATGCTCGAGAAGATCAAAGACGAAGATATACTACTGATTTTTTTTTTTTTTCAAGACTTCAAGTGGAAAATTAATATTTTTCTGTCCATATATTTCGTAGTCCTTTGAAATCCACACAGCAAGGGAAATTTTTGATAACGACTAACTATAACTAACTTTCATACCATCGTACTCAAGGTGCAATGGAGCAAACTCAAGGCCGAGAGACATACTTCAACGTATTCTGAAAGCCATTTGTTCTTCATTCCACCACTTACCGTTGTTCCCAATTATATAACATATGGCTAGTAATATGGAAATATACTTCGAGATCATTTTATAATAAAGATCCGGATCCAGATCTACATAAGATCTTTGTTAACTATATACATAATACTCTCCTACGGACCATCGAACTTTGCAGCTTACTTTGGTAATCCYAAGTTCGAGAGCCGTCAATTAACATTTACAAAAACCTTATTTTTTTAAAGAAATTTCATCATTTAGTTCCTGATTAGGTGACATATGACTTTTAAGGTGGAATTATATTTCGCGACGAATTTTATCATTAAAAACCTAGATCTGGATCTTCATAAGTTCATTAAAAATTATATATGGAACTTTTCTTCGAACCAACGAACTCATAGTTCAGCTTACTAAACACAAGACCCGGAGTCCTCCGTTAATATCTTCCGTGTGCTCATTTTCTCTAGCATACCCGTACCATATTATGTCCTCACAAACTTCCAGGTTATGTTATATATTTTGTATACCATGAATCTATGTACATAGATCTTCATAAGATCAAACATTTAAACTGAGCTTTACTTCTGCTTCAACATACTAAATCCAAGGACGAGAATCATCTGTTTACGWCTTGCGAAAGCTCATTTCGCTTAAGATGCTTTACCATTTTTTTCTCGGTTAAGTGATATATGGCTAGGGATATTAAAATAGTATACTTTGATACAACATCTTTATTAGGAACCGATCTAGTTGTTCATTAGTTCTTTGATAACTACGTGAGCTACTTTTCTTTGCACCATGGAACCAAAGATTTTATATAGTAAGTCAAGACCGAAAGAGGGAGCGGTCATTGCTTTCATATAAACCTTTAGTTTAACAGGTTGCCTTCTTTTACCTTGGACAACATGCTACTTTTGGTATACAGCGGATTCTTATTTGTGGCTATATTACATATGTTTTTTCTCTGCTTAGAATCCAATGTATTTCGTACAAAGAACATCAGAGAAAATTCAATTGAAACCGAACAGCAAATACTACCGAGCACCTCTGCTTGTGTGGACTTCAATTTGCTTTCATTAAGAACGCAAATAATTTCCTTTTGCATCGTAAATAAGGCCAATCAATTTGAGTTGATRAATAACTGTGCCCACGGCGATAATTCGACTTGCGTTTAGAAAAGAGCGAATGTATAGCTAAGCTTTTAGAGCAGGTGCATGCCAGAGCTGTCTAAGCGACTAGTCTGGGTATGTGGCCTTTTGTTTGTATGGTCCATATTGTAACGGGGTTTTCAATAAGAATGCTACAAACATTTTTTGTTTAAGAGTTGGTATACCAATGAAATTCTTTCTACCTGYGAAAGTACATTCGATGSCATTATACCACCACRGGCACGTTTGCAGAAGTCCAGACGCTGAACCCAGTCTTCGACGGTTTTYCAGCATAAATCGGCCGATGCTGCTGCAATTTCACATTCSATATTCGCACGAAGTTCAACAAACGTCGCTGGCTTATTGGTATAGACCATAGACTTGACGCAGTCACATAGGAATGAGTCTAACGGCATCAAATCTCRCAACCGAGACAGSTAATTCGACGGTGTGKCTCGTGGCGCCATCCCATTGAAACCACATACTAATATTGTTCATCCAATTCATTGCACAAGTATCATATATCATTGATCATCACGGAAGAAGCACAGCCGCCGGTCCATAAACCGCAMAAAACTGTAATTTKTTCGGGATGCAATGGTGACTCATGGAGTCCCTGTGGATTGCTGCCTGACCAACAACGCATATTTTGCTTATTGACGACGCCATTCAGCCAGAAATGACCCATGATTTTTCGACGAATGTCCGGATCAATTTCCAGTTGCTGCTCAGCCCAATTCACGAACGTACAACGATTTTGGTGATCAAGCGGCTTCAATTTTATCTTCTAAGGATGATCTTTTCGCAAAATTCGCCACAACGACGTCATAGAGATGCCCAACGTTTGMGAACGACCTGTGAGAGACTGATTTGGGTCTTCCTCAATTGATGCGCTAGCGGCMGCAATATTCTCGACACTACGKGCACTTCTTTATCTCACTTTCACGGGCACATTTTGTACCTGTAGATTAAAAGTTTTCCAACAGACGCTCAATTGTTGGTCTTACAGGACGATTRTGAYGACCATAWATTGGACGTAGCGCTCTTAAAGTTGAGGTCATAATCATTTTTGTTGGCAGGGTTTGTTGCGTAGTAGATTTGGATCACTTAGATTTGGAAAAAATCGATCAAAGCTTTCTCACGATATATTCATTTGAAATGGARAAATCGTGTTATYGAAGTACGAAGTAGGGGTTTCGCTATTTATTCTTGGACATTTGAACTTGCCGTACACTTAGTGAGAGCTGCGACATGGAAAAGTAGACAATTTTGAGATAGTTACAACAYAGACAACACATTGCATRCATAAGTGAAAATCAAATAGTGTACAACAAACTTATCAGCTACAACAAGTTATGTACGTAGGTAAATAAAATAATGGAACTCCTACTACCCTGTATCATACAAATTTGATCGATAGCAAAAGCTACCTGTCAGCTAGACTACAGCGAACGTAATCGTCAGCGAAGCGTTACGAAATTATGATTCCGCCAGTATTTATGCGGTTGCAAGTAACTGTGCGCGCCTCATTTCACCTTTGACGCCGATCAACGATGCTGACACAACGCATTAGTGGCTGCGCCAAGCYGTCCAGCTGGTCAACGCWAATCACGGGGAAGAGGGACGAGCAGTGGTCGAGTAGYGGTACTCCGCCGCCAGCTGCTTTTATGCAACGTAAATGTGGCGTTAATTCAACTACGCTGCTGAGTCCAACAGWTTCGCAGCTCCAAGGGCGTATGTGTTGTATAATTGACAGCAGACAACTGGTAGCCACAAACCGTTRTCACTCAATAATRTCTTTGCAGAAACCATGCGCATCATAACACGCGAAACTGTGTAACAGTTTCATCAATGCAACCATCGCGAACGGCTCACCACCGGCAGCTCTTGTCATTMCCCGTCAACGTTTGCACTGCATACCACCTACCTTATGACATCTGCTTTGCGATGCGCCAAAAGTCCATGCACGATTGCACAAAACTGGCAACTGGGCGTTGTGAATGGGTGCACGACGTATGACGACGGTCGTCATTTGTCGGCGCCGATGAACGACAGTCAAGCGTGGTACGTGAGCATGTACGCGAAATAATCATACAAAGTGCCACTCAAATGTACGTGCCACATCGTTGTTGTTACTGTCGAAAGTGAGTAGAAATAGTCCGGCATACAAATGGGTTAAGTGCAACGAACTGTGTTGGTTGCTTTACATGCATGCGATGGTGGTTCGAGCAATACAGGAAATTTTAAATCGGTAAGAAATTATTCTGCAAACGAAGACGAAAGGAAAGGAAGTTTACTGTAGGTGTTGAATGAAATTCATTCTTTGTTGGACGAGATCACAATAGAGGATATTGGCTTGATGTGGCATTTCCGAATAGCAGTGTTTGAACTCAACGAAGAATTTGTTAGAGGCTTCTAATAAAATAAGCTAGACGAAGCTTGTAATTCAACGGAACATCAATTTAACGGAACAAGATTATTCGATAAACTTTGCGAAAGTCTAGCCATGATGAAAAAGTGACAGTCACTCCCTCCACGGAGAGAAAGTAGACGAAGCAGATTATTCGTTAGCAGTTACACTAACTTTGTCTTCCCGAGGCAACATTCATCTCGAGACTTGTGATTCGCTGACAGCGGCCCAGACTGACCGTTGCAGGACCACTTCGGTCTAAATAGCAAAACTTTTTTTTAACGATTTCGACACGGTAGCATAACTATTATATTATTTTCTGACATCTGACTACTTTAAAAGTTCAATACTACTACGGTATCCAGATGATATTGCCATCCTAGGCCTTAACAACAGAGTCATCAGCGCAGCCTTTCCAARCCTAGGGCCAGACAAAGTATCTGCAGGCCATATACGCAGATTCCTCTCGTCTTGGTAACAACGTCACTGTTTCAGCTATAAATCTGAAAAGGTTAGTGCCTTTGTATATCTCAGAACCAGCACAAATTCCACCAATAATCTAAGCCGGCAGATCAAGCACAAAACAACGCTTGCGAACAGGTGCTACTTTRGGATCGGTAGGCTATTRAGAAGCAGAACCCTCTCTCGMCGAAAAACAATTACACTCTGTAAGTCTCTCATTATTCCCGGAAGGAAATACTTACAGCTTTCTAGAAAACTGTTCCTCTCAAGATATTTGGATTCGTTCGCGTAAACGTTGAGTATGGAAGAAGATAGAACAAAGAACTATATGAGCTATACGGTAATGTGGATATAGCTAAGCATGTAAATGGCTAGACCACGTCGATCGAAATGAAATGATACTCCATGACCACACATCCAATGAAAGGACCAAGTACATAGCGACATGTTACACTCTATAARTCTCTAATTATTYCCRGAAGCMAGCACTTAGAGCTTTCGAAAGAACWGTTCCTAGCAAGATCCTTGGAGCCAGTCGCGTGAGTATCAAAGACAATGGAACCAGGATATGTATAAGCTATACGGCGATGTGGGTATAGTTAAGCGCACAAATGGCTAGGCTATGTCTTTGCCATGGA
>NW_017537490.1:178076-180926 GCF_001853355.1 Bactrocera latifrons | reverse complement strand
CTCGCTAAAAACGGCAACAATTTAGTGGGTTTCTGAGCAAGAAGTTCTTACGCCTTCATTCAGAAGTAGAAACACTCTTGACTAGGATTGAGTAAAGTTCACCAAATAAGAGAGGTTCCACGAGTAATCGAATCAAAATAAAAAGCAACCTACTACTATTATGTAACAAGACCAAAGTATTGACAAGAAGACGATACCGCAGTCGATGCATCCAATSGGAGCGAGTTTGTGAAAAGCTGTGACGATTCAAATATTTTTTGAGATATCTACAGAAACTGTAAAGCGCCAAAAAAGCGAACGATAGATTGAAAACTGAAGCTTCAACTTTTAAAGCATTAAATTAAATTTAAATTCACTGTAACCCTGTGGGCACTTTAAACAATAACAATGAGCATAAAATGGACCTCATTAATTATTATTTTCATCATTTATTAATTATTTATACGAGCTTATTTGTAAATGACACATTTTTCCGCTACGCATGAACAACGGGTCAGTTACCCGCTACGTGCCACAGCATGATAACAGCGCTTCTTTCTTACAAACATAATGATGTCAACAACAATTCCATAACATTTGTCACTGACAATAATGAGGTAATCGACAATGCACACCGACAGCAGAACCATCAGCAAGCGGACAAATGGTCAGACAGAGCGGACRGCAAAAGGGGTTGGCAAAAGGAATATCAGTAATGCCTGCCGTAGTGCACCATTGCGGCAGATCAGTGAATGACATGCGCATAAATTTCACAACAGACCCAACAGTAGCTCGGAGCAAATGAGTCCGGTTATGGAAAATGCGATGGTAAAGCGAGAGGAGTGAAATTGAGATGAGCAGTTAGTAGTTGTGGTCGAGGTATAGTATGTATATGGACGTAGCTCGTCAAATACTAAGCAATTCAAATTAAATGACAACAAGCATCAAGATGAATTGAGTAGCATAAAGCGGACAGTAAGGAGAGCAACAGCAGTGCTGATGGGCAAGAAACCCACAAGCTGCCGGGAACTGTCGAAGATGGCTGAAAGCTGGTGAATACACTTAAGCATATGCCGGCAAATGGCAACGTCAACACAGGTAGGTCATGTAAACATAAGCAACGATAAGAGTAAGAAACTAGAGTGACAGACATATTTTCACAAAATGAGAGCAAATACCTTTGTACAGTTATTGACAGCTAAGGCAGGCAATTCCGTAAAATTTCGACATGTTCACAGTATTTAACGAAACAGTTATGGCTAAGCACATAAAAGCAACCGAATCGCGCTTCACCTGCGCAAAGAACCATAAATCTTCCGCAGAGTGGATGGAGTCATGCGTAGAAGTTTATGCTAGTGAGGAAAGTTCTCTGACCGCCATTGACTTGAGAGTGGCCAGAAACTATTCTTTTGAATATGCCTCAAGCAGCTCATGATTTCCGACCTTAGACCAAGTATCCTCTGTKTAGCCAAAAAACATCCGTTTGAAGGCGAGCTAAAGTGAGAAAGCAAACCGTCTCTCTCTAGGGTTGTGACTGGGTTTGGGACCCGCCACGTAAAAAAAAAAATTCCAATGCAAAGAAGAACAGTCTCGCCTCTTTTCATTAGTTTGCAATAATAACATGTGAAGTAAAGTCTTTGCTAATTGGTATTATCAAGAAAGAAGAGGCACTTTTTTTTTATTTTTTGTTTGAAAGCTCTTTTTCTCGATTCAGCAGCTCGATAAAGACTTTTAAGGTTTGTCTGCGTCACCTTGGAAGACCGCCGAAGAAATAATCTGTTGATGTAAGAAAGATTCCCTACAAAACAAACTAGATGCCTTAACAGTTAGTTGTCCTGGACTACGATATCGGAACTTAACCGGCTCATAGACATCGAAAGATGTACAGTTTACCAAGTCTGAAGCTATTTAACAGTCTTTTCTCCGATTTCACAGATTTTGGAAATATGGTAATTCAGTTAGTATAACTGATTAGTTGTAGGCTATCTACGACGTTGTGTTCTTTTAAATCGGAACCACCATAGTAATTTTTTGGAGTTAAATGGAAAAGTAACAGCAACTATTTTGAACGCAATATACAGTCTTCGCATGGATCTTATAAATTAACGAAGATTCTGCTTTACCTTCTGAGCACTCGACGAATAAGACCCTTACCTATCAAGTATATCTAATTAGTCGACCACGGCTGTCCATCGTATTTATGAGTATGCATATTTTTAGCAATGAAACACATGTCAATGGTCGCCAAAGAGTTGGTCGTTGGGAGTCCGCAGACAACTATAGTGCACTACAGCTGCACTAATATGGGCCGTAATGAATGGACGGATGAATGAATGCAAGTGACAAGTTGCTCTTTCTCACAATACAGCAACGTTGCCAGCATCAACACCAGCATGCAATATGCAACGTGCCACAAGAAGGCAATAACAGCARCAAGCCAGTCACTACATGCCAATGCCCAAGAGTAGTGCAGGAAGTGTACAGCACCAGARAGCGACATAAACAAAGTCGGCYTGCAGTTTCAAGGAYGGGTGTACACAACAAGGCAGTCGGGGGTTGTGCGATTGTGCAACGCAATCGGCTGACCRAGAAATGTGTCAACTGCAAGCGGCGGCTGGTATAATTTGTGTGATTTTATTGCATTAAAATGCAAGGTGCTGCTAGCTGACTTGAGATGTGGCAGCGGCTTGTCGGAGCCGACTAGCTCCGGTTGATGTCATAGCAAAGTATATATATATATATATATATGTATGTATGTAAGTAGTAGAAATTTATGTTAATTTTACATGCAATCACTAGCTAGTAAGTATCTAAGTCACGTGGTATATGACTCTCATTGTGACTGAGTAATCAGTCAATCACTAGAGAGCA
>NW_017537490.1:162084-177311 GCF_001853355.1 Bactrocera latifrons | reverse complement strand
TCTGACTCTTTTAGTTTTAGGACTTACAAACAACCGTTATGTGAACAAAACTATAATACTCTCTTTAGCAACTTTGTTGCGAGAGTATAAAAATCTATTCAGCTACCCGCACGATCTAGATAGTTATTCTTTCAATTAAAATGCTCGAAAGTTATTGGCCTATCTCTCAATTCTATCTTGGTTTTTCCTTTTCTTAATTAACAATTCTGGTAACAGCTCAGTTCATTTTTATATCCATCCATCCAACTACCAAGCCAACTTATTTTATCTCGTTCGTTTTTAAGACCGTGACAATTGATTTCATTACATCTTTCAATTTGATTGCTTTCTCTTGGTAATCCTCTCGTGTACTAATTCGTTCATATATCCAACTGTTGAAGTATATTTCTATCTGTTAATTTTAYTTAGAATAATAGAGCTGGAAATCAAAWAWTGAGAGGAGAGCAAAGATCGCATTRATYGACTTATACTATTGCAGAGGAGCCATTGGCAAAAGGTTTGGTTCTTTACCGAAAAAGCATACGATTATAATAATCAATGCCATTAAGTTCTATGGAGTATATGTATGGAGTGGAGAGCCCTCGAAAGACCACACTTACAAGAGAGTTAGATAACGTTTCACGAGCGGCGCTCATCATCATAGGCAGTGCACTAAGGTCCACTCCAACCATGGTGATATTCTGTTGAGTTTCCATAGATATCGCTGAAAGGTCTGACCAGGCTACGAAAATTGCTATCAGACTCAAATAGTCGGGGTATCAAAATAAACATGTGTCTGAAGGCTSCGAAATTTTCGCACGCTTTGACTTYWYAMMTGATCTTTTGRATCATGGAATMAACMAACCAAACTCTGATAGCTTTTTCTGCGCCCACATAGCCGCAAATGAGTTGTAGAAGCAGCTGGAGCTTGGCGGGCAGGTTGGTAAAGGGGTATAGCAATTGTCAGAAACTTTCTTCCGACCTTCAGTTGCAGGGTTCCAGACTATTTCTTCAAGTTGAGGTTGCAGCCTCTTTCAGAGAAATCACTATCCACTCTGATAGCAAAGCCGCGGTATTAGCCTTAAGCATCGAGTCAATTTGTAATAAAACTACTATTGATGTCAGGTCACAGCGGAATAGCAGATAACTGTTAAACTGTTGAGCTGACCTGGAATAGTGCCCTAGCTGCTCTATCAGTAGAATATGAACAAGTAGGTGCGCTCCTCTCCTCGTATATAGTGCTAATGTATAGCTGCGCTGCGGGCTGTCGCAAAATCCGTTTTTATGCCTTAGTCTCTCCCGAGAGTGTCATTATCCCAAGGAACTCAAGAGAACAAGAAATATAAAATTATATTCTCTTGACATTATGATCTATATAATTTTGTAGATTAGTTTAATTCTGCATAGTACATAAGACCGTTCCTATTACTATACAGAAGTACCGAAGCTTTACCCATTATCTGGATAATAGCTCTGCACCTCAACACCAAGTGAAATTTAAAGACCGAAGAGGAAAACGCRTATAAAATTCTACAGTATTTAAATTAATTTAAAGCAATTATGTAATCCTCACTTATTAATGAAAGTCTGCGAAGCAATTTGCCAGCCAAGAGATGTGGCGAAGAAAAACCAAAAGTAATAAAAGCAATAAAGTGCCTCGAGTGTAGAAACACCGAAGCACATTTGCACACACCTAATGAAGGCGCTATTATGAGGAGATGTACATTGTTACTACACACAACAATAATGACTTTTATAAAATAGCCTTATGCGTTGTTAGAGGCCATTGAAGCCCAAAAACGAGTTGGTTTCACTGAAGTTAAGTTGCCTGTGAGATGAAAGCCGAAACCTGTCGAGCCGCTCTTAAACCAACTTGAGTGAAATACAATGAAAACAGACAGTTACATGCTTACAAACAAACTATTTGGCTTCTTAGATATGGGACGGCATATTTTGGCACATCCCCAACGGTTACACCCATACACACGCGCGAGGCATTACATATGTACATTTGCCGACGGCAGTCACATACGAATGTAGATTATTTACTGTGTATGTTTGCATGTGTGCGTGCATGTAAGTTCCGGCCATTAGCCGACAGCTGTCGGCCAACTAGACCAGCTTCCCTTCCACACGAACTGTTGACTTATTAAATGCTTCATGCCTGTGTTGTGCTTACTTTTCGTTGCCCTTTTATACCCGTGCACAATGGGTTTTRAGTAGGAATAACTGCCAGCTAATAAACTCTTTTCTTGATTCAGTGTCTCTATCGTATATGAAAGGATGGCTTGTTTGAGATTTCTTTCTGTTCTCCCCTTATTTATCCTGTCATTTAAAACATAAACATAAGGTATATCCCCACTTGAGCTTACCTATCCACAAATATAATATAATGAAGGAATGTATTGTCTGGGATTYCTTTCGGTCTGTCCGTCCCTTTGTCCATACTTTCTTCTATCAAGCTTTCGATAAGTAATTTTCTTTTTATCCATTCGTACATGTTGGACTTTACTTCATCTGTCCATCTCCCAAACCGTCTGTTTCTTTTTGGTTGTGGCCTGTATGTCCTCCATTTATCCGTTTATTCATCTATCAATCTTTCGAAGCAATTTTGTGAACATCCGTCCAGCAATCCATCTATCTTTACTTGTARAGAAAACATAGTACGCAATCAGGCTGCAGAGTTGTCCATCCATGCATTATAAGTTCATCCGCCTAACTGTCAGGCAGTACAGATTCCTATCTCTCGGCTCCATCTGCTCATGCTGTCCGATTATAAGACATTTATAAGCCCGCGACGAGAATAACTCGATGCATTGGTTAAGCCATCTTTATGGCATGGAGTCTCTCCATCCGCCCGACCATCAGTCTAGGAATTTATGAGGAATTCCTTCGATTATTATTTTGTGGGATCCTGCTCATYAATTTATCTGTTGCTTAGCGAATTAGTTAAGTTACATCCACCRTCAGAGTGCTATGTTACTTCGGCTGACAAATCCATAATTTCGACCATCCAACAAACTATCCAAACATCTATCATTCTTTGACTACAACATTCGTTGTCAACAACGTTTTTTGATCTAACGTCTCTTCCTTTGTTATGCGCCGGGTATAAAATATTTTCGGCACTTACTTATCGCTTCCTTATGGGTTATCATGTAACGTAACTTGTGACATGATAGCATGGCATTTAGACCACACAAAACAAGTGTTTATATTGTGTTGTTTGAAGGAGATGAACTTCCTTGCAGCTTCTTAGTCTATTTATACTTTGCATCCTCATTTTATTCCCTGCCTTACACCTTCGTTTTTTGTTTTTTTTTTTTTGGTTCTCATCTTTTTGCTGTCTGGGCTTATTGTTTGTATAATCAGCTGCCTCTTCAATATTCACATATGTTCAGCCACGTTGGCCCAAACTAACCGTTAATGGCACACTTAGATACATTAAGGACGGACAAAACTTTAGCTTATGAACTCATTTGCTAAAYATTTCTACTGCAGAGGAGTTGCAAGTATAATTAATGAGGAGATGTGTGAAAAGAGGCAGGCTCAGCAAAACTGTTGGGTCGAATCGGAGAAATGTTAGGGGCGTGTCAAAACTGTTCTTCAAAAAGTTGTCTGTTTTCCCGCCTTAAGATTTACATCAATACAAGGTAATTATTGAAGCTCCAATTGCTTTTGTTGTTAACTAGGCAAAATGCATGACAAAAACTTTGCCGAAAAATTGATTTAGTAATTTTAAGTACTTTCTGTCGTTTAACGAGATACAAGATCTCGACACTACCGCCGCGGATAGAAAACATACGCCTGCAGCCTGCAGATATGGTCAAATATTTGGGGCTCACCCCAGATAGAAAGCTTTTATGGAAACGTAATAATAATAAGAGAGTATTGATTGCCTTAGAAAACACTAGGAAACTGGAGAACGTTTCACCGGTCCACTCCAATCCTGGTACCATGCCCATAGCTTTCGCTGGAAGGTGTTTGGCCGCGAAAATTGCTATCAAACTCAGAGCATCTGGGTGTCTAAATGAACACGTGTCAGATTATTCGGAAATCTTCGTACGCTTAGACTTTATATCGGATCTTTTGGACCATATAGTTGCCGAAGCAAACCCTGACGCGGTTTTCTCCTTCCACATAGTACCTGCGGGGGAGTTGTCCGAGAGTAGAAGTCGGACTGGCTCAGTAGGCTTTTTTACGAGTAAGTCAAAGCTTGACGAAATGTTGGTGGAGTGTTGTCAAAAACTTTCTATCAACTACAGTTTCAGACTTCCTAACTATTTCAGTGTTTTTCAAGCCGAGGTTGCTGCAAAGCGCCGACCCTAACTTTGAGCTCACTGACCGCGCCAGTCAAGGCTAGTTAAGGAATATCTAGGTATGGGTACCAGCCAATAGCGGAATCGCAGGTTACTGTAGGTAAAACTGATTAGCTTGTCTATAAGGCATAAGTAAAATAGGAAAGGGTCGGTGCTCGCCTCTCCTCGTGTCTTCTATTTCTGGGCTTAGTTAACACTAGACACCATCGATTTATGCACTGTTGCAAGACCCTTTTGTTCCAACATTTAACGTAAGAGATCCAGGGAGTGCTGTGCMTTCAGTAAGACCAGACTTTCCTTTGTATTAGGAGCTCTAACAGGTCATTGTTTTAACGGCATCCATGCTGCAAAAAATCTAAGAGAACGCCAGCTGYAGTAGCTATGCGTGGAAAGATGAGATGTCTCGTGTTTGCGCGGTCAAGCTCAAACACTTTCTCATATCCCAAGCAGCTGCTGTGAATAGAAAGTAAACTACTGAGCAAATTTGTTTCGGCTACAAGGCAATTTGCTGACTTGTAAAATCGGATACAGAAGTTTGACTTTTAAGACTTCATTATGGATTGCATATCGGAGTCCAAGTGCGATCTCCGCCTCAGCCATCGAACATACCCTAACGTAAGTTTGTGATTTTGCTCTGCGATATTATTGATCGAAGTTATACTCTATCGCCGGTTTGAAAATATCGTTAATTATGTCCTTGAAACCCTTAAGTTTAAGTWCCTTCCTTGCCTTAAATCTATTTTAATATTCCATGTTTTCCTTTCTTCTTCTTTTGGCATCAGCTATTTTCACCGTTAAAGTGCGTACAAACCCCGTTAATTGCACTTACGGCAAAATGTTGCCGCTCATTCGCTTACTTATAACGCAATTCTTAGATAATTACGCACAAATWTCTGAAACATGGCATACCCAAGTAACATATTTATATATATATATATGGATRTGTGCCGTTGTATCGAMCACTTTCCCATGTCTGGTATATGCAAGTAATATGTGTGCAACGTCAGACATTTAACCTTTTGTTAAACTTTGCTTTTAGCGACACGTGCGACACATTCCGCGTTTATTGAATGGTAATTTTGACAATTTTCGCCCGAATATTGTCACAGTTCAAAAGTTCATTATCAATACACTAGAATTTCAACGACACATATACATATATACACACATACATGCACATGGGCGTGTGTGTGAATTAATTTTAAAGTTAGTTAGTTACGATTAAGTTGTCACTGCGCAATTTCCATTGGAATTTAATTAGAGGGAATTTTGTAGCAGCTACTCGATAGTATATTTCGAAATATTCAAGCATTTTGGGATGAGCCAGGGACCACAAATGTGTGCGCTTAACATTTTTCTACGTGAATGGGTTGGTGAAACGTGTCGACTATGCATGGCTGACTTTAAATCTAAAAAAATGCAACTAATTTAGTAAGAAAYTTTCTTCAAGAGTTTAGTTTTCACCACATAAAATATTTTTGGCGAGTATATGCTCATAATTAATTTAGTTATGCTTGGAGGTGTAATGATAACCAATTTTGCGGCGATTATACCAAAACTTAAGGAGTGGCGAATCGAACAAATAACTGGTATAAAATTAAGAGACTGGTATAATTAAATAGCGAGAGGAAGGCGAACATTTCAAACGCTTTAATTAGCTAAATTTTGATTCAGTTATGCCAAATATTGAAGGATAACGAATCGAACAAACAACTGGTATAAAATTTAGAGACTGGTATAATTAAATAGCGATAGGAAGGCAAGATTATATTAAAACTTAAAGAGTAGCGAATCAAGAAAATAACTGGTATAAAACTGAGAGACTTGTATAATTAAATAGCGTCAAGCAACTAAAACGTCTTAATTGGGCCAGTTATGCTGCGATTATACCATGGAATSGCGAATCGAACAATTAACTCGTATAAAATGAGGAGGCTAGTATAATTTAATAGTAATAGGAAAACAAGAGTTGAAGTGACTTAACAAGGTCAACATTGCTGCGATTTCAAAACTTGGAGAGTTTAGAATCGAACAATTAACTGGTATAACATTAAAATACTGGTATAAATAAATKGTGATAGAAAAACAAGTATTTATACCAAAACTTTGAGATTAGCGAACCGAAGAATAATTGGTATAAAATTAAGAGACTCGTATAATTAAATAGTGATAGAAAAGCAAACAGTTAAACGMCTTAATAAGTTCAATTTTGTGGTGTTTATATCAAAACTTGAAGAATAACGAAAAGAGAAAATAACTCGCATAAAGTTAAGAGACTGATTAAATTAATTGGCGATAAAAAAACAAACAATTATAACTACTTCATTAGACCAATTTAGCAGTGATTATGTCAAAACTTGGATAGTAAYGAATCGAAGAAATAACTGGTATATAATTGAGAGATTGGTATAGTTAATTTGTGATATAAAAGRAAGTAGTTAAAACATCCTTCTTAATTAATAATCTTAYATTTCTWTTCTATTATTTTTCTTAATTAMATTTGCTGAGTAYAAATGACTTGTATRAAATTAAGAGACTGGTATATTTAAATAGCGATACAAAACAAGTTCTGCAACGATTATACCAAAACTTGGAGATTAGCGAATCGAACACATAATTGATATAAAATTAAGAGACTAGTATAATTCCTTGGAGATAGAAAACCAAGCAGTTATAATGACTTAATTAAGTAAGCACTTACTCTCTCTCGTTTCAGATTCAACAGATCAAGTTTAGCTTAATTCGTTGGAGTAGAAAACATTCGAATTTGTAGATTCTAAGATAAGAATTATAAAAAGTTATATCGCATTAATTATTGCAGTAGATACTCTCTCTCTCTTCGCCAAGTTTCTATTGGTTGGTTAGAGTACAAATCTTTTGGTTTTTTATACACTATTTTCGAAAAATTCGGTCTTCTTCTCTCGACAGGCGACTTCAAAATTGCATTATACTTTACTATTTAACAGCAATGTATCATTAACTTTCAAAAGTGTGGACATCMAAGCTTATCATATTATTGATTTTTACGAGCAAAACTCATTTCACTCAACTCTTGGTATACCTCAACTGATGTAATCGATAGCTATAGATTTCATTAAAACTTGAGCTAAGCAGAAATGTTAACACTCATGTCAAAAAGTATCACAAACATTTACCACAAAAAGGGGCAAACACATGTCAATATTTGCAATTTTCAATATACAATCCCTCCGCAGTTCAACTGAAACGACGCCTCAAGCTGACAGTGAGTCAAAGTCACCGTAGCATAAAGTGAGTCAAAGTGTGTCCAACGCGTGGATGACACTGATACCAACTTCTAAAGCTAACATACATACATACAAATATCTACTATATATATATAGTATATATTAGTGGCCACACACATACCGACGTACATATGTATACATTATATGAACTTTGCGCTACAGAGATTTATAACACTTCTGGGCGAGAACTTTATCGAGCATTGAAAGTTTAGTGCAACTAAAACCAGCACAGCGCCCAACCAAACGAGATTCATATCGGCGCTTCGTCTGCTCGGTCATTTGTACAAATTCTATATCCGCAAAGTGTTGAATTCAAATTAAAGACACTTCCGTACTCACTTCCTGTCAACAATTTCCGCTTATTTAGCAAAACTGTTGTTCAACTATAAAAATAGTGGGGGCGGAGGGGTAGAGCAAAAAATAAAAATAAATGAAAATCACTCTGCACTCAGTGAAAGTTTAAGTGAAATGTTTCACACTCATGCACGCACACAAGTATATATATGCGAGTGTGTTTGCATGAGCAGTTGTTCGGATGGTTGCTGTGTTACCCCCGTCAAATGTTGATGCCCTMGCAGCTTTCAAACTTTGGACCTTTAAATATTTCCACCAACTATTTTTTACTTGTTTCGCCACATCAGCCCCTAAAAAGTTTTGCGTTAAAAATAATATGTTTCTCATTAAAAGAAAATGGTCGTGATGTCCCTTCTCAGGCTTCAATAAGTAAAGAGTTCTGGTGCGGAGCTTATCCTCATCAGCTCCTAAAAGGCTTGTTTGAAGCATTCTAACCTAGAGGAGATCCTCAGGTCWTGGAGAACAAGCAAGACAGGGTATAGCACATAGTTTTTTTAGGCCAAAAAAGCTCCCACTTCTAAGCAAAAGGAAGATTATGAACATTGTTGCGGTCATCACAGGGCACCCACCTTCCGAGAATAAGAAAAGTGGATTCGAGAAGAATCTGGTTTTTAGAACAAATCCACTGAGTTGCTGGGTAAGCTCCACATTCGAGTCAACTAAGTAGGACAGCAAGATTGAAGCTGGTATCACTAGATTGTCCTAATGAGGGGAACTGTCGACATTATTGCAGCGCTCTATTGTGGACGTTCGCCTAAATCATTAAGGATCAACGGAATCCGATGTCAAGGCCACGCTAATGATGGTGGCAAAATAAGTTTGGAAATGTACAGTAATCCTCCCAAAACGGCAATTATTCATTTCATCAAAAAGARTTTCAGCCAACCGCATATTACTCAGGCGAAAATACATACAGTCAATGAGGTCAAGTGAATATGGTGATAGGACAGGGATGCCACATAAGATTAACTTTGGTTATGAGACCCTTATCCAACCATAAATCAATGGAATTGTCTCCGAGACCTTCCGCAGCTCTATTTGAGTATTTCTTGAGCCAGCATTATTCCAGATAATAAACTAATACGGTTATGTAAACTGACATTGAGCAACATCAAAAGCTCCGTCTGCATCGGGAAGGACTGCACCGAACCATTCCTTATCAAAYGAGGTATCATAAAATTCGACCACCCATCACGCGACTTGTTCAATCTACTCCTGGAGAAAATAATAAAAATAAGGAACTCCTACAGAAGGTAAAACCGTCAATTTGGTGAGAATTAAAAAACCTCAAATATTTTTATGTCCTAGGTACTATGTGGTAATATTAATCGAATCAAATATTAATCGATTTTTAGGGTACTATAGAGAATTGAAATAATATATATAATTAAAGCTCGCTATCAGCGTTCCAGGCTTATCGATAACCTGCACTTAGATTGACCATGCCTTATTTCGAATTTSGAAAGTAATTAAAGTAAGATCCTCTGATATGTAGACCATATAAATAAAATCAGAAAGCTGTTTAAGTTTGATATCAGAGTTCTGAGCCTGAGGATAGAGTGCATTTAGGTTGTGTAGGACGCGATAAGGCTTCGGTTAAGTTCTGATACAAATAAGAGTATTCGAATTCAGGGTTAATGCCTAAAATGTCAAGG
This sequence comes from Bactrocera latifrons, assembly GCF_001853355.1. NCBI lineage: Eukaryota > Metazoa > Arthropoda > Insecta > Diptera > Tephritidae > Bactrocera > Bactrocera latifrons. The sequence goes on along the minus strand of NW_017537490.1, from coordinate 167,738 downwards.
GATTTTTTTAAACTGAGACTATCGTTCTATTGTTATTGTTATTAGATATAGCAACTGATCAAATTTGACACGGATTGGCCAAAAAAAAAATATTTTCATTTAATACAGATCACCTTCTATAAATTTAAAATTGAGTTGAATGACAGCTTGTCTCCTATATGAGGTTACATGAGCTTCAATATCTTGAGATAACTTTTCTTGCAGAGTAAACTTCGGTAGATTATAGCAAAGCCATTAGACGTCGGAAGATGGCTTAAAATGTTGCCATTTGTCGCATAGTAACAGCAAAGGAAGGAGGAGTAGCGATAAAAAGAAAATTCCGAAGTAGGGTCCAACCTGGAGCACTGTTTACGTTTATAAAACCACAAATTGATCTTAGATMATGTCTACTCGAACATTAAGAAGCAAATCTATGTTATATGTAGTATGTACTTATTTTGGAACCAATTCGCCCATATTTTAGTCTTCGCAAAACTGATGAACCMTATATTAGCGATCTATCTTTACTTTGTGCGATTTCGTTACGCTTTCTTAACAATTTTCAAATATTACTGAACTGTTTACCAAACAATAAATATTATATTTATGTTTGAATGTATGATTGCAACTTAGTCACAGGGGTTTGAGCACACGCTAGGTAATGTTGGTTAAGTGAAATTCCAAACTTTAGTTTAAATGAAGTTGCAAAAGCGTAAAAAGCAAAGTCATGTTTGTGGATTAAACGCACAGCACAGCAACAAGCATACGCATTTACCGTTGCAATGATGATTTGTGCAACCAAAATTGGATGTATGTATATATAATCGGTTGTATATAATCAGCAGCTACTTCTGTGCATGTGTGTGTGTGAGTGTGTGTCACTGCTGTCTCTTATACACATCTAGATGTGTATAAGAGACAGCGCATTTACCGTTGCAATGATGATTTGTGCAACCAAAATTGGATGTATGTATATATAATCGGTTGTATATAATCAGCAGCTACTTCTGTGCATGTGTGTGTGTGAGTGTGTGTCACTGCATGAACAATAAGTAAAAATTTTGTTTTCCTCGCACATTGGAATTTTCAATTTATCCCAAAAATATTCGCTTGCACACACACACGCACACACCCACGCAAGCAACAACGAGCACAGCAAAATGTTTTGAGTGCTCTTATCGATTTCAATTTTTGCTAAATTGCTTTAAGCTACTACATACATGTCTAAGTACATAAGTACATAGGTCATATACATACATATTTAGATTGTGAAARTTTCAAAAACTCACGCTTGCAAGTTTTTACTGGAAATATATTTATATTTATTGTATTTTGTATAGCGAAGCACTTGACAGAGGATTAAATAAAAGAGTCAAACTGATCACTTAATCAAAATTGCATTAAAAATTTAAAACGTTAGTTGTGTTATCAGCGATGTTGGTGCTACAAATGGACCGAGCGTCGCTGCGTTTAAATTTCGCGCGACAAACYATTTGTTGAAATATTCGATTTTTTCATAGATTAATAATTATTGTTTAGCCTCTTTCTGAAGTACATAAAGTGCATTCGGCGATTTTTAACATAATTGAAATTATTCAACAAAGAACTTCCATTTAATTTTGTGTGTGGATTGGAATTTCTGGTGCCGCAAAGTGCAAACTGTTGGAAAAGGTCTTCAGTGATAATTGTTTGTTGTGAAGAAGTGTTTCTGATTGATAAAAATTGTTCAGAGAGGGTCGAGAACGCGTTGACGATGAACGACGTCCAGGACGGCCACCAAGATCAACAGCACGTTAATAAAGTAAAGGATTTGGTAATTGAGAATCGACAATTAATAGTCTTACTGACATCGTTGAAATATCGGAAGTATCAGTGAAAACCATTTTGAAAGATCATTTGGGCCTAAAAAGTGAAAGCACTGTTGCTTCCAAAATCAATCAATTGAAACCTCGTTTGGGACCAAACGACGCGGATAGGTGATTTCCGATCCTGACGTAGCTTTTTGTATTGTTCAACGTCAGTTTGCACAGCCGTATTAATTTTTCGGTGATAACAAATTCAGACATCACGGCATAAAGGCAGTTCCTTTTCGTGCTGTCTAAAGCAGCTTTGTAATCGACGAAGAGATGGTGTGTGTCGAATCTCTTTTCACGGGTTGTTTTCCAAAATTTTGCGCATTGTGAATATCTGGTCGATGGAACGATTTCACACATTTTCAACATTAAACTATAGTATATCCAATGTTATACGTTCACTTCATTTTGCTAAGACATCATACCTATTGAGAGATACTTACGATATAATGCCAACAGGMAGTTCAAAAATCTTTATATTAGGTTATGAGTACTAGAAGCAGTATTTTTCCAGTTTTGCGCATTTTTGACACAAAAACATGCTGTTAACCTAAAGAATCGTTCCTAATTTCAATGCTAGATCCGATGAATTAACCAATACCGACATGACCGGTCGGTAAAAATTCGGTCGTAGGATTATTGTTCCATATATTCGGTTTAAGGAAGACTGAAAAGTTACGGTCTGATTTCGACAGATTTTAGACGTGAGATAGTTAAATGAAAGAATCAGAAAGATTATGAAAAGTCCGATTTTTGAATTTTATTGCAATTTGTTGAGGAGTTACTAAGGTTAAGCATTTCTACTAAAAGTGAGCGCCACCCGTTCTGTTAACACCGATGTTTTTGAGAGCCATGCAATTGAAATTGTATACTTTTGACGTATTTTTTGCATTTTTAGCAGCTTTCAGCATAACTTTTATATAGGGAGTGGGCATGGTTACCTTTAGAGGAGATGCTGGAAAGTCTTACTCGCAGTAAGYTTGGTTGATTTAGATTAACTGATTTGTAAATATAAACTTTCTGCAATACCACCTTCCCTTGGGTGATAAGGAATCAAACGAATCAGTTTTTGTCAAGATGTCATAATAATCATAATTTTTCACAAGTCTTTACTTAAACACACAAACGGGCATTAAAGGTTAAGGTTGTCAAAAATCCGTTAGAAGAGAATTAGAAAAACTGGGAAAACATTTAAACAAAATTTTTGATCGGTTTAATAAATAAAAGGAGCGTTCTAAAGTAAACAGGACTTTTTTAATCTAGCGCCCCATGATAGCGCCATCTATATGTGGACTAATGGGTTAGACTCTGCTATCGTTATCGATTGTCCAGTGAGAATTTTATGACATTTCCTTGATTTGAAACGAWGTTATTGCATTTTAAGTGTCAGTATGTTTGTGTTATCGGTGCGAAAATGAGCTTCGAACAAAAAGCCAACATTAAATTTTGTTTTAACAAGAAAAAATGTTAACTTCGGCTGCAGAGAAACAATATACCCTTCACAGGTACATTTCTTCTAGTAACTATGTGTTCAGTTTACATGGAAGGTATATTCTATAGTAATCCGATCTAAACAATTTCTTCCGTTATTACACTATTTTTATGAACAATAACTCATACTAAATTTCGTGAATATGTATATCTTATCAAATGCAAAAGTTGTCCATACAAGAACTTGATTCTGATCGTTCAGTTTGTATGGCAGCTATATGTTATAGTGGTCCGATATCGGCAGTTCCGACAAATGAGCAGCTTCTTGAAGATAAAATGGCGTTTGCAAAATGCCGTTACAAATATAGGGACAGACGGACGGCCAGACAGACAGATGGACATGGCTAAATCGACTCAGCTCAACATACTGATCATTTATATATATATATATATATATATAGGGTCCCCGACGCTTCCTTCTGGGTGTTACAATCTTCGTGACAAACTTAATATACCCTGTTCAGGGTATCAAAATGGTAAAACTTTTACCGAAACGTGTCAATTGAGGAAATAAGTTTATGGCGCTGATTGCCTATCCCGTAGCATAATGCACGAATGGTTTCAACGTTTTCAAACTGGTCGTTAGAACATAAATGACGATCAACATATGGGCCAATCAAAATCCGTGATCACCGGAAATTCCATCGAAACTGTGCGTGAATTCATCAAAAATCAGCTGAAATGTGCATTAAAATTCATGGAAATGGAATTGAACATCTCCAAAACATCGATTTATCATGCGATACATTCACAGAACAATTGGGCTTACGAAAGGTGTGTACACCGTTTGTTCCACACAAATTGACTGACGACTAAAATTTTCTCGGAATCCAACATTCGAAGGATATCATTAAACAGGTCAAAAATAACAAMAACTTCCTTTACAATATTGTAACCTGGTGTTTCCAATATAATMTCGAAATGAAACGCCAGAGTGCTGAATGCAAGGTACCGGATGAGCCGAAACATAAAAACTCGCGCTTGTAGAATTCAAAAGTGATGACAGTGCTGGTTTGTTTTTATGAATCCAAGGGTATTGTCTAAAAAGAATTCTTTCTACTCCGCCAAAACGTTAATGCGGTATACTACCTTGGACTTTTGAAGCGAAGGTGAAAGTTGGCGTTTGTTGCACGATAATGCGCCGTCTCATCGATCGACGCTTGTGACTGATTCTCTGACCAAAAATCACATTTTAACCATTAACCACTCCTCGTATTCCACTGATATGGCACCGTGCGACTGCTTCCTTTTCGACAAAATGCCATTCAAAAAGCTTGCACCGGCATACTGGTGGTCATACCAACCAACGAGCTAAAATATTCGTTCGACATGCTTTGGAGCGTGTAAAAAGCTGTAATGAAGCAGGAGGATGCTATTTTGAATAAAATAAATTGATTTTGCCGAAAAACTATTTGTTCTGCTTTTTTTTTTAAGTCTTGTTTACTTTGGAACACACCTTGTAGTACGAAGCAACCGTCAGCGACTTCTTTCTGTTCTCGCACCTGAAGGAAATGCTCAGCAGAAAGCAARTCACCGRCACTAAGAATAGAGGCGTTAAAATKTAGACAAATTATGAAGAAAAWGAAAAATTGTAGACAAAAATTGTTCGCTAATTCATTTGAAAGCTTGTTTGCGCATTCAAGCATTACACTTTATGAGTTCAGCTGTGGTTTCAKCGAAGCGACTTGCCACAAAAGCATAAATTTGCATTATTTCATATTTAAATTTATTCATTGATTTTTCAATAATGTGATAAGCCTATATAGACGTGTACACATACATACGAGGTGTGTTCAAAAAGTATYGCGAATTTTGTGTTTTTTCAAAAATTATTTATTTATTCATGAATATCTATTTTGTCCTCTTCAAACTTCAAAGTAATCCCCATGAGATATTATACACWTGTGCCAACGGTTTTTCCAATCTTCGAAGCACTTCAAAAAGTCATTTTTTTTTTATCTTCTTCAGCTCCTCCTTCGATGCCGTCTTTATCTCGTCAAGAGAAGCGTCGTCCTTTCATGGGCCTCTTCAGTTTAGGGAACAAGAAAAAGTCACAGGGGGCCAGATCTGGGGAATACGGTGGCTGTGGCATCATTAATGTGTTGTTTTTGGCCAAAAAGTCGCGCACAAGCAACGATGTGTGAGCAGGAGCGTTATGGTGGTGCAAAAGCCAATTTTTGTCACATCTTCTCCGTCTTCTGAGAACATTTTGTACCACCGATAAACGTTGCTTCGGTCCAAGGTAGCTTCTCCGCATGCCACAGTCAAAATTCGGAATGCATCCGCGCACTTAATTTCGTTTTTCACACAAAATTTGATACAGGTTCTTTG
>NW_017537490.1:157649-161829 GCF_001853355.1 Bactrocera latifrons | reverse complement strand
GAGCACACCTCGTATGTATGTTTACACGCAACACTTTTGTAAAACATATGCGTAGCTTTACTTATGCATTAGGGCAAGGGGCTTTTTTGCAAACGCGCTCTAAACTTTTAGCTTCTGCGTTAAAAATTATCTTAATTAATCATGCGTAGATAAATTTGAACCGTGAAAAAGAACTTTAAATTTCGCATATATTCAAAATGGGATTAATTATACCTTGCAACAAAATTTTTATCGCCATGGCAAGTATACTCACTATTCTTAGAAAGCGATTTTCCTATACAAAATTTACCGTTCTACAAAAAAGGCATGAATGATTTTTTTTTTTTTTTCATAAAAGCACTATTTTAAAATTTATATGCAGTTAAACTTATGCATCAAATGTACTGCGCAAGTGCGTTATAAATTCTGTGTTCCTCATACGGCATGGTGTACTATATTTGAAGTGTGAACATAATTTTTAATGCATAACTTCAACTGCGTATAACTTTTAAAGAAACGTCTTAATGAAAAAATCAAATAGACCTTTTTTGTAAAGCCGACAATTGCGTATTCTAAAATCCCTTTTACAAAGTCGTGGTTGTACTGTGGGAACTGGAAATTTGAAAACATCGCATTTGGGTTTTTTTTTTCGCATTTAGACTAGGATACATAATTTTTGAGACAAAAAACGGTATTCATAGTAGTTTGAAACTCATCGGAAGCGGAAGATAAAGTAACAAACGTTAAGGCTAAAATACTTTAAAAGCGATCTGTGATCTGGAAAAGGAAAGAGAGGGGCATTAAAGAGTTAGGTATGGTTTAGCTCTATTAACTGCGAAACTACAAATCCTTTACAGAAAAGTTGTAAGGCAATGTTTTAGGTAAAAAAAAAAAGTTCTATAACTTTTGCAAGTAAACTTTTTTCACATAAGCTTAACATCACCAAGTATTGAGTATTATAGAAATAATCCTTTCTGCTCATTAGACCACGTCAGTGTCGCACTTAAGTGCGTTTGTCTTAAAACTGAACTTTTTAAGTCGATGGACATGCCTTCTCGAAAAGTTATATAATACAAAATTGCACACGTCTTTACACACATCTTTGAAATAATGATTTTCTTCATTGAGTTATAAGAGGTGATTCAAGCAATAAAATAATTCAATAAACTTTACTCACAGATCAAGCGTGTGTCGTGTCAAGTTGTCTTGTTATTTCTGTTCAACATCGGATAAAATTACGCCAGAAAAACGTTAACAAATCGTTCAACTTTACTACGAAAATACACGTTCTGTAAAGAATATGTTTCGCGAATACCGTAGAGAGTCGATTCAGCACCGCCCTCTAGGGCGCTTTGAACAGTTCAAAGAAAATTCGGCATTTTCGAGCCAAATTGTGTTCAGCGAAGAAGCCCATTTCTGTCTCATTGAATATGTAAACAAGGAAAATTTTCGCAATTGGGATGAAGGGCAACCCTAGGAGACTCAAGAGCTGCCATTTCATCCAGAAAAAACAATAGTTTGGTGTGGTTTGTGGGCAGATGGAACCAACGGTCCATATATCCTGTCTCTTATACACATCTTCATCCGTTTTTTTTTCATATATTTAAAGTTTAGACCCTTAAGAACATATCCTCCAAAGGATTTTTAAAAATTAAAATTATTTTAGGAGCTACAGTTACTTAGACTCACTTTTTTAAACGCGCTTTTCTCGAAACTACTTTTTTCCACACGGTACCGACATTATCTCAAGTTCTATACAACCGATTCACTTGAAATTTTGTGTGAACCTTCTTTTTATAATCCTTTATTCTTTATTTTTATATAATTCTTAATCCTTTGTTTTTAATATTTAAACAAAAAATTCGCAATTTTCCAAAAAAAAAAATTTTCGTGTTCCCTGAAAAAGGGACTATAACAGCATCCTTACTGATTAAGAATTTCTTTTTATGCTTTTTTTCAGATCACCAAGAGAGTCCGGATCAATGTCACCAGGATGCACAATTTTTTTACACCCGTCTCTACCCCCCCTTCCCCCTCATCAAAGTATTTTAATTTTTAATATTTTTTTGTAAATTTTTTTTCTATATTCTTAAGATATCAATAAAACCACCATAAAAAATGGATGCTAAAAATATTTTTGGTTTTTTTTTTAAATAAAATTCAAAAAACTGCCCAACATTTGATTTCTAGAGTAGAATACCCCTTGAAAACTAAGACCACATTTTTAGAAAGACTTGCTTAGAGGTGTCTAAGACTATTTACCAGAATACCAAAAGAAAAAACAAAAAAAATTGTTTTGACCCACCCTAATGTGCATACCAACCTCAAATTATATTGAAATGAGTTTTTTCTTTGTCACAAGCTACTAAGAGTGAGTGTATGTATGTATGTATGTATGTACATGCTAGGACTGACGCAGCTGTCATTAACTTCACTTCAATATCAATTAATGTCGATGACGAATAGCAAATAGCAAAAATACCGCAACGAAGCGAGCACAGCAAGCGACGTATTGTGCTGTCGAAAAGCAATTCTGCACAAGTAAATTTATTTCGCTCCACTCTGTTTTTTTTTTTGTTTTTGTTTTGTTGAGTATGCAACGCGTACAGAAAGCAGCGCTACGCTGACTCTTTAAAAGCAACAACAATGCTCACCACAATGACAAACAATTTAAGGATATATGCGCATAAATAGGGTAAAAACCGATGGTGGCAGCATAAAACAGATATATTAAATGCAAAAAAAAAACAACAGCAACAACAACGACACGTAACTGTGGTGACAATCAGCACACAACCAGTTGTGCCGTGATTAGTGAAGCTTCCAACACACAGCCAAATGCAAACACAAATACATWAACAAATAAAATACACAGACACACACGGACACAAACCGAAACAAATCTAATCTATTTGCGCAGCTTGAGTGTATTTGTCAAGCAACATTGCTCCGAAGAGCGACATGCCACAGCAGCCGCCGGCTCGATTCAATTRAAGCGCCGCCACCAAACCCAATGAGTCTACCGAAAATTTGTTTGTGCGATGGAGTAGTATTTGCATTCGTTGCTCGCCGCCAATCAACCGTTCAATTTGTCTGCTTTCTCSGTGGTCAAAATAACGGATGTCGCATCACGTGTAATCGAATCTGTTGCCGTTGATATTATTATACCCTGAACACAATTTGTGACACACAGAAGGAAATGTCGGAGACCCTATAAGAMAACATGACGAGTTGAGTTGACTTAGTCACGTCCGTCTGTCCATATGTCTGCCGGTATATAGGTGAACTACTCCTTCAATTTTTGACATATCGATGTGAAATTTTGCATACGTCTTTTTCTACGCAAGAAGCTGCTGATTTGTCGGTAAATCGGTAAATCGGTATAGCATTCAGCTGACAGACAAACTGAAGGAGATAAGACCAAAACTGGCTTATCCGTGGCTTATTGGCCTACCAGATTATCCTAACCTAAGCCAACGATATATCTTTGGGAAATTCGGCAAGGGTTATTACCTAAAGCAATATTGTAATATTTGTAGAAATTGTTCAGATTGTATTACTGTAGCATATCACTATAACTGAACGATCGGAAACAAGTTCTTGTAAGGAATTTTTGCATCTGTGAAGGGTATTATAGCTTCGCTGCAAACGAAGTTAATTTTTTTTTTTCTTTTTCTTCAATTCTCTTCAACATGATTCTCATAACGGCGCCAACTGTTACCATTCCGCCGTGATTTTACTCTTCTTGTTTACCGGAAACTTGAATTTTTAGGCGTTTTTTTCAATACCTCCACTTAATTTACATATTTACACGAACACCTCCATACGACAAATATATAAAATATACCCGCGGAAAATTATTTAAGGCAATCTAAGCACAATAAAAGTTTTTTTTTTTTTTTTTGGTTATAGAGAGCAGCTCAGCTTAAGCCATTCTTTGTGGTGAGATATTTCCACCGGCTGGGAGAATATAACAAAAATAAACGAATTGGAAATTGTATGAATATRAAATTGTATTTCAAAAACCAACCTATCAACTTCGTGAAAACAGAAGTTGCGAAGCAAAGTTTTATTCCTTCGAACTTCCTGTTCAACCCGAGAAATTAGTAAAGAAAAATATATTTTRTGTTCTGCTCCGGACTATAGCGTACAAAATACCGGAGATGCATCTTACATCAATAGGCAGAACGTGTCTTCGGTC
>NW_017537490.1:147991-157293 GCF_001853355.1 Bactrocera latifrons | reverse complement strand
GATGGCATGGGAGCGAAGGACTTGCTATAGAAGGGAGGCGATGAGCCTTTTGACGGATAGATGGAGTAGTCCACTGTTGAGAGTTCAGCTCAAATTTTAGGCTTCCTGACCACTACAGGTCTTCCAAGCGGAGGTGAGTGCCGTAAAATTAGTAGTAGTTCTACTGCTGCGAAATGCAGCCTCCTTTGGCGTGATGACTATTTACTTCGCTGACTGTGAGGTTGTGCAGAATTCTTTTCTTCAGAATCAAGTTATTTTATGATTGAATGACTTGAGTTTCCCGCCGCAGCAATATTACAAGAAACTGTAAAGCTGATGAGCTTGCTAGGACAGGTACCAAAGTCTCAATAACTGTGGAATGGAACCAACCAACCAAGGCCAACGGATTTTCCAATCTTTGAAACACTGGTTGTAGTGTCACTCTCCGGGATGGCCCTCAGTTCCATCTTCACTGCGGCTTGAATCTCCTCTATCGTATAAAAACGGTGTCCCCGTAGCGGACTTTTGAGTTTGGTGAACAGCCAGAGGTCGCACGGTGCCAGATCAGGTGAATACGGTGGTTGCGGAACGATATGAGTTGAGTTTTTGGCGAAATTATCACGAATTACGAGGGCCTTTTTTTCCAAAAACCTCAATGTTTTCGGTACCAGACGAGATTTGACGCGCTTGAGGCCCAAAATATCCTTCAAAAATCATCAGCAAGGTCTCTAATTGTTAATCGACGGTTTTTCAACACCAAACACCCTTTGATTTGTTGAACGTGTGCTTCGTCGGTTGAGGTTGATGATCGCCCTGGACGCTCTTCGTTTTCGACACGTTCACGGCCGGCTTGGAACTCACTATACCACTTGTAAACGTATTTTTTAGACATAGCCTCATCACCAAAGGCTTTCTGCACTACGTATCCGCAGCAGAAAATTGATTCCGTAAACAAAATTTAATGCATATTCTTTGCTCAACAAATTACGACATCGCAAAAAACGAAAAACTCACTTTCAGCAGCTCACAAATGACACGTATCTCAAACACTAATGAATATTTTGACATGAAATTATTCTCCAAACCATTCGACGCGAGCAGTTTAAATTCAAATATCACCTTATTTTTTGAGCACCGGTATATACGAACTACTTGTCTATATATATGCGAACTGGTACCCCAGTTTTTGGATCTTTTGATCTGAATTTTTGCACACATCCTTTTCTTCTCAAAAACTGCTGATTTATGGAAACCGCGATATCGAACGTATATTTAAGAAATCAAGTCCTTGTATTATTTTTTTTTTTTATTTATTAAAAATATCTAGTAACTAAAATAATATTTTATGTAGCACGGTCTCCAAAATCTGATTCTACCAAAACTGTGCCTTTTCTCAATATTGGAAATATTTCTTTCCGAGACACATATAAAAAGAAGGAATTATAATGTTGAGGATCACTATGGTATCATCCAGAGTTTAAAAGTGCATATGTACCTCTAAAACGCATCCAAAGTCCAACCAACGAATGAGTAAACTATAAGATACTTTACAGGCTTCATAGAACAGTGTGGCTCTTGGCTAAAATAGGAAGACCCTCAGACGATTTAGAGGTGTTTCTAGTTTCTTATTAAAAACCTTCATATCTCAAGACTTTTCATACACAAACTGTTATAAATAGTCAAATATCTTATAACACAGCTTTCAGTAGTAAATTCCCACAAAGCAACGACACCGTCGTCTTCTTAGTATAATCGACAACTTTGCTAAATTATTTGTACTTAAGCTTCCTCTAACTAAATTCCCGAGCATTAAGGGATCACTAAATTGGTCAACATGTCACTTGTAAGGCCAACTGTATTTAATACCTTTCGGTTACTTGATTGTCGCCTGCYAAAACTCAATTCCCATACACTTACACGCAAGTGGAGTCACACCCACTTCCTGCTGCTTAAACTTCAAAAATGTTTGTACGTATAGTATGCTCAGTTCGCGACAACCATGAAAGAGAATTATCAATGAGATACCCRATGATGAAGCGATTTCGATTTGTACACACCCACACGATTAGACTTCCAGGTGACACAGCGGCATGCTCCCCGTTGATTTAAGTGGTCGCAATTGCGCTAAACGTATCGGTAAGCCTCAACCACTCAGACTCCAHCACTTAAWGCTGCACTCCGCATTCCACACGCTGTTCACTGAAGTCACGTGGAGACTTTCAATTAGACAATCCCATTGAATCAACTTGCATATTTACTTGCCACCACTAATCGCCACAATTTGTCAGCGTGGAGATTAGTTAATTAGTTGTGCTTACAATTGAGGTGACTAAAATCGCAAAACTTATTTCACATAAGCGCACAAACATCGAGTGTAGCACGATAATGGCGCGCGACAGGTAGCCGTGGTGGTATACGTAGGACCATCTTAAGTGTGTGTGGTTTTAAAGACAAGATGACATTTTTATATTTTTTGATTTGTTTACAGTTTGTATAAAGCTTAGAGAGACTTTTCAATAAAGAACTGGAGGTTATTATTGAGTTTCCTGTTGGAAAGTTGTTTCTTGCATTACTTCTTTTTTTAGAATCATAGGTCGATCMTCTCTTCCTGAAGGTCTTGGGAAAACAAATTCTTCAAGGACTCCTACGATCATACCTCTTGCTTCCAGAAGAGWAGGAAGAGGCGTAATCGTCCCCTCCTACATATATAGACACCGGATTCCACAAATAGTGTTCGAAAATCAAGATCTTCTGAACGATTAATATAGATCTAGTGACACTTTAACCAAGGATGTATGGAAATTTCGTCTCCTATTTATCGAAGCTATCTAATCGAATCAGGTTTTGTAAGAAACTGTCACACTTTGGTACATCAAGCTTCGAAATCAATCTAGTTYCACACTTAAACTCAGGATATATGGAAATTTCGTCTTTCATTCATGGTCCCATGGACGCAACAGCGCCAAACTGCATGCATTAATTGAGCCCACTGTACTCCCTGATAGTAACAGAATTAAGCCTTATTCAGCAATGCACCGGCTGGAGGCTTCGCATTCGCAAAGATAATCTTCCAGCGTCTCTTYTTACTTCGCGCATGCTCTACGAATCTACTTTTCCAATTTTGTAWAGGTSGGAAGTACCAGCTTTTTGGTCTGTCCAYCATCATCACTACCAAAAAGTTACTTTGTAATRTGCTCCGTACTGCTAGTGTTCCAGGACCTAAAGCGTTTCTCATGTGTCCATTGCTTAAAAAATCCTTGAAGAAACTAAATAGTCTAGGGTAAGTTAGGCTCCAACACGTCTGTCTCTTCGTTTCCTTCTATTCCTATATGACTGGGTACCTAGTTAACCGAGTTACCTTCTGAGAATTTAGTTATAGCTTGCTTGCAAAACTTTAGACAGTGGGACTTAGTGTAGCGCTATGGAGTGCACTAATTGCCGCTTGGAACACTAAGTATTTATGGACTTACTAATTTCAGCTGAAGCCCACTAGACACCTTCTGTCAAGCCAACAATTTCAGCGGGAATTGGTGTCATTTAGTTTGAGCTACCTTCTGCGTATAGATTACCACAGAAGAAGTCCGCTCTTCTCTCTCTTATAAGTCGATGAATAGGCAAATCTTAAAGTGAGAACTGCCGATTACTAACTAACTATTTGTCAATTTCTCTCCACCGATGAATGAAAATGTTGTGTCGTCGTGTTTAATACCTCATGGTTCTCCTTTTCTCTGTCGGTTTGCCAATTTAGCCGGCAAGCCAGCAATGAAGCATGTTGCACCTGTTCCAGGAGATAAACGCGGCACTTGTTGATAATGCCATCCACCACACCACCACACCACCTCACCATATGTTAATATGGGGTGGATAACCGCTGTGACCCCCATTTTGAGGCAATGGCTGTTTTGCAGGAGTTCTAGTTTCGATGGACTTTGGAAGCTCTACTCTACTCTCAATGTGTTCTTTCCGCCTCATATCTTATTTAGGATAACTCCGAGATATTGTACAGCTCTCGAGAGTGCAATAGTCCTACACCTTAAAGAGGGGAGATTGAATTGTGCAATTTTTCTWCTTCTTGTGAAAATACAAATTTACACAAACTGTTTCAAGCGCCCTTTCTTGCAGGTGACTAAGAACAAAAGACAGTCAAATCGTCCGCAAAKTAGACCTTGAAGTTTTCTCTGTCGAGTAGAGCATTAATTCATTGATAAAGGTGACCTTGAGGAAGGCGGATGAGCTGGTTGTCACATAGCTTCTACATCATATATGGCTTGTCTATTGCTTAACATATGACTTAACCARGCCAGAAGGTGCTGATTAATGTCAAAGATAGCGTTAACCGAAATCAGTGCAGCCGTACCAGCGTTGTAGAATGSACGTTCCACGTCAATGAGTGCCGACAGAGTTAATTSTCGACCAAATGAGTTCTAGTAAGAAAATATCATATAAATTTTATTCTTTTGAAGCTCTACAATGCAGCATGATCCGAAAAGTCTCAAAATCGACTGTTTACAACTATTCCAGCAAGACATTTCCATTCACATCAGCTGCCAGCAATTTTCTTCAAATATTTGCGAGACTTAGATGCACCACATGTCTCATAATGGACTCCACTTATAAMCAATCCAAATTCAACCGCAAGCTGAGACAGCCTTTTGACACTAACCTAATCCAACTTATCGTATTATTCCACTTTAATTGGTGTTTATATTTCCCCCAAATCGATTTTCCACTGACTTCTAAATCGAACCATATTCCTTTCATTGCTTATTTCGCATCGTCGCCCATTTTCAATGTCCTTCATAYGCCAACTGTACCGATGCCAATATACTAAATGCATACACACACCTATTCTATACAGGCTCCCAGTAGCGTGCCACCGGGAGTGCGCCTGTCTCTTATACACATCTATACACACACCTATTCTATACAGGCTCCCAGTAGCGTGCCACCGGGAGTGCGCCGAAGATTTGCTGATAAATTGATTTAAAAGCGGGTAAATGCGATTTTTATTTATTGCCATCGTACCACCGCAGACGCTACCACCAACCAGCTACAAGCAGGCAACGAGCTTAAAGTGTGTTTAGCTGCGTGGCGAGGGTCATGGCAAAACTGTAGTGGTGCCGCACAGTTTTTCAAGTAGWCCATTCGTATTGATTTCCCRCGCTTAGYCTCAATCGGTRCTTRCTTTCTTTTCATTCTCTTAAGCTTCAACTTTCTCGCCTAAATTCTCGCCCGGTGCTGGTGCATCGCTGACAAGTTTTCAAGTTAAAGGCACAGCGACGTTAGCGCCACCAAACGTTTCAAGTAGCGTCGACACCAGCTACCACAACACCTTTTGCCACTCGACAAGCACTCTCAGTGCCGGTTTTACTCACGAGCTCACTTCAGCTTCTGCAGTGGCAAAGACATTATGGCAAGCAGCGGTGTTGACATGATTTGTGTTTGCTTTCATTCTCTTTTTTCGCTTTTCTTATTCGGCGTGTTCAAGGATGTATTTTCCGCCTTGCGCTCGCTGCTGTTGTTGGGGTGTGTATTTTCAATACTTTCACGGGCAATTAAATTGCATTTTACGGAGAAAACCGTTGAGTTAGTACATCTACCTACATAAAAGTTTGCTCTGGTGCGTGTGCACTGGGATCAGCATTGACCCGTTTTAGCGGCATCATTAAATAACTGAGTTCATTTGCTTTTGCCATCGTTTTACTAGCCATGGTACAGGTGGGGCACCAGCTAAAGAGAATTATGTAGAGCTAACATATATGTATATGATGAGTTATATTGTGCTTCATTCGTTCCGAATACTTTTAAATCCAATTATAAAGTAATTCCATAATAGTTTTTGCTTTATTTGCTTCCCTGTAGTCCAAAACTCATTTTGATTAAGAGTACTTATTTAAATATTTCAASAAGATTTTGTGTCGATATGATAAAAGTGTCTTGCTTCTTTCTTATTTAATGGGTATGAAGTAAGAAATCAAAATTTACGAGCTCTTGTGGCATTACTTCAATAGTGAAAGTGTTACTTCCATATGGATGTATGTATGAATGTAAATAGTTCAGTGTATCCATGACAGAAACAAATAGTGTTCTGAAAATCAAGATCAATCTAAATCTAGTCACACTTCAACTCAGTATATGTGAAAATTTCGTTTCCCGTTCATGAAAGCTTTTAAAGAGTCAGGTTTTGTTAGAAACGATCACAATTCTGTATATCAAGGTCCGAGATCAATCTAGGTCACTCATTCATTTCGTCTCTATGACTGAATTTGGTGGGTTGGTTCAAAAATTTAATGCAATTTGATGATTTGGACGTCGATTATGAGCTGCTGAGGTTGTCTATCAACCTAGCAACTCAATTGACAATACGCGGAAAAGTCATTCTGCAATTGGATTTACACGTCACTAGTCAATCCGAGGTGTTGGGTCGAAAGTTGGATTTCCGTATAGAAAAGAAATCATACAGCCGCCTTCATTAAGACCACTGTGCTCCCTAGTGGTAACAGAATTAATCCTTATTCGGCAATTAAGTATACGGCTACGGCTACGGCTTTCGCAAAAATACGCCGAATYTTTCAATTTTGTAAGAGTGGGAGTACAAGCTTTTTGGTATGTACGACTTCAAAACTATGTTTCAAGACCTAAGGCGTTTATTGAGGAACCATTGCTTAAAAAACCCTTGAAAGAACTGAATGGTGTAGGGCAGCTTAGGGAATTTGTACTCCCAGCTGCCAAGTAGTGGTCCAACTCGCCTACTTCTCTAAAATTATCGTCGCTGTTTCGCAAGATATGAAAAGCTTGACCTTTAACAAGGAAAGGTAAAACTCAAAAGCTCAATATTTGAAAACTTCGTATACTGATCTTAACGCTGATCTACTATATACTTACTGGTTATTTTTAAAAATGGAACATATGGGTCATGGAATCAAGCTAACCGAATTCTTTCTTACATTTCTTAAACCCGAAACCTGAAAATTGCTGTTTCACAGTCACAGCGTGTCACAAGTTCATGAAAACGATGGTAAAAATCGATGAATCTATGGGCTTCGAATTGCTTCCGCATATAGTTATATGATTTTCAAAAGAAAAACTATTTAGTAATTGTCGAAATCTTTCATAATCTTTCATAAATTTTCCTAACGAAGAACAACTTTTAGGCAGTCAATTTAATAAAACATGTTTAAGTAATGGTAAGGCCTACAATTTTGGAGGCCTTAAACTTGAAACGAGATCTATTGCAAATATTGATAACATCTAATATGTTTAAGGATTGTCTAAAAAAGCAGAACAGAGAATTATGTTTAGTAATATTATTTCGAAAATATTCGACAAAGACAACATTAGCAAATCATATAAACTTAATTACCAAGAAAATGGGCGTAAAAACTGTGGGGTTACTGTGCAATATTTTAATGGCTAAGTTAATTTCAGCCACAAAATCCTTACGACTTTTTTTTCATTTTCAAAAAAAAAAATTACGAAGTTTCACAAAATGTGGTTAGAAAAAAACAAAGCAAAGCTWAATATATAGTATTACAGGGTTTGTCCGAAAAATAATTAGACAAGTTCAAGCAAGTTATTGAGCTGTTTTAGCCTTTTCAGGCAAGAAAACAAAAAAGCGTTGGGATAGTTGTTCACCAGAAAGGCGGGAATAGCCGATGCGTTGTCGTGGTGCAACTTCCAATCGGCTGCGATGTCTTGTCGGGCCAGTTTGACGCTTCGTTTTACGTGGCGTTGACGGTTTGTCCAGGAGGAACAAATTCATGGCGGACGATGCCTTTGTTGTCAAAGAAGACATCGTTTTCATTATGGATTTGCTCATTCTTCCGGTCTTCATCAGCGTGTAGAGGTCACGTCCCTCCAAAAAGGCCTGGTGCCACCGAAATACACCACTTCTTGCTAACATAACCAGCGGCTAGTTCGTTAGCTGGGAAGAACGCCCTCTACCGAATCCAGTCGGTCGTCATTGCTCATCTGAAACCATTAAATTTTTCCTAMTTTTTTGCTATTGATGGATACCATCCGAACGAAACTGCGGCGGCCTGACAGCTTAAAAYGAATGAAGCCAAATTTCGATACCCAGTTCTGATTTGAACCGTAATCGAGTGAGGTGTTTTGCAGCGACCAGAGAAAATGAGAATGAAAATGAGAGACTGGG
Source organism: Bactrocera latifrons (assembly GCF_001853355.1). Lineage (NCBI taxonomy): Eukaryota > Metazoa > Arthropoda > Insecta > Diptera > Tephritidae > Bactrocera > Bactrocera latifrons. The sequence continues at coordinate 149,159 of NW_017537490.1, read as the reverse complement.
CTTGAAGGCGGTCAAGCAACTTAAATTGYCGTGTTGGAAAGTTATCGCTTCGTGTTTAGTCTCAAATTTGGTACGTTTTTGGGATATCGCTCATAATACGGCAAGCCATTCTGATCTCAAAATATCTAGAGCATTAACTTGTCAGCTCGGATATTCGATAATGTGATTAGCCAGTTATGAAACAATTGATATATTTCACTATTAGGATTATCGTAATGGATCCATTTTTTCAACATCAGAACGACTTATTTTTTAGTGTTCAAGCATTTCATGGCGGCAAAATCGTCTTTCGAAGTTTTTGGCTTCAATTTATATGGCACTCAGTGCTTGAGGAACTCCCCAAGATTCTGCGCGCTCTTCTCATATATGGCAAAGTTTTTATGGACCATAAATATTTGTTCGTTAGTTTTTGGAATATCTGAAAGAAATTTAACACGTAGTTGCATTAAGATATTCTATTGATCATTTATCGGTATCGATCAGATTCAACAACTATATCATATATCTCCCATATAACCGAATTTTATGAATTTTTAAATTTCACCTTAGAAATCGCACGAAACCGGTCTAAAACTGGTCGCTCTGGCAAAGTTGTTCAGACTCCGATTCCGAAATGCGATTTTATAGAAAACAAATCAATCCGYTCTAAGGGGCACTTCACACTACTGTCAGTACTTGAGTCTGTCAACGCCAAGCCATTATCTTAACTATACTCGCATTTAGCCGAAATAATCTCCGACTACGTAAAARCTTCAACTTCCTTTCTTTGGCGGCAATAAAAGTACACGTTTTTTATATTTATTTTTTTAAATTAMTGTTCACTCTTCAACGAAATTATTTGCCTTACTAACAAACTTGAGCCACTTGAGAATATAACGCCAACCCTTATTATTGTTGTTGTTATCGTTGAGTGTTGTTATGCGGCGGACGTGGTGGTGGTGCTGTGTTTGCACTGCACTAAACACCATTAAACTGAAGTGTCTGGTACAGGTGGCACGCGGATGTACCATKTATGTACATATATATCCGCATATTAGGGTGTCACTTAAATATGTTTCAGATTATCTCAAATGCAACTTCTAAAGCATTTAAAAATTATCATTTCCAATTTTGTAAAGGTATTAAATTGTGGGTTTGATTGGCACAAGTTAATTTTATTAATTATTTA
>NW_017537490.1:140328-147576 GCF_001853355.1 Bactrocera latifrons | reverse complement strand
TTTTTATTCTTTCAATGGTAATTTAAAAATTGAGCTAAGGTTGACGCACCCTAACAGCCTTTAATTGTTTAAAAAAATTTATGTGCAAGTTTTCAACGCTGGCTTATCGTTTAAGCCTGAATAAAAATAGTACATATTTCCTTCTGKTTTTTTTAATGACCACCCTAATATAACTTAAATTTCGGTTTCATATACATACATACATCTATGTATATGAGTTGTCAAATTCATTGTTATCCTCAAGTCTATTATGTTGCTCGCGCTCCCATCCACAGCTCATCGCAATATATTTATATCACAACAATACACCTGCATTGTTGCTGTTATTGCATTATGCTTCATATATAATATTAACAAGTCGCAGSAGCAACATAACAGCACTTCCGTCGAGTAGTTCCGGTAAGGGTGGCGCACATAAAACTCAAACTTAACGCTCGAATTCTCAGCCTTACCGCTGCGCCACAACAAAGCGTTTAAATCTCACAGTCTCACACCTATAATTTTTTACTCCCTCCCAGTTTCCTTCCTCTGATTTTTTAAAGCCACACAAGTGTTGTCATTAAGTTGTTTAYTGTTATTATTGTTGTGCGGGCATAAAGTGAAATTCTCCAATTTTAATCCYCCAAATTTAATCGTAATCGAGAGAGCGTAAAATATTTACGACATTTTGAAGGGTTTTATTAGCGTCGCGCAMACCTAACAGCCACCTAATGTCGTTGAGACGGTGAGCGAGTGCCGACACAGCAGATGAAATCCTTTTGCTTTTGCAGGTTATTGTTAAGTAATCATCATGGTTCACATTTACAGTGGTACACCGACCCATCCCAGCACTCACTTGCTGCTTGCCTCAAGAGTAAGCGTTCCAGTGCTCATTGATTTTTATGTGGAGAAGCATTTAAGAAATTTCGTGCTTGAATTCACTGCACAGCACTTGAGAAATTGGCTGAACTGAAATCCATGCAAATACATATTTACAAAGTTTTGTACAGCATTCCCTCTCGAACCATTTACTTAATTTTTACCATCTTTTAAATAGCACAATAATCAATAGACTCTACAATTCCATGACTAAAATTTTAAATTTAATAATTTCGGCCAACGTCATAGTTAAGAGGTTTGTTATCTCAGCTATCACAATATTTCGTTGTGGTTTGGATCTCCACTAAAAGTTTTTTACCCAAAAGTAAACAGCGTAAAGCAGATATAAACTATATCTAAGCTAGATAAGCTTTTTCTTATTTCCTTACAAATCYTTTAGCCTAAGACTCATGTATATCAAAACTTAGAAAAGAACTAAAAAGAGTTCAGAACAAAAAATAATAATATAGCTTAAATCTTCTAACATCCGCTGTACCGTGGCTACCCTCCACTGATGCATCTCTTATAACAGAAAAGCGTAYAAAAATATCCGWCAGTTTTGTATGGGAGCTASATSCTATRGTAGWGGMMCGATATGAACAATATKCTTGGAGAGTGTAGCATTATCTCGAGCAATTATCTAATTTCATGAAGATCATCAAAAATTTCTTCCCAGCGGTCTTCTGAGTTCTGATAACAGGAAATAGTCGCTGTGGGTCAGATCAGGAGAACAAAGTGGATGCGGAAGTAAATTCGAAAACAATTCGTTGACTTAGTGAAACAACACTTTCTTTTTTTTCAAATGCGGCCATTTTTTGACGATTTCTTCACTCAGTGGTAATACTGTTATTTTAATGATAATGTAATGTTGATGGCTTTTTCCTTTTCAAARTATTTAGTCAAAATTGTTCCATGCAGATTCAAGAATACAGACGCCATAATCTTGCCAGCTGGCTGCCCACGCTTTGGAGCGGAATCGTCATATACCTTCCACTCGGATGACTGTCGATTGGACTTCGGAGTGAAATGATGGTGTCATGTTTGATCTATGTGTCAGGCTTTTTCAGTAAACCATCGATAAACGTTGATCCCTGATTGAGTTTCAACGGCAAAATTTGAATTACGTTCACCAGCGCACAGTTACTGAATTGAATCAAGTCCAAATTTGAAAAAATTGTCACTCGAAAATGTATGTGATTTAATTACATCTTTCGGCCGTGATGACACAAATATCGCTGGTATGATAAAACCTTCTGAGTATACTTAGCATCAAAAGTGTCTAACTTTATGATAAAGTTTTGAGTTGTCAGAATGAAATACTAGAGTAAGTAAATACCGAAATGTTAAAGCCGCATATGTACGTGTGTAGTCTGTTACCCCGATAGCGGCAAGGTGAACATTGGTAAGATCAGGTAGTTGAGTTCCTCTTGAAGCCAGAAGGATCTCTTAACCGTGTTTTGGTCGTAGAAAATAATTCCACATATATCGGAATATTATGGGCAACGAACGTTTAAATTGCTGTCAGAGAGTTCACATAAAGTTGAAATTAATATCATAAATCAGTTAAAGTTTTATTAACTAAATTTTTACTACCAGCCATTACCAGTTTTGTCAAATTTTTATTAATTCTTCAATTTACCGACTGGCATATACTTATTCTTAAATCATTAAAGTTATCTTTGCCTTCCTTTCACATGTTCTTAATTTCATAAAACAATCAAAAGTTAATTCACTTTTATACGCTTGCTGTCAGTACCAACTACTCGCCTACTATTCACCTCCTTTTCAATGCGAAACTTCACCACAGCCGATTCTTCAACATAAATAAATCCGTTAATGATATCGTCAGCAGAGTAAATTCATTATTTACAAACTCAATACTGATAATTTTCTCACACATACACATGTAGCAGCAGCAGCAGCAGCGGACTCACACACACAAACAAGTTTTATCGTCTTTCATTTGCAATACTTCATTGTCTCCTGACAATTGCTTCACGTCGCCGCTTCGTGTCGGGCTCCAGTTCGAGCGGTTCACTTCATTTATGCTTTATACTCCGCTCCATTCATTTAATTATTCAATTAAACAACATTGGTAAAATTTTCAATTAATCAAAAATTGTGAAGCCSTTCCACAAAGAAAGAATAACATTGTGTTAATGATTTTTTTTTTTTGCATTTTGTTAGCATCCTTCAGCTGCCTCCACAAATATTCATGAAATTGTTGTTCTCATTCGCCATGCCACTTATTGAAAGATGTCCTTTAAGTGAATTATGTAGGTGAGACTTAGGTTTTCAATCATTATTGTATGCAGTATTTCAATAGTTTTCAGTATGGACACGGCAGCAATATTAATTAAGGCAGAGATTGTGACCTTCAAGCCGACACTTGGAGTTTAGTGTGACCCTTAGAAAGCRCAAATCGTTCAGCCACCCTAAAGCAACTTCAAGCTAGTGGAGCCTTCTAATACCATAGATCAGCCACCGTATTCATYACATTTGGCTTCGTGTGATTTTTTGATTTTGTTCTGCAAACTGAAATTGCTGTGGATTCCCTTTTCAGAGGATCGAAGAGATAAAACAAAATTTGCTGTAGGAGCTGGAGGCSATCCCAAAAAGTACTTCGAASACTTRAAAGTCGTTGGCATTTCCATAAATTTATTAAGGTGGTTGATATCAATCCCAGCAAYTTGGCTAACTTCGCCAAAGAYGAGTATACGAGATATTTCAATATTAGGCTAGCATAAAGCAGGCAATAGAGAAGGAAGTGATGAATTTTCGCTTTCTTTTAYACAGCTTTTGAAAAAGAGTCTGACAAAATATTTAGCCGCACCACAAGTGAAACTATTATTTGACTTTGCCAAGAAGCAGTAATGCAGAGCACCTCTCACGAGAGCCAGAAGGTTAACGCAGTCGGACTAGTTCTGGTTCAGCGCTTGCTGATCTGATTTTAGGTCTAAAGGTCCAATGCCAAAATCGAAAAAGACATCGGAAAACCCATATAGGCCCCTCCATAGCAGGTTCATCGGATTGTCAGTTTTCGGCGATTCCATTGATTTCCAACAGCTACACAAGCTCATAGAAGCTTAAAGCTATTGCTAATGAAGTCATGCCGTCCTTGGCCAGTATAGCCACTCGGCTGTCGGTGTGCCTCTTTTCCGAGCAGTACATCTACTGCTGCCTCAAAAGCAGACACCTCCACTTGAAAGACGCTACATTAGTATGGTGGTAGGAATCTACAGTTGATGGAGAGCTCCCAACTCCCGCTTAATTTCGATACACCTGTAAAAAACTGTCAATGCACCCTTACTGCAAAGGTTTCGCGTCATCTACAAATCCCTAGCAGGTGCGTGAGCTAAGAAGGAATATCCGGGAGAAGTAGAGATTTACTATTGTTGAACTTGCCCTTAATGCACCCCAGATGTCAACGCGGGTCACTTTTAGAATACGTTCCAACTGCTTAGCTAGTGTGGTTTCTCCAAGTGTCCACCCTCAGACAACGAACCCGTAAAACTAAGCTTTAARGCCCTTGGTTCTATGTTTTCAAATAGGGATCACATCGCTGCGCTAGCACCCAGCAGAATATTGGACTTTATCAGTATTATTTGGCTCAGTGACTCTTTGTGATTTAGGGGAGCGCACAATAAAACAAAGGCCRCGGTTCCTCATATCAAGTAATCAATCAATAAATCAATGTTCAGCTAGCACACTGTTTTTGGTCGCACTTTGATCTACGATAAGTCCCAAATACTTTACCTTGGACACCGATTGGAGAATAKAGCCTCCCAACGAGAGTATAGCCAAACCTTAACTTAGCCTAGTTGGAACTTAGTTCCTCAACTTTAGAGTTTAAATTCCATTTTGTAATTAGTGTTTACTGTAAAACACCCAATTAAGTCGACTTTGAGGTGAACCACGAACTTTTTTTTAACTACCGTTATAAATTTGTTTAACTTCATTTCTATGCAGCATATTACAGTTGACACAATAACTTCGTTGCATACCTGAAGGCGCAAAGGGAAATTATTTCAGTTCAAATTCTTCAAAACTTATTAAGTAAATAGGAAATTCAGACTATGCAAACAACGCACATATACTTACAGGAACTCACATATATGCATAAATAGTTGTATTATATTCCATACTCGTAGAGAGTATAGAATCAGGCGCAATTTGTATGCACACAAATACACACACATGCAAGCTGCGAGCAAGCACATTTAATCACCAACTAAATCACAACAATAATTTGTTTGTTTGCTTCATTATTTGACCTCATCCAACGCAATTGCAATTGCATTTAAATGCCGAATTTGGAAATTTGGAAAATACTTGCAGCCATTGGCAAATGTAAATTTCCGGAATTTATTTTGATTGCTCGCCGTACGCCAGCCAGCATTTACTCGCTTGCCAAATTAACAACCAAATAAATATTTGTGGAAATGCTGACAGCATGTGTGTGCAGGTATGCATGTATATGTGTGCGTACATTTTAATATATATATATATATATGTATATATATATAAAATTTATCAGTAATTTACCGTTCACTTGAGTGTTCGTTCGATTTGCTGTCCATTTGCCTGTGTATTTGTTGTTTGTAGATAATTGAAATTGTTTGTGCTGGAATCTAATGCCAAAAACGGCCGTCGATTTGCTGCGGTTCGGTACGCACTAAATACTTGCAACCCACACATACATACAAACATTTGTACGCTAAACAATTGGACTATGCGTTCGGACTAAATGTTTACCTTATTCACACGCACACCAACAAACACACACACATATCAACCAGCGCACACATATACCATACATACTTACGCATATTGAATTGCCGAATTTCAAGCAGCGMCCAATGTCAATGCGCTTGCAAAACTAAAAGGTGCATACGCTGTGAGAAATTTAGCACAAATAGYTTAATAATATAAGGTAGAGTTTTTAAGTTGTGTTTGGAAATCTTTTTTTTTTACAGAAGAAAATAAAACAAGAAAACACGTCAGCTTCGCATGCACTGAAACTGAAGGGTATTCACAAAAAAGGCTGTTTCCAAAGAACTAGGCTTTATTCGTTTAGTTTGTATGTCAGGTGTATGATATAGTGGTCCGATCTAAATCACATATTGTAGCATTGCTTATACCTATCTATTATATATCTATTAAAGTAAGAAATTTTTTCATACCAGCGCTTTATTACCATCGTACAGTTTGTATAACGGCTATATGATACAAAGGTTCGATCCGAAAAATATATTCAAATTTAATTACTTTGCTTATAATAATAATAAATATCAAATTTCGTGAAGATATGTTTTCAAATGAAAAAGTTTTCCTCATCACCACTTTATTACCATCGTTCAGTTTGTATGGCAACTATAAGGTATAGTAAACCGATCTGAAAAATGTCTCTGCAGATTTCATTATYGCCTTAAATAATGATTAGCGCCGAATTTCTTGTAGATATCTCTTYAATTTAAAAAGTTTCATTATAAAAATTCTWTTCCGATCGGACGATCGGTTTGTATGGTAGCTATGAGCTGTAGTGGTCCTTGCTTTAGGCAATAATCTGTACCGAATTTCTTGACGATAGCTCATTAAATCAAAAAGTTTTCCGTACAACAACTCAGTTCCATTCGCTCAGTTTGTGTGACAGCTATATGTTGTAGGGGTCGTTCGAATTGACTGCTCCGACGAATGAGAAGCTTCTTGGCGAGAAAAGGACGGATGAAGAACWAGTTCGCATATATGGTATACAGACAGACGTAGATGGCTTAATCGACTCAGCTCATCATGCTGATCACAGATTTTATAGGGTCTCCGGTGTTTTCTTCTGGATGTTACAAAATGTGTGGCAAGCTGAATACATCCTGTTTCAGGTTTAAAACTCGAAGTAGATTTGTTACAGAATAAAAGCTAAGTTTGAGTTCAGGCAATCTGACGGGCCATGCCAGACTCTATACCTAGTCTAAACCTGGTACAATATTCAAAATATATCCACTCCTTCCTTTCGGTACTTTTAAACATCTAACAAAGGTACTATACAATTCCAACTAATTTTATTAGGGCAAGATTTCTCAATTATCATTATCCTAGCTAAAAGCCCAACTCCAAGAACATACAAATTTTGGGTAGAGCCCTCTTGCTCGAAAGTGAAGAAAAGTAACCATCAAATATTACCAAGAAATATACTATAAATAAACCAAGCTGTAAGGCTTCATGAWCAAACCGAGGTAATTGTTATCTTTGGTAATTTTACTACAAAATATATCAGGAGGAAAAAAAATTTCTAAATRTTTGCCTACCAAAAATTATGAAAGCAAATTAACAAGTTTTGAGAAAAACACAAAAAATATTAAAATTCATGGAAGAATTTGCAAAATCAGATAGAGA
>NW_017537490.1:137548-140146 GCF_001853355.1 Bactrocera latifrons | reverse complement strand
TAGAGATAGAGATATTTGTTCGGGTACTCACTACCTTTCCATGACATGAGTCTTGATTCGCATAAAATCAAAATACCAAAACAATATTACTAAAGCAATCGACGAGTCAAAGATTTATTTCCTTTTCAGAATTGCAGTCGAAGTTTTGTCAAATATTGATTGGTATAGCCTCAGCTGGGTTTTGAGTCCAGGAACTTTAAGGCAGTATTCAGGTAGTGCTAAGAAAGTTATATCAAGAATATTCGAAAATAAAGAGAAAAAACTACACAGTCCAAAGGAGTTTAAGTGCTATACATTTGTCATTTTGAAAAACTCGCACCCTGAAGAGGTTAGGAATATAAGAAGAAAAAAAAGTATTCCGAACTTTACTCAAGCACTTTCRCCGTGTACTGTATCTCACACAGAGCGTCGATTGTAGTCTCATGCAATTTACGAAAACCAATTCGAATTTGATTTTAATTAAGGTCAATGTGCAGACAATTTTCATTTAGTGGACGCATGAGGGGAACCAAAACCTACTGAAATGGTGTAAATAACAGTGCAGCGCGATCAAACGCCAAATAGTAACTGTATATATTCGTATATACTATGGTATATTAAACGTTAAATAGAGCGACCAAATTGATAGTTGGTTTAAAAYGGTGATTACACCTACAAGGGGTGATAGACGAACAGAGAGTCGGAGAGTCTAGTATAACCAAATCGATTAAACGAATTTTTGTGGTCAGAGTTTTTAAGGTAGAGACAGCCAGTAGTATTCGGTTGGTATCGGAAGGAAGTCTTCACGAAAGAGCAAGGACGAGAGTTAACAATACCGTCACTCATATGGCCTCACTTTAATTGTTGGGAAAACTGYCTGATTTTCAACGGTTGCGACGATTAATAGTTGATCAAAAACAATCGTTATCCGATGACTAATTCACTTAATGGTGGTCCAAATCGTTTTAACTGATGAAAACCATAAACATTCGTGGTTTTCGTTATTTGTTAAACCATGGAGGTCTGTATTTCCACCCCTTTTATAATGTGGTTGACAGTCCTTGACCGGATAAAAAATCCGGGTCCATTCCGGTTACGTAGAACTGACTGTCGTTTGGACGGACGCTTTTTGTAGCAGTTATGTTAAGTTATGCTAGATTAAGAGATCGATCCTAACAGAGAATTCACTTGGACAGCTAAGAACTCGGATCCTTTATGACACCTAAACCCGAAGACTTCATAGCGTCATTAGAAATCGACGAAGCGCTTTGAGCCTCCCACAAATTCATTTAAGGGACTATTATCAAATTCGACTAACTCTTCTGGTTTGCCGAAGATACGACCGCCGAGATGTTTCAGTCTCATTCGTGCAAAGGTGGTACATTGTAAGCAATGGAGAAGTAAGCGCCTGGATGTTTCCATATTATCCTCCTCCATACAACATTGACAACAAGCGACCAACAAGATTTTTAGCCTTAGCTTATGGTTGCCTATTGGACAGGTCCAATAAGAACTCCTACAATTCATACGTTTTTRCTGTAATAGGTAATACCATAACTGGTTTAGAGACCTGACACGAACACAAAATGGCTGAAGGTATATATTATAGGCAATTTGGTTTACATAGGATTCAAAAGAGGTAAAGTGTCAAATGATTTCTGTCCGTCTATAGGTTTATATGCTGATGGTGGAAGACTGAGGCAATTTTTGTTTTCGAACCACTGTGTATATGGCGCTTAGGAAGACAAGGGAGAAAATGAAGAACAAATAGACATTTCGAAGTCTTTCTATATATATTGTTATCTAGCAGTTAGAACTGCTTCGAAATGAGTACTTTTTCGCTTCGACCAWTTATGAATACTATAAAGAGTTGATAAACAATTTCGCTATGGCAATGTACAGCATATGCCGATACACTTACACCATGGACTGTATTAACGTTTAAGGCGGGAAGACTTAACTAAGTGTTTAGGGTGTAAGGCCTAGTAAAACAATAGTAAGCTTAAAACAAAAAAATGTTTGCCAATAAATACAATCTTTCTCCCTCTCTCTACACAACAGTAGACTGGTAGTAAAATTTGATGTTGTAAAGTTTATCGCTATAAAAAGACTGCGAGAATTTGATGGCGAAAATCAACATTTGTAGTACTGATGCTGGTAATTAACAAATTTTAGTGTTTATTGAATGGCATTTCAGTAATTACAAACAAAGTTAATGGTATTTGAGTGGATTATATAATACTAGTGAGTGTAAGAGCGACCGCAGCCGTAGCTGGTGAGCAGAGTTGCACGCAAAACACAAACTCCCTCAAAACTTTGACATAACATATAGCAAAGGGTGTTAAGTTTACCCACGCGGGGGGTGTACGAGTAGAGCCCTCTAGCTATAGCGGTTATGCAATAAAATCGTCAATCAACAGCAGATAATGATGGTGTCGTTTATTGTTATTGCCTTGACAATGACCGGAAAATTAATTAAATTGTAATGCAGCCTTCTAAGTTGTCGCCAATGAAGTAAACGCCTTTTGTAGCGGAAATTGATTAACGCCAACAATTATTCACGAACTTTTATTGTGTACCAAAAATTATAAAAGCAAATTAACAAGTTTTGAGAAAACC
>NW_017537490.1:132786-135907 GCF_001853355.1 Bactrocera latifrons | reverse complement strand
ACATACGAGTATAACGCCATATTAGTTTATCCACGCTTTCTTTTGACAACTTCATCACCTAGCCCCACTTCAAATTTCTACTAACACTACACTTAACTTTCTCGCTGTCGTTTCACCAGCTGACCTAATTGTTGTTGCTGATTTATTTATTACAATTGAAAAACTGAATTCTAAACGAATTCTCCACATATACTTATAGAAAAAAGAACGGAACTTTTAACCAACTCGAAAACGCGCTGTTGTTTGAACAACTTTACTTAATTCCAGCATTCTTCGCAGTAAATATTCCAGCCGTGTTCCACATGAACGAATGAACACTGTGTGCGAAAAGTAATGAAACTTCTCTAACAGCTAAATGAATACCAAAAACAAATACTTAGMCAGTAAAATTTACTGTAATACTCACAGTTAAACAAATATCTAATAAAACARAAGAAGACCAGCAAAAATTAGAAGKGCAAGAAAAAACAGCAAGAAAAATATATATATTATGCAACAGTAACACACTGAAAACATTTTATATAGTGAAAGGCTGTACGCCTAGACGTCTGTTTGCGACGCCACAGGCACTTCCGGTCCGGCTTTCTAGCACAGTGATTCCCATGTGCCGTTGTGTTATCCTTTTTCATTTCGTCTTTCTCTTGGTTTCGTATTTACCCCACTAATGTAGTGAGTGCGAGCTACTTTTSAAGCAGCAGTGCATACACACAGGCGCATTGCAAGCATAAATAAACACGGCATGTTCTTTTACAACACTTTTGACGCGCAAAGAATGAAAGAATGTTTGCAATGTGCTGTTTTTATTTACTTGGGTGCGTTGTACCCACTGTTGTGCTGTTCGTATTGTTGGCATGCCGTTGGCTAACCAACGTAAATAAATAATTAAAAGTGGTAACAACAAAAAATAATGCAAAATTTGCAAACGCGTAGCTTTGAGCACCCGGAAAATGAGCAAAGCGCTGTGAAAATGGCGAAAATTATAATTAATATTTTTTTATGGCGGAATACTTTGAGTGAACGAAATATTAGCTTGGCGAAAAAATAGTAACGGATGACAGTGCTGCTCATCATATTTCGGATCATTGCGAAATTACCGTTAACTTACATTTTCTTCAACTGTAAGTTTAGCACTTCGTTATACATATAAAAATTATATAAAGCTACTTTTGAACTCTGATAGAGTAGTCTAAACTAGTTCAAGGCATGTAAGGCACGTTCAATGTGACAAAATTTTAACACAAAACGCATCTCTAATAACAGCCCAATTGAAAACTCCTCGTGCCGACAGATGATCGTACTACAAAAGAAAGTCTACCACCTCCAGCTTCACTCCTTCCCACAGGTTTGGAAGCGTTCTGACTGCTTTCCTTACTCATGTTAGCGTCAGATCGTTGTTGCATTTCAAGATTTTAAATCCGTCAAGCCATCCTGCTYCATCAAATGACGGCATCGGTGCGCTCGGTTCGGCGTTCATTCTCAAGAAGAGAGCTGCCAATAGCAATTTTCACTGCTCCTGTGACATTTGTCCTCGTCAAATGCCATTTCGACCGTCGCGCTCATAGACCGCAGTAGTCCGCTGGGGCAAATGTAACAGGAACAGTGGAAAATAGTAGAAATGAAGCTATTGGAAGCGCTCTTCTCGAGAATGAACGCCGAACCGAGCAAGACCAATCTTATTGCCCACCGCCGCCGCCTTTATCGTTCTTGGTTTGTCGCCCGCTCGCTTAACATTTAGCTTCCCGGCTACATCTTTGCATTTCCTGTTGCTCCTTGGGCTCACTCTCCATCGAACGCCAACTCAGCGATATGCTCCTCAATGCGATTAGTATAGGCTGGATTAGAGGGATTACACCAATTTAGTGTGGCGAAGTGTGCCCGGCCGTTCTTCGCCTTCTCTCTAGGCCAAGCTACCCGTTTCACCTCTTCTTCCTTCAGGCTGGGCTTGCTTTCGCGGCGGTTGCATTCCGACCGCCGCTTGGAACTCGCTTTTTCCTTCAACCCCTCCTTGTTGGCTTCTTCCGTGGCCCTCTCTTTTTACAGTCTTTTTGCAGTTGGAACCCTCGGTTGCTTGCACAGGAGAACGAAGAAGTTTTTTCTTCTTTTTCCGCGCTTATGTCTACCACGCTTTCTTGGTTCGAGTCTTCATAGACTGTGGCACCCGTGCGCTGTAAAGCTAGTTTGGCAGTAGTACTGGAACCATCGCAACCAACTCTCGTTACAGTGGAAGTGTTGTCTCCCGACGTTTGTACGGATATCCCCGTTTACTTTGTTCCTTTGTTGTCCTCGATTATAAGTTTTTGTTTCGGGGATCTTTACCCCCCCTCATTACCAATGGTCGTTGTATTACCCATTCACCTACTTCTGAGAATGCATATAAAGCAATTCAACATAAAAAGATGTTTCGGAAAATACGCCAGCCAAAGATTGTAAACTGTAAGTTCGGTAGGTCGCGCTGACAACGTGATGCTCAAAATAGGGAATCTTCGTATGATTTTTTCAAAAAGTTACTAATAAAAGCGGTATACTTAGTGGATTTACTAAACATTATTGTCCAAAATGAAACATATTTAGATTTCTTATATTAGCAATCTATATAACCGGTGATCCAAGTAGAAGGACTTTTTAATAGAAAACTCACGTTCTGTAAAGAATATGTTTTGCGCGCTTCGCTCAAGTTATGAAGACCGTGGATTGTCGAGTCGGCACCATTCGCAGCAATTCGGACTGACGTATAGAAAGACATTCGCTAATTTTACGTCGATATCTTAAACTGAAAGCATACAAAATACAGCCTATGCCTATGTTTCAACAAGACGACGTCACTTCCCACACTTCACATCAATCAATGCAGTTATTGAGAGAAGACTTCGGTGAGTAGAGACCAAGGTCATGTGATATCACAGCATTAGACTTTTCCTTGTGGTGATGTAAAGTATAAACTATATGCCAACAATCCCGCTTCGATTCAGACCTAGGAGCAAAACATCACGCGCGTTACCAGTGGAAAGGCTAGAACGACTCACTGAAAATTGGACTCAACGGATGGACTAAGTGAGACTTAGCCGCGGACAAGATTTAAAAAAGATAATCTTCAGATAATAAATGTCAAAGAATATACGTT
>NW_017537490.1:124115-131481 GCF_001853355.1 Bactrocera latifrons | reverse complement strand
ATAGCGCGGCGTCCACTCTGCCGCACAAGCGTTTGCTAGTTTTGTTATTGTAGCGCTTTTGGTGTGCCATTAATTTTGCATCCATTAAATTCATTTGCAATTTTAAGCGCACACTTTCGCCACCCATTGCCGCCCACGTGATACTCGAGCCCTACTAGAGYTTTTTCAAGCATATCATTTTCCCTTCGCTTTCTAATTTTTTACACGCTGCAAATTTAGTACCGAAATTTTTGCATTCCTCTTTTCATTTCCTTTTGGCGCTACCATAAAGCCGAGACCAAAGTGTTGAGGCGTATAAAGTTACAACGCCGCCATTTATACGCACRAAACTGGTTTGGAAAACACAATTTCATTTCGCATGAACCGTACATTTGGCAATGGCGGGCAAGTAGTACGGTAAAAAAACAACCGATACGGCTCAAACGTAAATCTGGCAATGAGTAGGTAAAATTAAAGAGGCAGAAAAAATTCCTCCACAGTAATTAGAATAAAAAGACATAATTTCACTGAGTTAAACTGGCCGTTTCTAACAGGCGCGATATCTTGTACAGGATATACGAGGTGTGCTCAAAAAGTATCGCGAATTTTGTGTTTTTTCAAAAATTATTTATTTATTCATGAATATCTATTTTGCCCCTTCAAAGTAATCCCCATGAGATATTATGCACTTGTGCCCTGTCTCTTATACACATCTAGATGTGTATAAGAGACCAGTGCATACACACAGGCGCATTGCAAGCATAAATAAACACGGCATGTTCTTTTACAACACTTTTGACGCGCAAAGAATGACATCTAGATGTGTATAAGAGACAGGTGCATACACACAGGCGCATTGCAAGCATAAATAAACACGGCATGTTCTTTTACAACAGTTTTGACGCGCAAAGAATGAAAGAATGTTTGCAATGTGCTATTTTTATTTACTTGGGTGTGTTGTAGCCACTGCTGTGCTATTCGTATTGTTGGCNGAATATCTATTTTGCCCCTTCAAAGTAATCCCCATGAGATATTATGCACTTGTGCCAATCCAAATCCGGTTTTTCCAATCTTCGAAGCACTTCAAAAAATCATTGTTTTTTTTATCTTCTTCAGCTCCTCCTTCGATGCCGTCTTTATCTCGTCAAGAGAAGCGTAACGTCGTCCTTTCATGGGCCTCTTCAGTTTAGGGAAAGGAAAAGTCACAGGGGGCCAGATCTGGGGAATACGGCGGCTGCGGCATCATTAGTGTGTTGGTTTTGGCCAAAAAGTCGCGCACAAGCAAAGATGTGTGAGCAGCGGCGTTATCGTGGAGCAAAAGCCAATTTTTATCACATCTTCACGGACTTCTGAGAACATTTTGTACCACCGATAAACGTTGCTTCGGTCCAAGGTCAACATTGCCACAGTCAACATTCGGAATGCATTCGCGCACTTAATTTCGTTTTTCACACAAAATTTGATACAAGTCCTTTGATCCATTTTTTCGAATAGGTAAAAATCGAAGACGATCCAAAACACGTGCAAGCAAAGCAGCTGTCTACAATTAAATGAACATTGAAAATGACCGAGCTTGTCGGCATAAGTGAGAGACATGAGTACCAACATAACGCCACAAAAAATTCGAATTTCGTATATACGTAACCCGCGATAATTTTTGAACACACCTCGTATTAAGTGTAAAACCAATTTTGCAACACCCAGAAGGATCTGTCGCGGACCCTTTATATATGAATATAAAGCGAAATGGAAGGTGCTAAAAACTTGAATGCTTGTAATACAGAACTAGCATCTTTCACACGTCCTCTGCTAGTTAGTCAAAACCGCCAATATCGGAGGACTAAAGCATATAGCTTCCATACAAACCCGCTGACCAAAATAAATTTCTTGTAAAGGGTGGTCCATTCGAGGTTTCCTTGTATATCTCGGCTGTCTTTTTGTCGCAGTTCCGGCAATTTTGCTTCACTGCGTGCTGTACGTAGTCAATATGGTCGAAAATTWTCRTATAATGAAAGCTGGGTCTCAATAWGGGTGATGATATATGCCGATTATGTTGACCATAAGTTGAGCGAGGTGCGCGAAACACATTCTTTACATAACGTGAATTTTCATAATAAAGTTGAACGACTTGTAAGCATTGTTCAGGCTTGTTAGCGAATGCGCTGGCACGGTCCAATAATTGCAGATATCATTTTTTATCTCAAAACTGACGAAGTTACGCATAGCTCCGAAGCTTGACCAACTGACGAGTAAATTCTACTCCCACATTTTAGTAATTTTTGTGTCTGACACCTTCACCACCTTCACCTCTCGCCCTGTTCAAATATCTTATAAGAAATAAATAAGATTCGTATAAGATCAGGTTAGATTGGTAAGATAGATTGATGAACCAAGCTTAAACTAGTTTTGATCCCTTACGATACCAGATGCAGTTTAGTTGCGAAGTCCATGAGTAGTCATCGCTTAGAATGCCCACCCTTATCGTGAGTTTGGATAGACTTTATGGTCTCTCTAACGATAAGTCTTGCAGCGTATCATACTGTGGGGCCTTCAAGTGGTTACACTGTTTCCCTGATACCTGCCTCTTTACGATCTCTGCAATCTTCTTGATATGTCGGCCTTATTCTGTAGTTATGTACCTCCACCAAACTGCGAACAGTGAATATTTCAATCTTGCTCCTACAGTCCATTCCAACCAGTGACAATAGCTAGCTTTACASTCCCTTATAGCGAGAGACAATAAGAGCTTTATATGTTTTCGATCTACCGTTTCACAGATGACTTTTGTAATTTTACTCCAAGGTAGATCGCTCCATCGCGTTTTGATTTTTCGTGCTCYGCTCCCCATAGCAAAGCCTTTATTTTAAATGAGGTACGGCTGCTTGAAATKCTGTACTTTTTCTAATTCTGTTCAGCATATACGCACACAAACTCCGACGCAGATAATATGCCTTTACGCTAACCATCTTTCTCAATGTCTAACCTGAATCTTCTTTCTCAATTGAAAAGTGAGACCAAGTAGTTGTATCAATTGTCTCTAGAGCTAGAGTATGAGAAAGATGATGCAACCTCTTTCGAAACCGCTTAAAAATTAATATTCTGTCCATTAACTGCTAAGCTTTTTCAGTTTTTGTTTTTGCAGAGGGGGATCTGAACGAAAAAGGATCTAAAAGATTGCCAGAACGCGGTAGCGAAAATCAGTTGAATTTGTATTCTTCGAATCGCTAAGTTTAAAACAAAATGAAATGCCGATTCCGATTAGTAGAAAAAAATTTACATAAACAGTTGTCATAGGCCCCAAAAAATTAATCGGCAGTAATAAAACTAGTGCATAAGGAAAAGGATGCGCTCCCAGGCGAGGTCCAGAGACTATCTATGTGCCCGCTAAGCTTTCACCATAATAAAGAGGTTATACTACAAATAATCTAAGCACGCAAGTATTAGATAAAAGGAGATAAAGACTTCAATAAAGTAGTACTAACTAACTATGAAGATGTGGTTAAAGATTATGCGAACTAAGACTACAATGTGCAGCAGCAATTAAATTTAGAGAGTATTCTTAGTTTTGGAAACATACCAGATTTACTCAGTGTCAATGAGCAGATTTCATAAGAAAAAAATTTTGTATCTCAAAACCATTGTACAATACTTTTGCATAAGGCATATCACTCAGCCTCTTTTACTTCAGCCACCCATTCTACACGCAGCCATCTTCTGGTCGTTAAWAAGTAAAACCAACCAACACATTAATCTAGTGTCCTCTTCGTGCCGGACGCACTCAAGTCAAAAGGAATTATCACCCGGTTCAAGCGGGAGGACACCTTCACATAATTTCCTTGCGGTGATTTCATTTTTTTTTTCCACTGAATTCTTTGTCATTTGTAAATATGTTTYACAATCAATAAATAAATAATTGAAGTTTTTTACTGCAGAGCACATTGCCACGGTTTCCCGCCCACCACAATGCAGCCGCTCACAAGTGCATTAAGTAGGCTGATAAATTGCGATCGGMGTGTTGACCTCGCACAGTGACTGCWGCATTTATGGTAGCAGGCGTGCGTGGTGAGGGGTCGCARCTGTCGCCGAGTTGCATGCCACCAACCAGCGTATACACAATGGAATTCCAATATGTTTTTACGCTTATTCTTTTGTGGCTGARCTTACTATATACATATGCAATGTTGCTTTTTATATACTCTTGCATAATGTTGCCATTGAGTAAAAAAGTTTTGTTCACTTAACGCTTGTTTATATCACCTAAAGCTAGTCGAGTTGATATAGGTATATATATATATATATATAGTAGTATATATGGATGACGAGTTGAAAACCGATTGATTGTCTATCCGTCCGTCTGTCCAAGCTGTCTCTAATTTGAGTAAATAAAACATCGTAAGTATTCCTTGGCTTGGTTTTTTCCTTAAAAATCTTTCAAAACTGTGCGTGGCTGAGTTTATTGTTTCCAAACTTTGACCTCGATTAAACTAGTTACACATATTCCTTTGCAAAAAAGTAAAGCGTAGTTCGCAGATGGGCGTACTCGGATCACTCGGAAAACACCATTAATCCAAAATCTATAAGAGGCCTTAAATAAGCACCATATTAACATATAGGTATACATACATAGAACTATGTGGCAAAGCCGATCGCAGTAGCAAAAGCACCTGTGGGCTAAAAATTAAGGAAAAAAGTGGGCGTGGCCCGCCTTTATTTAGTTTAACGAACATATCATCTGACGCATTTAAGCTATAATAACCAAATTCGCTCACGTCAAATCCCCTACCAATACTGTAAAAATAGATGAAATCGTATAATAAAATTCGCGTTTCATACCCTAATTTACACCAAAATCATGCGAACGAACTTGCATGAGTTATCGAACTCTCTTGCCATATCTGGCGCGGATTTCCGTCCCCAGCTTTCAAACACAGCGAAGAACTGATAAGAAGCATGCATTAGCTTTTTTGTAGGATATGATCGGATGAAAGCATGCCCAATGCTTACAATTTAAGTGTGCTTTGCCCAATCCACAAAAAGGGAGACCCCATATTCTGTGCTACTACCGTGGCATAAGCCTCCTCAACATCGCGTACAAGGTTCTATCGAGCGTATTGTGTGAAATATTAAAGTCCACCGTCAACAAACGGACTGGACATTATCAGTATAGCTTTAGACCTGGAAAATCAGCAATTGAACAGATATTCACTATGCGCCAAGTTTTGGAAAATACCCGTGAAAAGAAGCCTCTATGCCACTATGCCGCAAAACTTATACGGCTATGTTAGCTGACGTTGGACAACACCAAAAGCTCCGTCAGAATCGGGAAGGACCTCTCCGAGCCTCTCAACACCAATCGAGATTTCAGACAGGATGAATCCCTTTCGTTTAACTTTTTCAATCCGGACTGAAAATATTTCCTGTCATTAAACAAATAGTCATCACACTAGCTACTTGGCTCCCACGTTACTGTTGACAGTCATAACTTCGACGCCATAGATAATTTCGTCTATCTTGGCACCTGTATCAACACCAACAAAAATGTTAGCGTAGAAATCCGAAGCAGAATAACTCTTCCCAAAAGRCAATTGAGAAAGTAATGTCCTCTCGACGAACAAAAACCAAACTCTTTAAGTCAATCATTATTCCCGCCCTGCTATATGGTGCAGAGTCATTTACGATGACAACATCTGATGAGTCGACGTTACGAGTTTTCGAGAAAAATGTTTTCGTGTAGGCTATGGCGATGAGACATGGACATACGTCAGCGAATTTAAATACAGTGGCTACGCTGGCTAGGCCATGTCGGCCGAATGGAAGAAAACACTCCAGATCTGAAAGTATTCAACGCAGTACCCGCCGGGGAAAGCAGAGAAAGACCTCTACTCCGTTGGAGAGACCAGATAGAGGAGCACNTATATATATATAGTAGTATATATGGATGACGAGTTGAAAACCGATTGATTGTCTATCCGTCCGTCTGTCTGGGAGCCGTCGTGAAATTTGTGCAATGAATGGGACAACACCTACTTTGTGGGCGAAATCACATACCTCAAGACGTCGCACAGTGAGACAGCCCAATAGTAACCGCGGCAAAAAATGGTTTTTGACGTGTCGTCCAATTTGGATGAAATTTTCACAATATATTAACAGATATATAAATAACAATACCCTGAAATTTCAGCCTCAGCCTTGGTCTAGAGCAAGTCAAAGTTGAGGTATGACAACGCGCTTGAAATATGTTAGTTCAATATGTAATAATCAAAAGCTTATTAAAATAAAAGTACATAATAAATGTAACTTTAAAGTATTTTTTTAATTAATTTAGTTATTGTAGAATGAGTGAATGAAAAAATAAATTTAAAAAAAACACAATTTTTTTTTTTAAACACAATTTTTTTTTTTTCTTAACAACAGAATTGTGGTGCAAAAATTGAACATTTTGCATTTTCAATGGCCTAGGAAATATAGAGCAGCCCCTCGCCCTTGGTGCAGACTTATACCAAATGAAAGTTTGAAATCTCAGCTTTAATTTAAAGTAGAGGACATATAGCAAAAGTTTGCAAAATCACATTAAACATACAAAAAACTACAAAAAGTACGTAACGCGCACATTCTGTCGCTATATGTGTGTTAGCATGCAATAGCATGTTTACAACTTTTTACTTTTATTTTTTTTTAATTGTTTACTATTCACTTATTGTGCAAGAGAATTGTAATAAATTACATTTGTTTTTTGTTAGTTGCAAAAACTGAGATTGATGAGATTCCAAATGAGTTGAATTTAATAAGTAAATGGGGGTGTGATGGATCATCAGGGCACAGTGAATATCAACAACATTTCACCGATGAAAATGTTTCTGATAAAAATATGTTTTTAACATCTCTTGTTCCGTTAAAGTTAACTGATCTTGGGAAAATTCAGTACCATCTTCAACAAGACTTTGCAGGCCTATGAAATTCGAATTTGTGAAAGAAACAGCAGATGTTATTAACAATGAAGTACATCGTGTAAATGCAGAAAATCAAAATTTAAAAACGACAGAATTCGAAATGTTCAACAAAAAGTTTGCGATATCTCATAGTTTAACTATGACGATGGATGATGGAAAAGTGGCAACAACAGTCACTGAGAATTGCTCGATGGCTGTTTGTTTCATATGTGGAGCAAAACCTAATGAAATGAATAATTTGAATGCAGTTATTTTGAGAACAAATTCAGCTGAAGCATTGAAATTTGGAATTTCGTCGAATAAAATTCATGGAATGTATGTAATATATCGGTTATAATAAAAGTTTCAAAGCGTGGAGGACAAATAAAGATACAAAAGAACAGAAAGAAGCTGTTAAAACAGAAATGAAAAAAAATTTCAAATTAGTTCTGGGCTTA